>NC_048301.1:51251078-51343981 GCF_013100865.1 Trachemys scripta elegans | reverse complement strand
GGAGTCCTGGGGGGCAGTTAGAGGCAGGGGTCCCAGGAGGGGGCAGTCAGGGGACAAGGAATGGGGGGAGGGTTGGGGGTTCTGAGGGGGGCGGGAAGTGGGAGGGGAAGGGGCGGGGCTAGGGTGGGGCTCCTCCCGTCCTCTTTTTTGCTTGCTGAAATATGGTAACCTTAGGTTATGGGACTAAAAACTGCAGTGTAAACATTGGGGCTCGGGCTGGAGCTCTGAAACTCTCCCCACTCGCAGGGTCTCAGACCCCAGGCTTCAGCCCAAGCCTGACCATCTACACTGCAATTTTATAGCCCCACAACCCGAGTCCTGCAAGCCCAAGTCAGCTGACTTGGGCCAGCCGTGGCTGTGCTGTGGGTGTTTTATTACAATGTAGTTGTACCCTTTATCTTCTATTTTTGCCACTTATTTAATTTCTCTATTCTTTTTTGTATAGTCCTCTTTTCCCCCCTTTGAAGTACTTCAGTTTCTTCTTCATAGAAAAAATCTGTCAGAACTTAATAAGAGAGAAATGTGCAGAATATAGCATGTTTATTCCTTCTCTGTGAACAGCATCTCATCTCCTTCAGCACTGCCTATTCTACTTTATTTGCTTCCAAACTGTCACTATCAGTCTAGTTTCCACCCTCTCCATGCTCTGGAAAGTGATCTCAATTAAATCTAATAACCTATCCCTGGCTCAGTCTCAAAGTGTATACTCCATCCGCATCCTTGTTGATCTTTTTATTGCCTTTAATAATATTGATATTTTCCTCCTCCTTGACATACTTTCCTGCCTCAGCTTCTAAGACTTTCTTCCCTGCTCCCTCTCCAGCCAATTTTTCCAGCATCTCCTTTAGAGGTTCCTTCCCCTTTTCTCCTCCCCACCCATTCCTGTTCTGGAACACTCAAGGCTCTCTCATGGGCCACCCTCAATAGCCTGTCCTAGTTGACCTCAGCTGAACAGATAGCTTTAGCTGTCACTTCTAAGCCATAATTCTCAAATATTCTCCTCCAGTCTGAACTGACCTTTTACTGTCTCTACAGCATTTCAACCTGGTCATCTCACCATCTTCCCAAACTAAATGTAACTAAAATATGAGCTTGTATTCTTTTCTTCCAAGCCCCCGCAACTATGTCTACTTTCTAAATTGTTCACACTACCATCCTCCATCACCCAAGCTCAGAACCCTGGAAAGCTGGAGGAGGTGTCATTGTCAGCTCTTCCTTCTCCCTCTACACTGACAACCAGGCCATGATCAAGTCCTGTCACATCTTCCTCCACAACACTACTATATGTTGCCACTTTTTGTCCGTCCCAATAGCCAAATTACTCATCCGTGTATTAATAATCTCCTCTTGAGGTTTTTCAGTACTAGATTCTCCCACCCCACCCCACCCCACCCTTCTTATCTCCCATTGCTCTTATCTCCTACTGCTTCCTTCACTCTGTTTTTTTAAGTCACTTCCCTGACAGTAAGGACACTAAAGAAGCTTGATATTATGTTAAAAATCCCTGTCCTTTCCTTTAAATTACTGCAGCATACAGCCCACCTAAACCTATGCCCTGGCCTCCCTTAACATCTCTCCTCCTTCCACCCTGCCCCCCACAGCATCTGCTTTACCAATGCTACCAGTCTCAATATTCCTTTCACTTCTCCCTTCAATGTTCTAGCCCTCCCACTACCTAGCAATCTTTGCTCTCTCCTGGTTCTTTTCCCCAGATGAAGTGCGGGGAGGCAAGGGAAATCAGGACTGACCTAGGACAGTGGGGGTTTTGTCTAATAAGGTATTCACATAACATGGGTGCAATATAAGAACCTAGATTCTACATTTCAATCTTTTCGCAGTTTGCTTTAATGTCACCTTCTAGAAATTGGTTTACAGGATTCTGACCCATGGTGTGCACTTCTTGAATAAAAATATCAAGAAAGTGTTCATTATTTTAATATTGATTCAGCTTTATGTCCAATTTGTATGCAAAGCAAATAATTTGCCCATACTTGTAAAGGATATGCATTATCAGAACACAACACCTGCAGGACAAAAGAGAGGTTAATTTCACTGTTGCTATGAAGCAAAGGAGATCATTATGGAGCCTGCAGTAACCAAGCTCTGTGAAATAGCTGCATTAGTCATTAACTTTCCGGCACTACATTTCATATCAAACTCAATTAACTACTACATAGCTTTTAATGACAATATTTTTTCAGATGCAGCTCTTGTTTACTAATAAGATTTCCCATCACGACTATCTGTTCCATTACTTCATCGGTGTTAATATTCCAGTCTTGAGTTTTTCCAAAGAAAATGGGGCAATGAAAATCACATTTGCTAAAAGTTCTCCTTGAATTATGCTTCTAAATTTTAAGTGCTTAAATTCAGCACTTTGGAAGTCAAAGTGAATGAGAATATAGGAGGCTAATGTCATCTCTGCCTATATCCACAGGGCAGATTGAAGTTGCTACAGTACTTACACATATTTGACCAGAACATTTCTATTGTGCTTGAGCCTTTCATGATCAAACCACTCTAAATTGGAAATGTCCTTTATGTTTGTATTTTTATCAAAGTGAAAGTCAAAGCCAAGAATAACAAAAAATATCACAAAATTAATGTCACCAGGATACAATTTACATGGGTAATTAGCATAACATTCACATATAAACGGTGGCTGGATTAAGGGATCAGATCACCCATAGCCTGCAGCAAAATATTCTAGTCTTTAATCTCCCGGGTGTCCATTAGCAATTAATGCTCTTTTTGGGAACCCAGACAGATCCTTGGATAGGCTCAGATAACACTATCTGCAACTTCACCCTGGTTTGTTAGCATGTCCTGATGGGTACTTTAATATCCATGTGTCTTTTTTGTTGTTGCTGCTGTTTGTTATTTTTTAACTATGTTGTTGGAGAAAGACAAGTGAAGATGCACAACTTTAAATCACTGTTACAGTTTTTCAGTCATAATCTGTCCAGCCACTCACATATTACCACAGAGGAAACCTAGGTTTGAAAGCAGCTGGGATATTATTGCTCCTAAATTGATAGGAGCTGAAGGTGATATTTTCAGCATTCACAATAATTCACAGATTGTGTTTAACTTTCGCAGCCACTAAAAGCCAGACTTGTGAAGCAGGGTGTTGTCTAAATAAAAGCCACAGGAGAAGGATTTAGGATTACAAAGAGCAAAAACAGATAACCAAAAAATGGAGATCTCAGAGCTATTAAAAAAGGAATAAAAGTGTGTTTTAACAACTGGTGAAAAGTCAAATTTTTTGAAATGGCAAAAGAGGCAGTTTTGTAGACCCCCAAATTCCTTTTTAATCTACAACTCTCTTTTCTCTTTCATTTTCATGTGCACTTGTCGACCAGTATCATATATGATTCTACTGGGGCTGTAGGAAAGCTATAGCAAAGAGATGGGTCACACAAGCAGGAGGTTCAATAGCCATTCTAATTTCTTGTGCCAGAAATTCTGTAGCCATGAGTCATATAGTCACCAAAAAGGCTATCCCCTGCTTTTGTGAGTCTCTGCCTTGCTGTTCATTGTGCCCAAGGACCACAGTTGTTGTGATGGTTTTGATTGCAAAACTGGTCTTTGAAAGAGACCAAGTCTAGGGCAGTGAGGGTTTGAAAGATCAAGGCAATATTCAGTGAGGAGTTGCTGTACTACCCAGAAAACTAAGGTGGTGTACTTGTATTAAGCTGAGGTACATAGCTGTGCATGTTGAATTGTCTGAGAGCACCTTAGAGGCCATAATTTTCATCCCCACATACTGTTTTATCTCCCTCTATCACTGAGCACTTCCCTCAGCAAAGGCTTTTTAATCAAACTTTGCTTGCATAACCAGGATCTATCCAGTAGTAAGGTTTGGAGGAACCCTTTGTTGGGATTGGAGCTAAATAAAAAAGCAAAAACGTTAGGTCTGGGGTCACTAATAGAAAAATGAAAAAGCTCTGTTGCTTTACTTTTAATACATGGTGCCAGACTCTGTCTCCACCTTCACTAGGGCCAGCCAGAACTGCTCTGCTCTCAGGAGAGTACAGAGTCTAGGACCCAATTGCTCCCTCTTAGGAATAACTTGCTGGGGGAACAGGAGGCCATGACACCCCTCTCCCTGAATTGGCCAGCTGCAGTGTGCAGTAGGGTGCACCATATAAAGGGATACCACAGATTGATTTCCACAGTGCTATGAGGGATCTCCAGCATGCCTTTTCTTCTGCAAGGCAGGATCCCTCCTGATGCTGCTCCTGAGAAAGTACAGCTCCATACCATCCCTAATACAGGGCTGTAGCAAAATGCTATAATATAGGCCACACTAAATAAACAATATTGCACTAGAAACTGTAGTGCACTCCTTGGTGTACACAGTAGGCATGTAGATGTTTCAAGCAAAAGGTTCCCAGTTTTTAACACATATGATATTTATACTGAAAATGGGCAATATTATAACACACACACACACACACACACACACACACACAAAAAACGTGTTTTGATGGGAAAATACCTGTTTTGTCTAGCAACACCTGAAGTTGTGAAAAATTATCTGAATAAAACCCTGCATGTTTGAAATTCTGCTTTTTAAAAGTGGTGAATTTTGTAGCGATCTAAAAGAACTATTATTGATTTTACTTATGTGTATGCATTCTCACATGGCAGCGTTATTCTACAAAGCAAATGAGCATTTCCATTATCAGAAACTCTTTGTCTGTCTTTCATTTTGTTTACTGGGATAAGAGCTTCATTTTCAAAAATACTATGAGATCTCTGGCTATATTATGTTTAATAAATGGAAGATTATTCTAATTTTCCCTAATACAAGTTCATATGGAAGGTTTCTCATCTGGAACTATTTGGAGAATCTTATTTTTCCAAGGGGAATAAACCACATTAATGGGGGGGGGGGGGGAATGACCTTCTGCTTGTAAACTTTGTTGGCTTGTCTAAGTATTTTGCAAGCTTGCTGAGTTCATAGTGGGAGATCTCCAAGTTCATACAGCCTTAATAAAAATTCAGAACATAATTTGAAAGTGGTTATTTCTCAAAGCTCACACGGTTTTAATTTGAAGTGTGGCCTCGGGGGTGAAAGGCCATTAAATAACCTACTGATCCATGAAGACAATTTCAAAATTTACAGTAGGTAAAGTAATATGAGATTGTTTTTGTATTTGCATGTTTAATTTGTCAATGCTGAAGAACATTATTAAAGATCTTCCTCTTTGATAGACTTTTCTTCTCTGTAATAAACCAGTTGAGCTTTGCAGTAATGGCAATCTCAGACTCACCTTGAGTCACCCTACAAGTCTAAGGGATACACAGCCTTCTGGATGCCGCCTACATTGTCTTCTAATCTACTGCATTTGTCCCTTGAGATATTTGGGTATACAAAATATGCAGGACACATACTAACAGCTAACTTTGCAATAAAATGCATGGGGTGGCACACACTTTATATGCATTCCCCCATGCAGTGCTTTGAAAATGTAGCAAACAAAACCAATTGTTCCACCTCCTATTGAATAATTAAGCGGGGAACGATACTATTTTATTTTATCTCTTTTCTCCTTTCTATATCCCATCATTGTCTCTCTACTTAAATTGAAATATCTCATCCCATTAATAGGAGCATGCATTCCTATTAGAAATAGCGAAAAAAATTCAACTCTGGTAAGATGCAAACAGATATATTTGCTGCAAGGTTAATACCCTAATGCATTGCTATTGTTGTTTCCATACCTGTACCACTAAAATTAATGAGTAACTAATGCAGAAGTGAAGTGCGGACTGCAAGAATGGATAAACAGAGTAAATACGTGCTACTTTTACAGAAAGATATATTGGAAAAAATTCCCCTCTTAATATACTTTGCAGTGTTTTGAATTAACTTCAAATATTATGCTCACAAATGAGGTAAGAAATACTCATAACTGAAAGACAAATGGGTTTTCTTGGCTTCTGTTGATTGAAATGGAGTTCACATGCATCAGATGGAGCAGTAGTTGTCAAGCTGTTGTGGTCTGACCAGAGCACTCACTGATGGTCTGCAGATTCCTTGGTAACAAGGAATTGGCTCTCTCTCTCTCTCCCTTGGTTCCAACCTTTTCTTGTGGGCTGTTCATTGAAACTTGAGCTATTTGTTGCCCTTTATTCTGTTCAAGATACATTCGCAAAACTGGTCATGATTTTTGCAAATAAAAGGGCATTCACCAAATAATTTGGAAAAAAATCAGTTTAATGATTGTTTTCAAACATTGCAGTTTTTTTATACATGGTGTGTTCCTGCTCATGTCAGACATGGTATTGTTCATGTCCTTCTATTGGCTGATACTGATGTTTAGTCTTTGTTTAAAAGTAAGCACTGAATGTTTTTACTGTATACAAGTACTTGTTTTCACCTGCAAGTAAATGGGAGTGCAGCTTTCCCTCCTCTGCAAAAAGCAGAACTTAGCTTAGGTGGGGAAGCACTAGTTACCCATCTTCAATCTACTTGAACCACTAGTGCAAATATGAGTGGGATTTGTATGAAAAAAAAAACCCATCCGTTTACCAAATATTTATGTGAACAAAAGCCTGCTTGTGTAAATATTGAATAAAGGCCTTGACTATACTGAGCATCCACTCTGAATTCAAACGAATGTTCGCAAACCAAACTTCTGTATTTGATTGGCTGACAGCAGCAAAGGAGGTGGCCAGGAGCAACCACTGGGAATGTCTAAGCAGCAGGTGCAGGTGACCAGAGAACAGGTATCAAATGGCAAAAAAGCAGTAGCAGAGAAAGAGGAACAAAAAGCTAGATTAAATGTAACACCGTTGCAGCAAAAAAAAAAAAAAAAAAAAAGCAAACATCATTCTGGAATGTATTAGCGGGTGTGCTGTAAGCAAGACACAAGAAGTAGTTCTTCCATTCTATTCTATGCTATGCTGATATTGCCTCAACTGGAGTATTGTGTCCAGTTCCAGGTGCCACATTTCAGGAAAGACGTGGACAAACTGGAGAAAGTCCAAAGAAGAGCAACAAAAATGATTAAAGATCTAGAAAACATGACCTAAGAAGGAAGATAGAAAAAACTGGGTTTGTTTAGTCTGGAGAAGAGAAGACTGAGAGGTGGGACATGATAACAGTTTCAAATACATAAAAGTTTGTTCCAAGGAGCAGGGAGGGAAAATTGTTCTCTTTAACCTCTGAGGATAGGACAAGAAGCAATGGGCTTAAATTGCAGCAAGGGCAGTTTAGGTTGGACATTAGGAAAAACTTCCTAACTGTCAGAGTAGTTAAGCACTGGAATAAATTGCCTAGGGAGCTTGTGGAATCTCCATCATTGGAGATTTTAAGACAAACACCTGTCAAGGTTGGTCTAGAGCAGTGGTTCTCAAAGCCGGTCCGCCGCTTGTTCAGAGAAAGCCCCTGGAAAGCTGGGCTGGTTTGTTTACCTGCCGCGTGCGCAGGTTCGGCCGATCACGGCTCCCACTGGCCAAAGTTGGCCACTCCAGGCCGATGGGGGCTGAGGAAGGGTGGCCAGCACATCCCTCGGCCCACACTGCTTCCCGCAGCCCCCATTTGCTTGGAGCAGTGAACCGCGGCCAGTGGGAGCCACAATCGGCCAAACCTGCGGACGCAGCAGGTAAACAAACCGGCCCGGCCCTCTAGGGACTTTCCCTGAACAAGTGCCGGACCGGCTTTGAGAACCACTGGTCTAGATAATACTTAGTCCTGCCATGAATGTAGCGGACTGGACTAGATGACCTCTCAAGGTTCCTTCCAATCCTACAATTCTATAAATGAAAAGCAAAGGAGACAATGCAATTGCATTCTTTTCCACAAAATAGAACAAAGCACTTATTAAAAAAAAAAAAAAAAAAAAAAAAAAATTTCTGAGGGGGGCCAGCTAGCAAATGTGAAAAATCAGGATGGGGGGAGGTGTGTGTGTGGGGGGGGTAATAGGTGCCTATATAAGACAAAACCCTGAAAATCAGGACATATGGTTACCCTAACTTGCTGTGATGAGAGAAATGTAAGTTTGAGTCAGGAATAAGACAGGTAAGCACCATTCAAGTTTTCCTCAAGGCACTATGATTGAGATCAGAATGAGGACTTATCTTTCTTTTCATGGACAGAACCAAAACTCTTGAGTCAAACACTCCAAACTTGAGGGTCAGAAAGCTGTACTTTCCCAGAATAAGGATTTGTCTTACTAATGAGATTGCAGACTCAAAACTGAACCTTGATCAGGGATGAATCTAGGTTTACTTCACTTGGGCTTTTTTCAGGGGTACGGGTGTCTACCTTTATTCGAATCTGGATTGGGTGAGTAATGACTAAAAGTTGTTACTAGCTGTTGCCTGCTCAGTGCCCTATTAGAATGTCAGATCAATTTGGTCATTTCAGTCCAGTTCCCAGTACATGGGAACACACCCTACCAATGGCACACAAGAGCACTGTATCAGGAAATACCCAGGAATGAGCTGTTTGTGGAGCTAGAACTACCTTCTTACTCAGCAGGTTACTGCTTTCAATTGGTTGGGCAATCTCCTGAAGTTTGTAGTATTTCAGTCCATGCCGTAGCGTTCTGTAAACAATCAGCTGTGGATCCAAATATGGATTGCTTTAAAAATGAATATCTGTTTCTGAGTCCCTCCAAAGCTGACAACATCATGCTGAACAGCAGTAATCACTTGAAAGTGCCACAAGACCTTCACTTCTCCCAACACATAGCAAGTGCTGTCAGTCTCTGGGCTCAGGACCCACACTGATTATAGTATTACAGATTATTCAGAGAGGTGAAAATGTCTAGTGTATATCTGGTGTGTTTCAAAAAATGTTCCTTCAATATGTTTCTGACCAACTCCACAGCAGTTCAGATACATTTCTTATATTAATCCTACACTGAACTGCTGCAGGATAGCTGCACACTTCTCAGTTACCATCTTTATTTTCAACTTTATATCTGATCATTTTAATTCCCATCAACATGTGCAGCACAAAATTGTTATTGTTAAATATGCTCAGTATGGCATTGGATCTATCATATGCAAACCTGCAGTACCCATTCTAACCCTGAAAGTGATGATAGTTCCAGACTCTGATTCCAAATACATATTTTGGGAGGGCAGAAGCTTCCAAAAAGGTGAGCAAATTTTCAGAGGGTAAACAAAATGTCTATCAAAATGAGGGGAATCCGTCTGGTGAATCCAGCAGCTGGGATTCAGCTTTTTGCTTTTGTTATTTCAATTTAAAAAAAAAAAGAAATATATTGACATTGTTTAAGATTAAGATTATTATTTTATTTCCTGTAATTTGTACTTCAATAATACAGGGGAGAGATTTTTAATTTATTCTTGGCTGCAGTATTTCAACAAAAGACTGTTTTGTCTGTCTCTTTTACCTCTATATTTCAAATAAATAAATAAAGTCAAGTCTAAGCCCTGGAGCATTTCATTTGCAAAATCTTCCCTCTCCCCCCCCAAAATAGCGTATTTAGGAAAAAATGTCTGTGCTTGTCTTCAGCATGTTTATTTCTACCATTGTCTGCATTTCCTCTCATTTCTAATAATACTATCTGAGCTTCTTATTTCAAAATCAACTGGTTCCCACTTCTCCACCTGCTCCTCCTCTGTGAGATGTTTAATGTTCAATTCCAAACTTCCTCCTGCTTCCAGCATTCTGCATGTTAAACCCCCTCCTTGATTTATTTAACTGAAGGAGCTCACTCGTCCGCTTTCTTTTCTACTTTTCTACAATTTCTACTTTACATAAATAAGTTAAACAACATTATTTCTCTTTTCTTTAACCGTTTCACAAGGGTTTCTTCACTGCCCTCCCAATTTCCTCCTAGACTGCAGCAACAAAGCAGGAATTCACAAGTCCCTCTTCTGACCCTGCAAGAGTAATTCACTAGTTAGAGGACATAGGGCCTATTATGTTTATATACAGCAAGCCTGATCCAAAGCCAAAGAGAGCCTTTCTACTGACTTCGGATTGTCAGTACTGTGCTTTGGATCAGGCCCACACCAAACAACAGTATACTTTCAGTCTTAATTACTTTTGTTTAATATAAGGAAATCAACCACAGGAAAGTAGTAAAATCAAGTCTGCAGGAGAGCATGCTGTGTTTTCTATTCCAGAATAGCACCTGTTTATATCTATGCCCCAGGGAATCCTCTTGCAGGTGGGTTAAGACAGCCACTTTACTCTTAAAGGTACAATAAAAAAAAAAATTACCTCAGCATATAAACCACACAAGTTCACCAGAAAGACCCTGAGCAATCATACAATGCCCAAATGCTGCAGGAAGAAAGTCAGTTATATGCTGCTGCGGGTGTTCATCAGTGTGTGGGTGTTGAGTTTGACAAGAGGCTGCAATTTTCTGCAGGAAGTAGACATTTTAGGGAGAATGTTTAGTCAAAAGCAATTTTCCACAAAATGTCTGCTTCCTGTAGAAAGTTGCAACTTCTTCTCATACTGAACACCCGCAGACTTGTGCATGTCCCCAGCACCATACAACTGACTATATTCCTGCTATGTTTGGGCATTGTATGATTGCTCAGGGTCTTTCAGTTTCAATGGATAGTTTTTAGCCTACTGTAATGGATGTGGGGATTGCTCTTGATACTGTACATGCATGTCACTAATGTGGTATTTCTGAACCATACATGGAAGTAGATATTTTACCCTAAGCATCTCACTGGGTAGCAAAAACTACTCACATAGGGAGGAGGCCCTTTCTTATAAGCATTTAACAGCTTGCTCAATGGTCATTAAGACAAAACGCCAAAGCAAGTAGCCTTAGAGTATTTCTACCCTGCAGCCGGGAGGTGTGCTTCCCAGCATAGGTAGACAGACTTGCATTTGCTCTGCTTGAGTTACTTTGCTCAAAACAATGGTGTAGATGTTGTGGCAGTTGCTCGAGTAGCTGCCCAAGTCAAAGCCTGCCCAACCCTCTGGGTTTAAGCTTGAGAGGCTAACCCAAAACTACCTCCAGTGCTGCAGTGTCCACACTGTTATTTTTAGTGTGCTAGCTCAAGGTGAGCTAACGGAATCTGTCTACCTGCTCTGGGAAGCACACCTCCCAGCTACACCGTATACATAGCCTTTCACAGGTTCTAAGGCCACTGTGATCATCTAGCCTGACCTCCCTGAATAACACAGGCCATAGAACTTCCTCACAATAATTCCTACAGCAGATCTTTTAGAAAAACATCCAATCATGATTTAAAAATTGTCAGTGATGAAGAATCCACCATGACCCTTGGTAAATTGTTCCAATAATTCCTCTCACCATCAGAAATTTACACCTTATTTCCAGCTTCCATATCCAGTCACTGGAATGTGTTATACCTATCTCTGTTAGGCTGAAAAGCCCATTATTAAATATTTGTTCCCCATGTAGGTCCTTATAGAGTGTAACACTGGTCTACAATTTTTGAGAAGTCGTCTGCTTCAGAGATAAAATGTGCTATGTATTATTTATTTTGATGTGCTGAATTCAAATATGACAAAACAATTGATTGGCTACTGTTTCTAAGATATTTAAGTTTTTACATTTTATGTCTATGTATATTGTGTAGATAGTAGAGTTTTGATCATAAATTGTAAACCTAGGTCTTTTCATGTGTTTATGGTCGCTTTACATGATAATATTTCACCTGTCCTGTTTATGTAATACTTTAAAAATCAGCAAAAAGGGTTATATAAATAACATTTATGATGAAACAAAAGGCAAAAAACTATTATGTACATAGTTTAGTCCTATTCAGTGTCTACTTGGCGCTTCTTGGCTTGTCTCTTGTATTCATTAAATGGAGCATCTCTTGTCACTGTCCAGCAATAGTCTGCAAGCATTGATGGGCTCCATTTGCCCTGATAGCGTTTCTCCATTGTTGCAATGTCCTGGGGAAATCGCTCGCTGTTCTCGTCGCTCACTGCTCCGCAGTTCAGTGGAAAAAAATCTAGATGAGAGTGCAAAAAATGTATCTTTAGTGATATGTTGCAACCAAGGCTTTTGTATGCCTTTAGGAGGTTTTCCACCAACAACCTTGTTGTTTCCGAGAAAATTTATTGCCACTAACTGGAAGGCTTTCCATGCCGTCTTTTCCTTGCCACGCAGTGCATGGTCAAATGCATCATCTCGAAGAAGTTCATGAATCTGAGGACCAACAAAGACACCTTCCTTGTTTCATGTTGTCATAGGTTTCCTTCATATGGACTGCATGACCAACTGGAATTGATGGCAAAACATTGCCATTATTCAGTAAAACAGCTTTAAGACTCGTCTTCGATTAATCAATGAACAGTATCCACTCATCTGGATCATGAACGATGTTGAGGGCTGCCATCACACCATCGATGTTGTTGCAGGCTACAAGATCACCTTCCATGAAGAAGAATGGGACAAGATCCTTTTGACGGTCACGGAACATGGAAACCCTAATATCACCTGCCAGGAGATTCCACTGCTGTAGTCTGGAGTCCAACAGCTCTGCTTTACACTTGGGTAGTTCCAAATCCCTGACAAGGTCATTCAGTTCACCTTGTGTTATGAGGTGTGGTTCAGAGGAGGAGGATGGGAGAAAATGTGGATCCTGTGACATTGATGGTTCAGGACCAGAAGTTTCATCCTCTTCCTCTTCCTCGTCTGACTCAAGTGAGCATGATTCTGGTGCATCAGGAATTGGCAGTCCTTCTCCGTGGAGTACTGGGCGTATAGCTGATGGAATGTTTGGATAATGCACAGTCCACTTTTTCTTCTTTGACACACCTTTCCCAACTGGAGGCACCATGCTGAAGTAACAATTGCTGGTATGATCTGTTGGCTCTCTCCAAATCATTGGCACTGCAAAAGGCATAGATTTCCTTTTCCTGTTCAACCACTGGCGAAGATTTATTGCACAAGTGTTGCAGCATATGTGTAGGGCCCACCTCTTGTCCTGATCTCCAATTTTGCAGCCAAAATAAAGATGATAGGCTTTCTTAACCATAATGGTTATACTGCGCTTTTGGGATGCAAAAGTCACTTCACCACAAACATAGCAGAAGTTATCTTCACTGTTCACACAAGTACGAGGCATCTCTGCTCACTTTGGCTAAACAGAAATGTGTCCCTTTGCAAAATCAAACACTGACAAATAAGAGAACATGACACTGTATGATTTCTAGAGCTGATATAGTGCAATTTGTTCAGCAGAGTGATGTAAGCTTCATTATGACTGCATCATCCATGACTTCTAGGAATAACATGATGCAATTCATATCATGTATGACACAATACCAGCTTCAGATTGCATCATTCATTGTTTTGCCTAAAAAGCAAGTACTGTCCAAACCCAGTCATAGATTTATTCATAGATCCAGTCAAAGATGTATTTTAGTCATTTTTGGTTTAAATTGAAATCCCTTCCCTTTATAACTCACTTATCCTCCGCCATTCCCAAGTCAAGGGTCGTATATACTGACCCAATAGCATATCTTGAAAACTAGAGCCAATCAACAATTTTAAGCATCATTTTTGTTCTCAGTGACCCAGAATTAGTAAAGTTTGACTACATTTATTTCAGAAGCATTTTGGCTGTAGAGCAGTGAATCAAGTCACCCCTTAGTCTTCTCTTTGTTAAGCTAAAAAGATTGAGCTCCTTGAGTCTATCACTGTAAGGCATGTTTTTCCATTCTTTAATTATTCTCATGGCTCTTCTCTGAACCTTCTCCAATTTATCAACATCCTTTTGAATTGTGGACACCAGAATTGGACACGGTATTTCAGCAGTGGTCACACCAGTGTCAGATACAGAGATAAAATAACCTCTCTAATACTCAAGATTCCCCTGTTTATTCATCCAAGGATCTCATTAGCTCTTTTGGCCAAGAGTCACACTGGAAGCTTATATTGAACATGATTTCCAAATCTCTTTAAGATTCACTATTTGATAGGATAGATTACCCCACCCTGTAAGTATGGCCTACATTCTTTGTTCCCAGAATTATAGTTTATCTATATTAAAATTGCTTGTGCCCAGCTTATCAAGCAATCTAAACTGATCTGAATCAGTGGGCTGTCCTTTTCATTATTTATCATTCCCCAAATTGTTATGTCATCTGAAAACTTTAAGTGATGATTTTGTGTTTTCTTTCAGGCCACTGACAAAAATATTAAATAGTGTATGGCCAAGAACCAATCTGTGTTCATTGTTGGACCCCACTGAAAACAGATCAAGTCAATGTTACAACTACATTTTGAAGCCTATCAGTTAGCCAGTTTTTAATCCATTTAATGTGTGCCTTGTTAATTCTATTTTTTTTAAGTAAAGTGTCTTGTGTTAACAAGTCAAACACATCACAGAATTATATTACATTAATCACTATTACCTTGTGATAATGAGGACTGTGATTTCATCAAAAAAAAAAAAAAACAAGTTAGATTCCATCAAACTATTTTCCACAAACCTATGTTGATTTGCATTAATTATATAACCCTTCTTTAATTCTTTATTAATCAAGTCCTGTATTAGACACTCCATTATCTTGCCTGGGATTGACGTCAGGCCAACAAGCCTACAATAATCTGGGTCATCCTATTTACTCTTTCTAAAAATTGGCACATTAGTTTTCTTCCGTCATCTGGAACTTTCCCAGTGCTCCAAGATTTATGGAAAATCAACATTAACAGTCCAGCAAGCTCCTCGGTCAGCTCTTGAGTGTTCATTTTAAAAAAAGTCTAACTTTAGTACCTTCTGTTTAACATCCTCCAGCAATACAACCTGAATGGAAAGAGTTATCATCACCATATGATGAGACTGCGTCATCTGTTTTTCCCCAGAAATACTGAACACTTCTGCCTTTTCTGCATTATTGATAATTCAATCATTCCATCTAGTAATGGATATAATCAGGATGCTTTATTTTCAAATATATTTTTAAAAATCCTTATCGTTAACTCTGCTGGCCATAGATTTCTCATTGTATCCTTTGCTTCTTTTATCAATTTCCTATACTTTCTAACTTATATTCATTATCAACTTTCCCTTTCTTCCATTTGTTATACATATATCTGATTAGCTTGTTGGGATTCTAATATTCCTAATTATCATTCACTTTCTTCTGATTAAATTCCTCCCAGTTGATTTGGCTCATAATTGTTTTCAGCTTTGTGAAATTGGCCCTGTTAGAACACTAAATGTATATTACTGGTCTGGACTTTATTTTGCCTGCAGATTATAAATGTGAACAAGTTATGATCACTTCTATCAGTTTTTAGTTCTGTGATCAGTTCCTCTTTATCAAGATCTAATATAGAATTATCCCATATTATCTGCAGCATATTTTGAATTAGGAAATTGTCATCTATAATCATGGGTGGCAGGTATAATAGGCTAGGCGCGGCTCTGCCGGACACAGGTTGCGGAGTTTGGTGATGAAGTTTTTGCTTTATTATGCCACATGCAGGTTCCGGAGCAGCTGAGAAGGCACATACCCAGTTTTCCCCTGGGTGGGTTGGGTTGGGTGGGGGATGGGAGGGGAGGCACGGCTGCGGCTGGCCCGGGACTCCTCTGTGTGGGGGGCTTCAGCCAGCCCAGGGCTCCTCCAGCCAAGGTGGGGGCGGGTGCTCTGGACTGAAGCTGGCCCGGGGCTCCTCCGGGAGGCAGGGGAGGAGGGGGGGATAGAGTTGAGAGGTCTCAGGGCTCCACCCCAGGGAGGGCATAGGCAGAAGGGGCGGAGCCAGGGGCTAGCCTCCACAGAGGGGGGCTCCACCCACTGCCCAGGTCTATAATGTTTAGAAATTCCATGGATGTTTTAGTACTGGCAGCATGAGACTTCCAGAACACCACTCCGATCGTTTTTTCCCCCCCTTATACCTTGTAGATGGACTGCCCTTTTATGCACCTTCCTGTTCTCTAGCGTGATCTGGTAGTCTGTAGCAGCTTTGTGAAATTGACTAGTACCCCATCTTATGCAGTATCTGTTAGGACATTGCTCCATAAACATTCACAATCATTTCCTTCGAGTTATCAGTGACTCAGAAATAGGTAATGCCACTTTTGATGTTGATGGCCACTCCCTCTCCCCTTTTGTCCACTTGATCCTTTATCAGTAGGTTATAGCATTGATTTTAACATTCCAGTTGTGCAAATCCTCCCACGAGCTTTCAATTATATTAACTAGATCAAATTTATGCTAATAAATGAGCAATTCTAATTCCTCTTGTTTGTTACCCAGGCTTCTGGCATTAGTGTGTAAGCAATTCAAGGATTCTTCTCTTCGGGTCTTGTTTTCTTGATTAATTTTATTCTCAACATCTTAGTTTTGTGCTGAGTGCTCACATCTTCCCTCTTTTTACCCTCCCTTTTTGCTATTAGTTTAACCCCCTTCTGACAACTCTAGCCAGCCTATTCAGGAGGAGACTGCTTCCCCTTCTGCTGAGGAGGTCATCCAAGTTATACAGCCCCCTTTCCTCATAGAAGGTGGACCAATGTTCCCCTAAACTAAAACTCTACATCCTACACCATTTGCCTAGCCAGCCATTCACTTCCAACCCTTAATGGTTCTAGCATGCTCTCCTGGGGCACGCTCAAACCAGTTGGAGCAAGAGGTAACCCGAAGAGACCCAGGGGGATGTGAGAGGGCTAGAGAAAATAAATTGATTCTGTTGTTCATTACTTTGGAGAAAGTCAGTGGAGAAAATACAAGGAGACATTTCAAAAGAATGGAACAATCTACCCTCATCTGCCCTAGGTAGAAGTAAAATGTTACAGATGAGTATATTGATGCATCTCCTCTTTCTGTTTCAAGGGTGAAATCCCAGCTCATTTGAAGTCAATGGGAAAATCCCACTAACTGGGGACCCAGAGTTTCATACCACATCATCCTAGAACCTATAAAAAAACCCAAATCTTTGTATTCATTCAATTTCTCAGGGCATAAAGCATCAATGATGACTCATTTCTATATATTGAAAAGATGGCAGACTTCTTTAGCTATGTCCTGGGTTAGAAACCTCCATCGATTGGTAGGCCTACTTCAGAAGCTACAAGATATACCCAACTGGCTAAAACTCCTAAGTGACCTTTTTGAAAAAAAGGATATGTAGATTTAAGAGATTCCATAACAATCCATACCTGTTCAGATGTTTCCTAACAGTTGGGGGGAAAAACATTAAAAACCTCACTGGGCATGCAAGAATGGTCTCCTGACACCCCCCTGTGGGACAAACTTTTAATGCCATGGGAATATTTTATGGTTCAGATTTCAAGAAATAGAAAGCAGGCACTGGTAACTTTACAAGCAATCTCTGTGAATCAATTACTTTCAATCCCCCCACTACTCAAGACCCACATTTTTGTTCCTATTATATGCATTTATCAATACTTAGAACTAAGGCAGTTGGGTCATTTCCACCACACAACTAAAAAACATGGTTACTTGTAATGCAATTATTGATGTAACAGATAAAACAATAAGGAAACCATGAGAATATGTTAGAAAACATATTAGAGAACTCTCATAACACTGAGAAAGTGAGAAAATTGTGTATTATCTCCAAATATAGTAGGTAAAATGTGTATTTAAGTACAAAATCATTTCTTCATTCATAATCTTTTTTAGACTAAAAATTCCTGAAGAAACAATTCTCACATAGAAACAAATATTGAAAGGGTCACATGGAATGTGTTAACTTGGTACTATGGAACTGTATAAAGCTAGACAAACAGTAAACCAACTGCAGGAATTATGGGTGGCTTTGTGATCAAGGCTGGTGTAACCATGGCGTGGACACCTTTTTGTGCCTCAGTTCTCCAGCTAAAAAATAGGGATACTACTGCCTTTCTCCAATCTTTTCTATTTAGATTGAAGTCTCTTTGGAGCAGGTACTTTCTTACCATGTATCTCTATGGTGTCTAAGACAGTGGGCCCTGATCTCAGTTGATGTTTTTAGGTAATACACCACTGTGAATTAACTCATTAAACAAAATAAAAAATTCTCCACTTTATTCAAGGATAATTGGATATTGCTTCCCAAATAAGTGTTTGTTTTTCCCTTTTCATTGTGCATTTTCATGTATCACACCTTGATGAAAAAAATGAAGAAAGTTTGTACAAATACATAAAGGTGTTTCAGAAGTTTTACAGTGTGTCATCAGTTAAGAACTGGTATATAGGCCAAGAAAGAGAAGGAAGAGGTGAAAAAATGAAATTTTTTGTTGGATATAATGGTAGAAGATACATATTTCTCTCTTATAAAAAATGACCTCAGTCAGTTAAAATGGGAAAATAGAGAGGGGGAAATAAACTAAGGGGTGGGGGAAGACCATGAACTACTGTCATGACTAAATCTTTTGCATCCTACATCTAGCAACTCATGTCTCCTCTGTCATCAATTTGTCAGCTTTCAGCCAGTCATCTGCTTATCCAACTGTGCCTTCCAAAATTCAAAGAATATGTCCCAAGTTCTTTCTTTCTCTGCTGAAAAGGCCAATTTATTCAGTTCTGACTAACTATATGTTCTTCACAGAACTGGAACCCCACAGATATATTCCAACAGAGATAGCTGGAAAGTTGTAATACAAAAGACCTGTACCAGGTTGCCTTCCCTAGTCTACCAAAAACAAAGGGAATTCACAATTAGACTAAGATGCTCCAGTAGCTTAAGCACAACCTTTCCAAGGGCTCCCACCTTGTGGGTACTCTGGGTTTATAGTTCACTTCTAGTTGATGCAAATACAGAGACTTTGTAAGGGTTCTAAAAACAATCACTCTTTAGTTAGCACAAAAAATATACAGATGTAGACAAAACAATAACATCTATATACATTTCCCTGCCTCAGTTTCCTCAGCACTCAAGCATACTTTGGTCTTAGGTCAGAGTCCTCAATCTCCACTCTTGTACATGGTTCCTTCTCTGAATCATTGAGTCTCTCTACAGGGGAACGGGGGCTGGGGGGGGGGGGGAAGAGAGTTTCCTTCCTCTTCAGCTAGTCCCTCAGTTAAAAACTAAACCCCTGTGCTATGAAAGCTTGCTCCTCTCCTGCCCAAGGCTCCCTGGTCTCCCCACCTGACTCACTGAGTCTCTGTGGTTCTTTGCCCTACTTTTGGAGAGCATCTAGTGTTTCAAATCCTAGCTCTCTTTATGCCAGGTGGTCCGAATCAGAGCCAACTAGTTTGCAATTACTCCCTGTTCCATTAAAGGCTAGATCTTCAGATGCTAATAACCTTTAATGATCTTCTTAATCAAAGCCAGGCCCACCAGTGCCCCTCTCCTCCTCCTCAGTACAAGTGGTTTGATGTACTAATACAGTAAAGGACAGCCATAAAAACAAAGATACAGGTCATAAAAATCAAACTGGAATTCATAAGCTGTACATGGAAAGATTCTTCCAAATTGTCACAGATGGACTCAATCATGTGCTTAAAGTTAAGTATGTTCTTAAGTACATTGCTGAATCAAGGATTTAAGTTTCTATTTAGTCACTTATAAGCAATTTTGAAAAGCAAGCCTTTTTTAAACAATATGCCCAAGTGTACTAGGGCATGTGCTTTAAATTAAAAAAAGCCACCATTTACAGATGCAAATTTTTAAAAGGAAGCCTCTGACGTCAAGTTTTAGTCTGATTTAACACCGAAGACTTTGCTTTATAAAATACGGATGTATTTTCCACACAGCTCCCGAACAGTCTCACTTCCTGTAGTGGAGCAGCTGCTCCACTCCCTGAGATTATGGGCTGTGGCAGGCCAGGGAGCCTGTGCAGACGCACAGCCAATGAGAGAAGGGCTTACTGGGAGCCAATCAGGGCCCAGGTTGGAGACAGCCAATCAAGGCCAGGCTCAGCTCTATAAAAGGCTGCTCAGGGAGAGAGTAGTCAGTCTGTCCCAGGCCTTTGAGAGGGGAAGGTCTATTGCTAAGCTGGGAAACTAGTACTGTGGACAGCACAGTGCTGGCCAGGCTCAGGGAGTGAAAGGGAGTTCTAGCCTGAGGCCTGCCAGGCTGCAGGCCCTGATTAGAAGGGCCTAGCAGGTGCAAGGGGCTGTAGGGGAAGCGGACAGATGAGGGGAGAGAAGGAGGACAGCGAGGCTGCCGCCAGAGGGTCCCTGTGTCGGGACCCAGAGTAGAGGGTGGGCCTGGGTCCCCCCCCCACCCCGCATGCAGTACAACTAGTCATTGGCAGTAGGGAGTGACTATTACAGACCATGCCAGATCCCTGACGGGAGGGATTAGACTTTGGGGTGTGTGGTTGACCACGGTGGCTGAAACGCAGAGACTGCTGATTGATGGGGTGTGGAAGCACTGAAGGGCACTGGCACTGCCGAAGGGCACTGGCACTGCCGGAGGGCAGTGGTCCTGAAGAGAAAGCTGCAAGTTGGTGAGTGACCAGGCCTCAGACACGCCAACTGAGGGTGAGATGATGGATGGGACACCACCAGGAGGGGGCACACCACTGGATTGAGCTAATTCCTGGAACCACCAGTAGGAGGCGCTGTGGTGGTGAGTCCCACTCCTGTTACACTTCCCAGAGTGTATTTATTTAGATCCCTATTTGTAAATATGTACTAATGTCCAAGCTGCTGGGCATATTTACATTAATCAAGAAATCCATATCATACAATCAACAATTCTCATAAAAGAAGAGAACCCCCTATTTAGGGCCTCATCCAAACCAAGTGAAACCAATGGGACTCTGTCTATTGATTTCAGTGGGCTTTGGATCATAGCCTTGGTTACCAGCCACTGACCTAAAGTGCGAAGGCCCTGATGTGCTAAGGTCCTTAAGACCAAATTCTTGGTTTTAGGCACCACTACAATCCATAAAACCCTGCTTGGCTGCCACCCAAGCTCAGAGGTGGTTGAACTTACTCAGCACCTAACTCTTACTGCAAAAACTTACCTAGGCACCTATGTTTCTGCCTCTGGGTGTACACACTGCTACCTTGCTCTGTGCACCGAATTCCATACAAAATAGCCCAGGGAAAGGGTAGAAGGAGAAGGGAAGAACAGCTCTCTTATAATGCCTAGCCTAAGGGTTAGGGTACCTCACCTAGAATGTGGGAGAGACAGGTTCAAGCACCCCCTCTACATAAAGTGGAGAAGGGGTTTACCACTTCTCAGTTGAGTACTTTTACCACTGGGCTATGGGATATTTGATGTAGGACTCTCCTGAGGAAGTTACTCCAATTTAATTAAATATTAATTGGCCCAGGCAGTGAGAATCACTCTATAGCCCAGGGGTTAGCTCAGTCACCTGAGAGGGGCAGTTGCCGGTTCTATATCAGGCAAAAGGGGAATTTGAACTGGTGTTTTTCACATTCCAAACAAGTACACTAGCCACTGAGCCAAAAGTTGTGAGGGAGTGCCACCTCCTCTTGATTCCTAAGGAGCTAGGCAGCCTCAACTATCCATTAAGAGATAAGACACCTCCCATGCAAATCCATTCTAACAAAAAGATCTGGGAAAACAGAATGGTCTGATTCCATATTCTGAAAGCCTAATAAGCTAGTTTTGGCAAACAAAGAAGTGGGGTGAGTTCCAAAGGACACATCACACAAAATGCCCTGCCACCAATCTCAGTGTTTAAAATTCCAGTTTATTAACAGGACTTCTGCAAGCAATCTTAAGTTACTGTGTTGTACAAATATTTTCTTTGCTTTTTCTGTCCTTGGGATTACATCCCACAAGTTTGTTTTATGTTTCAGATTCTTATGCAGCACCGGCGCCAGGCATAAACAAACTAAGCAATTGCTTAGGGGCCCTAAATTAGGGCAAGCAGCTCAAGGAGGCCACATATTCACTCTTTTAGTACATGGTGTGGGGAGGGGGAGGCAAAATATTTCTAAAAGTTTCAAAGCAAACTTCATTCTAAACAGCTGAGTTTTGCCTGATTTACAGTGGAATTTTTCCATGATTTAGATGAATCACTTTAAAAGTTTAAAAGACTCTCTAAGGATCAGAATGATCTTGTTCTATGGTTGAATTTTTACTGAAACACAAAAATGGGTGAGTTACAATTGCTTTCAGTTTTCATCACCAACTTCTCTCACAGTTCTAACAATTATCATTAAGTTACTGTAAACTTACTGCAGGAATTTTAATGACAGCTTTCAATTCATGATAAAAATGGTAAGAAAAACAGAATACTCTGCCAATAAATGAGAATAGGACTGTAAGTCCTAGTAATTCCTCTTCTTTGTCCTGTGTAGAATAATAAAGACAATACTTTAACACTAATTTTCGATTAGTTAAAAATATTACAGAAAGTTAGAACACTCCTCCTCCCTACCTCTTTAATAATTCCGAAATAGGGAGATGATTACAGCCAGGATCTTAACTCTGAACTATTTTGGACCATTTAGTTTTTGGGGATGTTTGGATATAAATAAAAGATACAAAACAACTCTCATAATTTTGGGGTCAGTCTAAAAGCTCAAAAGGGCCTATAGTTTTCTTTCTATTGCTATTTTAGCCAAACTCACAAGAATAACTGTTTTGGGGGAATTTGAGCCTAAAATGGCAGAAATCCCTGAAGAACAGATTGATCTCATGCGAGTTCCACTATTTTTCATAAAACCCTTTTCAGAACAGCTTGGATGCTTTCAGCACCTGAAAACTATTCCCAGTTTGGCCACAAACATGAACATAGATCCTTAATCGAATCCATCTCTGGATCAAAATACTGCCTCTAGCAAAAAAACAGAGAAAGCTGACTTAGTGCCAACCCAACTAAACTCTTTTTGTAATATGAATAATAGCATGTTATACACTGCAATACCTATTTCAGTATGAACTTCCATTCATTTGCACCAGCAAGCTAAAGTACTATAATTATAACTTCACTTACACATTACAAATACCACTGTTAGAATTAATTTAAAACTAGTTTAACACCCTCAAATTAACTCATTTAAAAAAATTGCAATGGGTAAATGCCTTCTCAACCTCTTCTTCACTTCTTATGTACTGCCTTTAGTCTACTGATTAGCACAAGAGCCTGGGTTCTATTCCAGGCTTTCACGCATCTTGCTAATGTAAAAAGCAACAGCTACCACAACAACCTCTAAGGTTATTTGCCAAAAGTCATTTGCCATGGACCTGTAGCCGTCTGAATCCAACTTCCAGATGACTATAGTGACCCACTTCTGAGCAGACCGCAGATCTCCAGGAACATATGTTTCTTTATGGTTCTGGACCCACTGCTGGTCATCCCAGGTCTGCACAGGGGGACTCTGCAGCTAAGGCAACAACAGGCATGAGCAACATCAGCTGGACTGATGCTGGCATGATAATGACGTTCTCAGAGAGGTGCATTCAGCAGTTCAAAAATTGCCACCAAAATATCCACCACCATCTTGAAGATGCTCTGTCTGTGTCTGAAGTAGTACTGCGTGCATGAGGTAAAGAAGTTGTTCCACCGAGACAGCATCTGTGTGGGCTCTGGAGCGTGCAGACACAAGATGACTTGGCTTGGTGTGTCCGTGGGCTAAAGTCACACAGCACACTTCTAGTCAACTCCCATGGGATGAATAGACGAGTTCTTCCCCAACCCACTATGAAAAAAGCTCCAGAGTGGCTTCAGCCGGTGAGGGCAGTAGGTATCTTGGGGTATGATAGTACATGCCCAGAGAAGCTGAAGTTCTGACTCAGATCTGTGTACTACAGCATGGATGGGCCAGTGTGGTTATGAGGCCCATATTTCCCATGCAGCATGGATGCTCAAGCAGGACCTTGGCAACCCCAAATCCGCAGGCACTGGTCACACAAACCCGATCTTAGAGTGCTATAGAGACATACCCAAAAGGTTTGAGTCATTCCTATAGCTCTCGAGTCAGGCCCTTATTCTTCTTAAAGAGTGATAAATAAAATACAGAAAAATTGAGCAGATCCATTGTCTTGAGAGAACTTTATTGATTAAGGCAAATCTGACTGCAGTATTTACCATATGGAACAATAAAACTTCTTGTTCACAAAATCAAAACCATTACAACTTAGGATATGGCTCCACTGCAATCAGGCTTTAATCAAGCTAGCTCCGGTACATATATGCTGTGGCAACATGGACTTCATTGTGGACTATTGGTACTCAAGCTAGCTAGATTAAAGCTAGGCGCATATTCAGATTGCAGTGTACATACTGTCGTACCAGTTCAGAGCAATATTTTGTCTAATTTAGTCTCCTGATTTTGACAGCACCAGTACCACACTTCAGAAAAAGGCATTTTACCTTTCAAAAATACATACGGTATAACTGTATTTCTCTCCCCACAGAAATTGTCCATTTTTGAAAGTTTAATATATTTGAATAGTTTTCCATTTCACTGCACATTTACAGCCGCTAGGATAAAGCTGCTGCTGATTTGTAATGAAGTGGCATCTTTCTGTAGTGGATTTGCACTGGACATTTGATGAAACAGGTAGCAACTCTGTTTTAAACAATGATTCTGCAGCATATTGCCAGATTCCATTTGCTTAAGTAAAAACAAAACACATTCAACTGGAAAACCAACTAACTGACTATGTAGCCTTGGCTTCTGTAGCTGCACTGCAGAGCACATTAATTTATAGCAGACCATCAGCAGATATCTAGCCACTACTGCATTTCATTCCTATAGTGCAGTGAAACAACAGTTGAAATGAAGCAGAAATGCAGCAACATGTTAATAGCAGCTTTTGCTACCCAGGAATAAAGGATCATTTACATGCCATAAAAAATATTCTACTTCTATAGGAATTTGTAGATCATGTGTTAACACTCAAACTAATTTGGGATGGTTCTAATATTTTAATGGTAGAAATCTTAAGTATTTCTGATTATTCAAGAAAAAAAACCAATTGACAGATTCAGTTTTATTGCACTATTTAAAAAATAGAAATAGCATTAGCTCAATCATGCTTCAGAGAACATTTCAGATTCCAGTGGTTAGTAGGCAGCAGGTTGTGCTGCTTTGTTATTAGCTGTCAACAATTTGCTGCATTGCAGGCTAATGTTCACGGTTTAGGACAGCAGTTAATGCTAATGTTCAGAATCTCAGTCATTAACTAGTGCACTCAGACTCTAGAAAGAGGCATTAATTGACCACATGAGAGTGTTAAAATATTTTTTAAAAGTATGTGTTTGAGAATTGATACATTTCTGGTAGAAGGAACAGGAGTACTTGTGGCACCTTAGAGACTAACAAATTCTTTTGCGGATACAGACTAACACGGCTGCTACTCTGATTTCTGGTAGAGCTTCAACTCTGTCAGCAACAGTTGTTAATAATGTAATCCGAAATGGATGTTTTATTCAGCAATATCCTCAGAGAATAGTGTATAAACAGTTGGGTGAATGCAACATAGAAAAGGTAAATCTCAGATCCTGCTCTGTCTTTTACATACACTTTGATTAATTCCTCAAATATCCTTGGTGCCTCTTAGCTACTTGCAGCTTACTTTCTGATACTTCACATTCACCTCATTGGATTAGAAGAAATCCATAAATCAAAGAAAAATAAATACATGCATGAAATCCTATAGTGTCATAAATCAAGTTTTTTTTTCCCTGCAAATACAAAAGTCAACAGTGCAGCTGTCCAAAATGATGATGTTCAGATAAACTGTTTTCTTCCCACCCCCTCTCTTAATATTTGGCCAGAAGAGAGTGAAGATACATAGACAAGAAATTATAGCAGAGTCCAGCTCTACAAAGTTAAGACTGAGAAGTGCTTTCTGTTCAAAGGAAAACTTTCCTAAGTTCTCTAAAAGCTGCATACTTACTCAGATTGTTTGGAAATTTGCTGTGCCTCATGGGGTATTGGGTAGTGTTTATGGGACAAATTTGGGGTCATTTGAACATGGGGTTCTTGAAATACTGCTCTCTAGGGGCAAAAAACACAGCATTTTACAAAATCAACAGGTTCTTCTAGCTTTTTTTGCACATACCTGGGCTCAAACTATGACTCTGCTTGTCCTCCAATTGATCTAAGTTGCTCAATGTTTATCTCGGCTAGTGCACAGCACCCACTGGAAGTAATATTGGGGAAACAGTATTGGAAAACATTACAAGAAGTTTCGCTCTCTAGAATGGTATATATTAAACCCCTATGCACCAAAGAGATTGAAATGCACATGTGCTTTCCCAAGACTAGGTAAGAGGGTTTTGCAGCAACCCATTGTCACAGGAGCTGGTGGTTCAAGAGGACATGCTGTAGTCATTTAACTTGACATCTGTGGGGCCCTGTACCCCTGGGGATTCTGAGCTCCTCTCCTTGTCCTCCCTGTGTGTGTGGCAGGATCTGGGAAGCCCATGAGGATTGATGTTGGGAAGTAGGATGAGAAAACCCACTGCGAGAATAGAGCAGTTGTTCGGGCTGTCCTTGTCTCCATGGGATGTTCTTATTCAGCTGAGAACCTCTTTGAGATACGTGGCCTTTTCACACCTCCCCCAGCTTCCTATGCTGCTGCTGATGTATATAGTCCCTTCAGCCCTTCCCCCATACTAGACTCAGATCTGGACCAAGGACTTTGAAGCTTCACTCTCCTCTCCCTTCCAGCCTCCAGCTGGTACAGGTGTAACCCACATACCTCCTGGGTGTGGTGTTCTGTCCCATCTAGTGGCACAGACACCATTTAGAGAGAGAGATAAATGAGTCTGCTCTACAGCCTTAACTAAGAGCCAGTTGGCTTTTAGCTCATGCGGTAGAGGCTCATGCACTAAGCTCCAGAGGTCCCAGATTTGATCCCGCCCGCCAACGCCCAGGGTCTGTCAGCATTACACAGGCATGCCTTACAACCCCAACATGACCACTCCAAGCTTACCAAGCACATGGAGTAGGGTGCAACCAGTGTGTAGGGGAGGGAGTCGGTCACAGAAGTGTGGGTCTGCAGGCCTCAAAGCAATGGGCACCATAGAGGAAATGTTGGTGGTCTAGTAGGGTGGTCTGTGCAATTGGGGGAGAAACTGAAGCAGTAAGGGGAAGTGTTGGAACAACACAGGACAGAGTTGGGTAGAAAGGAAGGTGTCGGAGCTGTGCAGTAGTATATGTTGGGGGGGCTTCAGTTCTGACATTCCAAACCACCCCCATTCATCAGCCAATGGCAGATACTTATCAGCTATCTGTGTGGTATCTGAGAACCTCTCAATCTTTACTATATTTATCCTTTCAACACCCTCACGAGAAAGGGAAGTGCTATTGTCCCTGTTTTGACAGCTGGGGGACTGAGAAAAAGACAGCCTTGCCAAAGGTCGCATAGGAAGTCTATTGCAGAGCAAAGCATTGAACCCAGGGCTCCCAAATCCTAACTACTAGATCAGTCTTCCTTTCATGCCCCTCATGTTCATGCCCCCCCTTTAAAAAAAAACCCTCACTCCCTGTATCTTCTCCCCAGCTCCTCTACCTCTGAAAGTCCTTTACATTCTGATGCCTGCCTCTGTGTGAAGAGGAGGAAGAACCTGGCTGTGTTGGACAAGCAGAAATGGGAAATAGGAGACACTGCAGAGTCAATGAAAGGATTAACATGATACAAATGCATTCTGTGGCTGGGTAATCACTGCCAAAGAACCAGAGGCTGGAGGAGACGAGAGCTGGGCTGTGGTAACTCAGAGTGCTGAAAAATATATATTTTTTTTAAACCAAGGAAATTTAAATATCTTAAAACTTCATTAATGCAGATTTAAGGTTCCTCACTGGTGCCTAACAACCTTGCAGAATATGAAGAGTAGCTAAACTTAAACCTCTGAAAACCAGAAAATGAAGAGTTAAGGTAAATATCACCCATGTGATATTTGGGGGAGGGGGAGAAGTGGACGGGGTGGGCCAGGGGCATGGCTGGAGAGGCTTGGCGGGAGCAGAAAGCCTGTAGCTGGAGTGCAGGACCTGGCTTGGTGCACTGCTTGGCCTACAAAACCAAGGAAGTGAAAAATCTTCTAATAAGCTGCTGACTGCAATGTCTACCCAGCAACAGAGAGCACCAGACAGCAAGGAGCAACTGTTTACATGCTGATGCGAAGGGGAGCATTAGCTGGAAGTGTGTGGTGGGGGAAAGCTATATGTTGCATATTGAGAAGGAGAGAGCCACACCAGTCTTCTCACATGCTAAAAGTTAATGCGACCAGCATGGAATAGAAAACTGCCAAGATTTTGGGATCTACAGTGTGTCTGATTTCTCTCCCTGCCCCATCAGCAACTACATGCTCCAAACACTTCAAAGAACTACCATTATCACTATTCCATGACCACAAAATGTACGGTGGGAGGAGCACTTGAGAATTGTATTGGTTCCTTGGCCTTTATCTATAAACAGCAGCACCTCAACTGCAAACCTACATGATGGCTTGCAGCTTCCTAAATTACCATTACTCCTACACACACAAAAAATATTTTTCCTATAAAAAAACCCTATGAAATTCACTGACCAAAAAAGACACTTGTTAACACCAAGTTAAGATTGTCTGGTGCTATGTCATGCCCTTTCATAACATCAAATTCAGTAAATGCAAACCTCTGAAAAAAAGGAAAGACAGCTTTAAACACCAACACAACTAGGACAAGTGCAGTCTGACCTAGCAGATTGGACCATGGTCGGAAACCAGGAGCCAAACCTAAGGTCAGAGCCAGGCATTTAGCCAGGGGTCAGAGCTGGATGCAGGAGTCTAGCCAAGGGTCAGGGATCAAAGCAGGGGGTGAGAGGTCTGTTGCTACAACATACCAGACACTGACAAGTTGCACAGACAGCTTTCTGAAATGCCTACCATGCTTAAATAGTGCTCCTGGACCAATCAGAGGTCATGGGGGTACTGGCAATCAGGTCTTCTGTAGGCAGCACTTTTTGTGGTGTTTAGTCCCCCAGGATTTATAGTGCATGGATTGCAGCTCTGCTATAGCTGCCAGGTAGTAGCATGGAAGTGTCTGTCACACAGTGCCCTGCAGACCTGGGTTCCAGATCCTTACAGCCTTCACTCTGCTTTTCTTTGAACAATGTCTGTAATACATTCACTCTGCCATTGCAGATAGTGCAGAATGCTCAAAAAATAGAACAGAGTCTAACAGCTTCTCTTTGCACAACAGCACTTGTGTTGAGGTGGGTTACACAGACCTTGCCATACACTCAAACACTGAGCCTATGCCACAAAAATAACCCCATACCTACTACATTTTTACAATCCCTTTGCCCTTACAGACAGGATTTCATCTGACACAATACCCATAGACCACTCTCAGATCTTACCTCACTGTTGATAATTCCCATTCGAAGAAGACCTGGGCACCACAGCTCACACAACCTACACAACTCAGCTCTGAAATGAGGCAAACTGCATCCCTCAGGGTACACATGCACCTGTTTCCTTTCATTACACACATGGGGAAGCTGGCAAAGGGTCTCAGAACCCCTCCCCTCAGCCCCCACATGACAGGGCCCCTCATATCACAGCTACATCTAATATAGTGACTGCAGCTGAAGTGTATGCAGATAATTCCCAGTAGTTACTGCAAGTTCCAGGGTTAAGGGTGCATTGGTATGTACTTCAACTCTGTATTTCCGTGTTTTCAGAAGTTTGAGTTTTGCTGAACTCTATATTCTGGAAGGGCACAAGATACAACCAGGCAACCTTACCTCTGCATTAATAAAGATTTCTGTAAAGAATTCTACAAATGTGGCATTGAAAACTTCACATAACCCTACCATTGATCTCCATAATAAAACAAAAGATGCACAATTTTACCTAATCTATGCTATTTCACCTTTCTTCTGCCTCTTCATTCCTTAATTTTGCTCTATCTAGCAGTGAAATATATTCTAGTTTCTACTTAATTTTTTAGAATACTTTTCTGTTTTAACCTTTTATCGTCTGTTTCCTTTCCAGTTTCAGAGCCAAATCCTGAAAAAAAGCCTAAGCACTCTGGTCCCAATCCAGCAAAGCATATAAGCATGTGATTAAAGTTCAGGATTGTGATTAGTCCCGTATTCATATGTTTTACATCAGCGCCATGAGGCTTTTGCAGGATTGGAGTCAGAGAGGTCCGCACTTTGCAATCTCAAGCCCCAAATTCATGAAAATATGCAAGCTGAGGTTTACTACCTTAGAACCCAACTCACAGAAAACTGAAGACAAAACTTCATTCACATGAACTAATTCTGGATTTTTTTCCTTTTCCTGCTTCCTCAGTTACTTTCTCTTAAGAATGGCAATCAGTCAGAAGAACAGTCTACTACCTGATCAGTCAGGAAGCCTGCTTACCAAATTCTAGCAGCTCCATTCCTCTAGCTATGCTTAGGAGAGAATCAGGTCAGTGTGGGCCTGTAAGACAAGTTACAAATAGAAAAGACTGGAGTCTGAGATGATCCAGACAGCCAGTGCTCCAGATGACATGATGGGGCTTCTTCTAGTAATTATATTTATTTTCATTTGGGCTAGTTCAGGCCCTAAACTCAGTCAGTGCCCCACAGCAAGAGTGGGAGCCTTTCCTGCCATGTTGTGCCAGAAAGGGGATAGTGAGGTAGTCTATTCCCTTCAAAGTTACTTCAGGTTTGGAGGATATTGATTCATGTATGAACAGTCCTTTCACTTATTACACACTGCACTGTTTGTTTTTATTTATGTGATAGGTGCCCATAGCATAGAAAGGGCCCTATGAGATATTTTTATATATTTGAATATACAAAAATAAATAAGATACCAGCTGGTTCCCACTGTTCTCCCATTACACTCCCAGGAGTCACTCTCACACCTATCTTTTTATTGGTTCAGCAAGAATAGCTGAATATTGACACCTCTAGGAAACCGTCACTCTTGGCACCAAAGGAAAATGATGGGGGAAGCAGTGGGACTGTTTTGGGTCACAGCTGGCACTGGTCCTAGAGATGTGAAAACAGATAACACAAGGTTGGCATCCTGGAGGAACTAGTCTTTATATTTAACATTTATTCAACTCCTGTGATAGGGACTTTACAGCTGCTCTATAGTACAGGTTCCCAATAGGATTCCACTCCCCTGGCCAAGGATACATGGAAGTAGTTTCTGGAGTGGTCCATAAAAGGCCACTGTTAGAAGCTCCCACACACCACCTTCAAAATCTCAGCATGTTGTCATCACAGGATTTGTTGCCTCATTGTAGAAAGACATATGACATCTTTTATCTGTAACGTGATTTTTTTTTCTTTGTCTCTCTCTCCCTCGCTGATTTTTTTTTATGGTAGTAGTTGGTGGGCAAATGCTACATTCATCTCTGCTGCAGTGAGTTCATTTAACCTGTAAATTAAATCTCTCTGTGGGATTTTATAGTTTTCTTGCTTGTGTCCCTCGGCAGTTATTTCTCCAGGAGAAGTATGAAAATGGAGTCACAGGCATAGCACACTATTTAATTCAAGCTCATGCTGCTAGCACAGGTATGGATTTTCAATACAATCTGTACTATGAAGGTGCTCTCAGGCATTTTTCTCCAGCTGATAGGATAGGAAAGCCTACATATGACAACAGACACCGATGCTGCCCATTGGCAATGTATGAGGGATACCTTAGCATAGCAAAGCCAACTGCTATAGTGACTGAAATCTTGACATGTGCTTGGAATATTATAAGTTTTTAAATGTTTGCCACTCTTCTGTTTCAGTGGGTGTAGCTATATAATTTGTGACTTTTTTTTTTTTTTTTGGTCTCTCATAGGGCCAGATCCTCAGCTGATATAACTTGGCTATAAATTTCTCAAGTATCTGTCACTGTGAGTAAGGGGGAATGGTGTCTTACACAGAAGAGGTGATGCAACATGATCCCAATTATAGAGGAGACATACAGAGTGTTTTCTAATGGAGACTTTATTCTTTGTTTTGTTTCCCTTAATCTAAACTTAAACCATACTTTCAGTCTCAATTACTTTATCTTTGTGTATGGAAAACTGAAAGGCCAGGTTCTCTCAGCCCAACTGCTCTTTTTGTGCTACTTCTGTGGTAAAAGGAGCCCTGTCTTTCCCAGCTGAAGTTTTTTCCAGTACTGGGGAGTCTCCAACAGGGATAGAGCTTTTATTGTTGATATCACTACCAGCCCTGCCCTAGAACTTCTAGTGTAGCAGCATATCATATGATGATATGTGATAGGTAAGGTCCCATGGGAATCAAGACTGAGGGGAAAAACAACTGAGGAGAATTGGCAGTATTTCAAAGGGACACTATTAAGGATGCAAAAGCTAGCTATTCCGCTGGGTAGGAAAGATAGAAAATGTGGCAAAAGACCAACTTGGCTTAACCACGAGATCTTGCATGATCTAAAAAATAAAAAGGTGTCATATAAAAAATGGAAACTAGGACAAATTACAAAGGATGAATATAGGCAAACAACACAGGAATGCAGGGGCAAGATTAGAAAGGCAAAGGCACAAAATGAGCTCAAACTAGTTGCAGGAATAAAGGGAAACAAGAAGACTTTTATCAATACATTAGAAGCAAGAGGAAGACCAAGGACAGGGTAGGCCCACTGCTCAGTGAGGAGGGAGAAATAGTAACTGGAAACTTGGAAATGGCAGAGATGCTCAATGACTTCTTTGTTTCAGTCTTCACCGAGAAGTCTGAAGGAATGCCTAACGTAGTGAATGCTAATGGGAAGGGCATAGGTTTGGAAGATAAAATAAAAAAAGAACAAGTTAAAAATCACTTAGAAAAGTTAGATGCCTGCAAGTCACCAGGGCCTGATGAAATGCATCCTACAATACTCAAGGAGCTAATAGAGGAGGTATCTGAGCCTCTAGCTATTATCTTTGGAAAATCATGGGAGATGGGAGAGATTCCAGAAGACTGGAAAAGGGAAATATAGTGCCCATCTACAAAAAGGGAAATAAAAACAACCCAGGAAACTACAGACCAGTTAGTTTAACTTCTGTGCCAGGGAAGATAATGGAGCAAGTAATTAAGGAAATCATCTGCAAACACTTGGAAGGTGGTAAAGTGATAAGGAATAGCCAGCATGGATTTGTAAAGAACAAATTATGTCAAACCAATCTGATAGATTTCTTTGATAGGATAACAAGTCTTGTGGATAAGGGAGAAGCAGTGGATGTGGTATACCTAGACTTTAGTAAGGCATTTGATACAGTCTTGCATGATATTCTATCAATAAACGAGGCAAATACATGGGGCTACTAGATGGGGCTACTATAAGGTGGGTGCATAACTCACTGGATAACCATAATCAGAGAGTAGTTATTAATGGTTCCCAATCCTGCTGGAAAGGTATAACAAGTGGAGTTCCGCAAGGGCCTGTTTTGGGACCGGCTTTGTTCAATATCTTCATTGACGATTTAGATATTGGCATAGAAAGTACGCTTATTAAGTTTGCAGATGATACCAAACTGGGAGGGAATGCAACTGCTTTGGAGGATAGGGTCATAATTCAAAATGATCTGGACAAATTGGAGAAATGGTCTGAGGTAAACAGGATGAAGTTTAATAAAGACAAATGCAAAGTGCTCCACTTAGGAAGGAACAATCAGTTTCACGCATACAGAATGGGAAGAGACTGTCTAGGAAGGAGTAAGGCAGAAAGGGATCTAGGGGTTATAGTGGACCACAAGCTAAATATGAGTCAACAGTGTGATGCTGTTGCAAAAAAAAAAAAAAAAAAAAAAGCAAACATGATTCTGGGATGTATTAACAGGTGTGTTATGAGCAAGACACGAGAAGTCATTCTTCCGCACTACTCTGTGCTGGTTAGGCCTCAACTGGAATATTGTGTCCAGTTCTGGGCACTGCATTTCAAGAAAGATGTGGAGAAATTGGAAAGGGTCCAGAGAAGAGCAACAAGAATGATTAAATGTCTTGAGAACATGACCTATGAAGGAAGGCTGAAAGAATTGGGTTTGTATAGTTTGGAAAAGAGAAGACTGAGAGGGGACATGATAGCAGTTTTCAGGTATCTAAAAGGGTGTCATAAGGAGGAGGGAGAAAATTTGTTCATCTTAGCCTCTAAGGATAGAACAAGAAGCAATGGGCTTAAACTGCAGCAAGGGAGGCTTAGTTTGGACATTAGGAAAGAGTTCCTAACTGTCAGGGTGGTTAAACAATGGAATAAACTGCCTAGAGAGGTTGTGGAATCTCCATTTCTAGAGATATTTAAGATTAGGTTAGATAAATATCTATCAGGTCTAGATAGTATTTGGTCCTGCCATGAGGGCAGGGGACTGAACTCGATGACCTCTCGAGGTTCATATTCATAGATTCTAGGGCTGGAAGGGACCTATGATGTGCACCAGCAATCCTTAGCTTACATATGGTCCCCAGTGGCTGACAGCTCCAGACCTGGGGCACGGGGCTGAAGCAGAAAATGTCACGGAGGTCTCTGAAAGATATGGAATCTGTTACCTCTGTGACAAAATCTTATCCTTATCTATTACATATTTAATTATTTTGGCACTGAGGGAGTGTGTATGCCTCCAGGGTGAGGTAGCAGTTGAGCAGAGGTTTTGAAGATCTCAGTGGGGCCTATGAACAATCATCAAACCTTTAGGATTGCTCATAGAGCTCAGACCCTACTATGACTATGAAATATCCACAAACTGGAAGAGCATACTGGGTATATTGACATGGCTAACTACAAAGCAAAGTTACTCCTTGTTCTTAGATACTCATGGGCAAGGTACTGTTGAGCTACACAAATCACTGCATTTTTTCCTATTTTCTACCAGGGAATAGAGAACTCAACTTTCAGTTATAAAACATCTTTTTCTGCTGCTATGAAAATTTCAAATAAAATTCCAAAGTTGTGTGAACCCAAGCAGAACTGGCGAAATGACAAATATGAGTTTGAGAGTAGAATTGTTTGCATAACTCTGAACTGTGATTCATAGAATTTAGTCTATTTTTATATTCTTTCTTTATTACATGACATCAATGAGAGAGACAGACCCAAACACTTCCAAATACAAATAAGGGATTTTTTTCAGCTGGAATTAAGATATCAAGGTTATTTTTTACTCAATTTGGATTTTATTGATCAAAACTAAAGTCTATTAAAAGAACTTTAGACTTTGCTTAGTAAAAAAAATTGAATTCGGTTAATTATTCATAAGCATTCGACGACAACCAGATAAACATAAAGATGTACATGAATCCCAAAAGTTTCACACATTTTCACACACATGATTAGTCTCTGATTTTAAAATGTTAGTTAGAAATGTTAAACTGTATGCTTTTCAGTCCAGTGACTGTCTTCTGCAGTGTATAGACAGTGAATACCACATTCCGGGAGCTATTGCAATACAAATAACAACTACAATAAAAAAGTCATCGAATCAGAGATCAGAATGATACTATAAATGGAATGACCAATCACATATGACTAAGCAGCAGTGATAAGCCAAACTAAACATTCTCAAATAATCCGTAGTCTGAACTTTATTCACAAACTCTCAAAATAGTAACAAATACATTACTGGAAATCACTCAGTACATGTACTGTTTGCTAACCAGTAATGGGGCTACATTTGTAATGAACCAGCTGTAGTTAAATGGGAGTTTATTTCTAAATAAATCATTAGCAAGCACTATAATTAAAGAAAGCTCAGTTAGCAAACATTTCTTGTATGTCCTGTACCCCCTACCGCAGGGAAAGAGTTCAGTTACATTGTAATGGCTCTGTCTACTTTCAGTAAACTTTGCCTTCAAGACATTGTAAATCAATGTCATTCTCTCTTACTGAGCCATTCAAAAGATACATGCCTAGTAATGAAAGATGTACCCTTTGTGTGATTTCACAAGAACTCTATTCTTTATCATAATGTTGCTTTACAGGGCAATGTAGACAAGATGGAGCATAGTGAGGCTGATTCCAGTGTTCTTGCTACCCAGGGGTTGCTTTCAGAGTGCCAGAGAGATGAAAGAGGCAATCAAGAAAGAGATTCACTTTGACTCTTTAGTGAAGGAACATTCAACTAGGTTTTGTGCGGTGTATTTCTGATGGCTGCTGACACATGAATAGGAGACACCTGAAGGTGAGTCCACATCCTTTCATGAGATACAGTAATGGGCACAGGGATGCCTCACTTGTTTCCTATGAGCTGATCTCACTCTTGGCGCAATCTAGGGAAAGTATCGCTTAAGAAATAAAAATTTTTACAAGATGAAAGTGCGTCTATGCTGGGAGGAAAATTCCTCTTACAAGAGGAGGTACTGAGACTTGGCAGGGGCATAGACAGCTGCTCTTTTGTCCTGCTTGCTTAATAGTGTAAACAACTTTTGTTGGTTAGCTTTGTATGTGACCATTCAGGAAATCCTCTATATAGACAATGTATCTTGTCAACCATTTCCTGTGTGTGCAAAAATGTAATTTGTCACCGTGCACTGTGTTGGCAGCAGCCTTGTAAAGAATATACTGAATTAATGAATATTTCATAAAGATGTGATTTATTAGCAATACTTTGCCTTTGCTTTGAAAATGATCCATCCTTCAAAAGCTGAGCACACAAAAGCTGTCTGCAGGTATGAAAACTAAACTGAACCCCCTAAAGTCAAAAGCAGCATTTCTTAACTCTGGGCCATATAGCCGTTAGAAGAGATATTTAGTCAATGTTCTTTTAATATTTCAGCTGGTAAAGAAATGCAATACTAAGCTATTATACTGCATGTGGCTATCAGAACCACGAGGTACTCCATATCAAATTATTACTGATGTACATTTTTTCAGTTTCATATTGTGTTTGATGATGATATAATAAAATAGGTCACAGTATAGTACAAATACCTATGGGCCAATCCTGCATTCCTTAGCAACCCAAGTTTCCCTACTGAAATAGAACTGTAGCCTCTCCCACAATCCTATACCAACTTCTCCATATCTACTCTCATGTTTTATAAACCTATGTTCTCATCATAACCTAAGGGCATTAGTGGGTATCTTCTAACACAAGAAGTACGGTAACGACATACATTCTTTTCCTATGATCACTATTATTTATTTACCTCTCTTAGTATGCATAGTACTGTACACTTCAGAGAGGAAGACACTGTCCCTGTGCTCAGGCTTTACACTTTCTGTTTGACAGGTTTCAATCTCAAAATGATGCAGATGTTGTCTTTTTTTTATTTCTAACTTGGGTGGATTATCTATCCAACCCATCCTCACAAATTGCATACTGTATCATGTCACATTATAACAAATCCTCTTCACAACAAACCAATACTGACAGTGCTAATGTACCCCACTGGTCAGTCTGTGTTATGTGTCCCCTCTGTGTTCACGTTGATGTGAGTCTGTTACAGTCACTAGTTAGAGATCCTGTAGCTCAAGACGTAGACGTACATGTTTTCAGCTCTAGACATCTCCAGTTCAATCCCTGATGTATGTCAGCAATGCTGGTAACCAGCATGTTGACATTGTAATGTTATGTAACCACCAGAGTAGTTCCTCCCCATAAGAATTTCCCTTTCTATTTTTAATGATACTATCTATAAATAAAATTATAATCTAGTTTGCTAGAAATCTCCCAGGCCATACATGGATATAACTTTTTATTCCCTTTTTTGTGCTTCCCCTTGCTATCACAAAGATGTTTTAAAAAAACCACAACTGAACGTTAAGATATGTGTTTTAACCCAGTGGTTCTCAAGCAGGGGTCTGGGGTCCCTGGAGGGGCCATGAGCAGCTTTCAGGGGGTCTGCCAAGCAGGGCCAGCATTAGACTCGCTGGGGCCCTCGGTGGAAAGCTGAAGCCCCACCACATGGAGCTGAAGCCTGAGGCCCTGAGCCGAGCCACCCGGAGCTGAAGCCAAAGCCTTAGCAGCTTAGCTAAATGGGGGCCCCTGTGCCTGGCGGTCCTTGGCAATGTCCCTGCTTGCTATCCCCTAACGCCGGCCCTGGTTTTTATATGCAAAAAAACAGTTGTGTGCCATAAATGGGCCGTGGAGCTTTTATAGCATGTGGGTGAGTGGGGGTTCAGAAAGAAAAAGGTTGAGAACCCCTGTTTTAACCCACATGAGAAGGAAATACAAAGTTATTGCTGGAAACCATGGTTGGAATTGAGTTCTTATTGTATGGGGATTACGCTCGTTAGAATATGCAAGGAGTCCTTTGACAAGGTGGTTAAGAATTATTGTCCTATTTTACAGATGACGAAGTTGAAGCATAGTGAGGTTAAGTAACTTGCCCAAGGTAACAATGAGAGGAAAGTGGTCAGCCGGGAGCTAGCAAGTAAGGGGAATGGCAAAGGGATATTGGGGATCCACAAATTGTTCTCATGAGACACCAGTAACTGATTGCACCATATCCAGTTGCCAGTAAAATAGTGCCACAATCCAGATAAACATCACCCAGGACCCTCAGATACATTAGTTATCACTACATAAGTGTCACATATTTTTCCTGTGGGTTTCTCCTTCTATGGAGTGACTGCAAATAGATGTGTGATGGACCTCTATATGTGAACTACATTGCTGAGTTGTGATTGATCAAATAAGTATTGATTCTGTTTGTGATTAAATGAGTCCACAAGTGATTGTGGCATAAATACTGATACACATGAATTTAAAAATCACTTTCTGCAAATACTTGCTCATGAATTTTTGCAATTTGTGAATATTCATAGTGGTGAAACTCAGTCACACAAACTGAATGTAGATAGTAAATGCAAAAGGGGTGCAAAAATAACTAAAGCAAAATATTTTTTTTTTAAATAATTGTGCCCATATTAATGGGAAATGTTTTGCATTATTTGGCTGGGTTTAGTGTCAATGCACTGCAACTCATGCCTCCACTGTTTTGCAATTCCATGTTAACTGCCATAACTAATCACAGCAGGCTGAGTAAAGAATGACATTTTAGCTTTAATTCTCAATTTTTCTGTCTTCAACTGATTTAAAATAAAACCATTCTCTGTATATTTTAAAGAACATCATACAGGACTGTAGCCATATGACTCATTAACATTAATAGGAGTTGAATGGCTAAATTCCCATGGAGCACTGAAAATTTACCCTTGGATGTTATTTTAATGTTTTATTTTTGTGCATGTGTGAATATGGGATTAAGTAATGAATATATATAGCCACCTTCTGTGGGGAACAGAGAATTGTCTAGCTAGCAGTCTGTGAATTTTAATATAGTATCATCCTCTTAAAATATAGTAGAAAAAATAAGGAAATAAACACAAGAAGAACATATGTACAATCTGTAGGTGCATATAATTTTATACAGTAAAAAGAGAGGTAATATTTAGCTGATTAACTGGAAAGGGTCATATATTAAACACTTCTGTAGAATATACTTGTATATTTAAAGACTATTTCATTGTGAACATGCATTTGGGAATTTTTGTATTAATTATCATTAGTCAGTAATGAACATTATGAGTTAAATTTTAGTACATATGTCTCCAATCTTCCAAAACATTCTGGATGAGTGTATATCACTTGAAGTACTATCAAGGGGGCTGGTTTTCTGACATCTCTCAGGATCCATCCTCTGAAAATTAATTTGCATCTTAAGACGGGAACCCAAAAATACAGTCAAACTTAATCTCAAATTGTGAATTACTATCCATAATGCATTGCCCCATCTACTCTGGCCTGCAACTAACTGGGGATGGATCCAAGACCCATTCTATATCTGTTCTCTGGTACTCCCCATTCACATATTCTGGGAAGGGGGTAAGCGGAAAAAATAGCCCCTTTTTGTTCCTATACACCAAAACCCAAGATCCACATAGCCAATTTAATGCATATAGCCATCATCATCTAGGGCTGCATAAAAGTATTAGGAGGGCAATATATTACTGGAGTTTGCGGGGGGGGGGAATTCTGGCTCCAATGAAAATAAAGTTTTGCCATTGACTTTGAGAGAGCCAGAAGAGAAGAGAGGCTAGTCCTGTAAGAAGAGGGGAAGACCCAATGGAGATACTCAGTGTTCAAAGTCCCAGGAGGATACATGATGACTTGCAGAAGATTGCAGGGGAGAATAAAAGACAAGAGGATTTGTAGTCAGAGAGAACAGGAGGAAGGTTGGAGAATCACACCAGCACCAGGAAAAGGCAGGCATATGTGATTGGGGACTCCCTACTAAAAAGAACAGACAGATCTGTCATCAGAGCTGATCCGGAAAACAGAAGGGTGTGCTGTCTGCCGGAAGCTAAAATATGGGAAGTGGAGCAGAGGTTGAAGAGGATCCTTAAGGGACACATCTAGATTCTAGCTGGAACATATCAAGGGAGACTACTCCAGACTGGAGAAGATGCTTAGGGAAATGGAGGCTCAGGTGATCTTCAGTGGGATTCTGCCTGCCCCTAGAGGAGGAAAATGAAGGCAAGACAAGATTGTGACGGTGAACAAATGGCTCAGGGATTGGTGCTAAAGTGAGAGCTTTGGGATGTTTGACCCACTGGAAGGCATTCGTGGACAGAGGGCAGTCCTCGTGGGATGGACTCCACCTGAGTAGGGAAGGAAAGAGACTTCTGGTATGGAGATTGGCACAACTCATTAAAAGAGCTTTAAAATAGGAACTTGGGGGAGATGGTTGGGAGATGCTCATGTAATCTCCACACCTGATTTTAACACTGAGAGGAAGGAAAATCAAGGAAGACAGGATAGAGCAATGGGTAGGAAAATGGACATTAAGAGGAAGGATCGTGTTGATGCCAGTCAGGTAGGTGATAGTAGCAGTAGAATGGCTGTACTCAATCAGGTGAGGAATGTGGGTGAAGGCAAGGAACAGCAACTAAGGTGTTTGTACACTAATGCAAAGAGCCTGGGTAATAAATGGAGGAACTAGAACTTATGGTGCAAGAAATGAAACCAGATATTATAGGGATAACAGAAACATGGCGGAATAATAGTCATGACTGGAGTATAGGTATTGAAGGGTATGTGCTGTTCAAGAAAGAAGTAAAGGCACAGGTGGTGGGTAACATTGTATATTAATGATGTGGTAGACTGTAGATAAATTAGAAGTGATGGGATGACTAAGATAAACTCTGTTTGGACCAAAATCACTTTGGAGAAGAAAGCCACTAGAGGTTCCCCCAATATAGTGTCTGGGATGTGCAACAGACCACCAGGATCCAATTTGGATATGGATAGAGACCGCTTGTATGTTTATAATGAAATAAATACTACTGGGGATTGTTTGATATAGATATAGATTGAAGGTCAAGTGCTACTAATAACAGTAGGGTCCAGGTTTTTCTGGATATGATAGCTGACAGATTTTTCACCAAATAGTTGCTGAACCAACAAGAGGTGATGTCATTTTAGATTTGGTATTGGAGAGTAGTGAAGTAGAAGAACTGGTAGAACACAGCTTGGTTCAAGTAATCATGAGCTAATTTGGTTTAAACTAAATGGAAGGATAAACAAAAATAGATCTGCAACAAGGGTGCTTGATTTCAAAAGAGCTAACAAGAAAATTAAGGGAATTAGGGAAGTGGACTGAACTGAAGAACTCTGGGATCTGAATGTGGAGGAGGCTTGGAATTACTTTAACTCAAAGCTGAAGAAGCTATCTGAAGTCTGCATCCCAAGCAAAGGGGGAAAAAATTGTTGGGAAGGGTTGCAGACCAACCTAAATGAGCAATCATCTCAAACAGGTGATTAAGAAAAAGCAGAAAGCCTATAGGGAATGGAAGATAGAAGATATCCGAAAAGTCAGAGGTCAGAAAATGTATGGATAAAGTGAGAACTCCCAAAAGCCAAGCAGAGTTGGACCTTGCAAAGGGAATTAATATCAATAGTACAAAGTTCTATAGCCATATAAATAAGAAGCAAACAAGGAAAGAAGAAGTGAGACCCCTAAACACTGAGGCTGGGGTGGAGATTAAAGGTAATCTAGGCATGGCCCAACACCTAAACATATACTTTGCCTCAGTTTTTAGTGAGGCTAATGAAGAACTTAGGGATAGTGGCTGGGTGGCTAAGGGCGAGGAGGATATGGAGGGAGAAATTACCACATCCGACGTGGAAGTCAAACTCAAACAGCCTAATGGGACTAAATCAGGGGACCCAGAGAATCTCCATTCAAGAATATTAAAGGAACTGGCACATGAAATTGCAAGTCCAATAGCAAGGATTTGTAATGAATCTGTAAACTCAAGTTGCAGAGTAGCAACCATGTTAGTCTGTATCTGCAAAAAGAACAGGAGTACTTGTGGCACCTTAGAGACTAACAAATTTATTAGAGCATAAGCTTTCGTGGGCTAAAGCCCACTTCTTCGAAATTTGATAGTCTCTAAGGTGCCACAAGTACTCCTGTTCTTTCTGTAAACTCAAGGATCATACCCTATGACTGGAGAATTGCTAATATAATTCCTATATTTAAGAAAGTAATTAAGGATATAGAGGTGAATGGTGATTGGGATAAAATACAACATATTTTTTACAAAAGTTAGATCGTGCCAGACCAACTTGATCTCCTTTTTTGAGAAGATAACTGATTTTTAGGCAAAGGAAATGCAGTAGATCTAATCTATCTGGATATCAGTAAGGCATTTGATACAGTTCCATATGGGAAATTATTAGTTGAATTGGAGAAGATGGGGATTAATATGAGAATTGAAATGTGGATAGAGAACTGGTTAAAGGGGAGCTGACAACAGGTCATACTGAAAGGTGAACTATCAGGCTGGAGAGAGGTTACTAGTGGAGTTTCTCGGGGATTGGTCTTGGGACTAATATTATTTAACATTTTTATTACTGATCTTGGCACAGAAAGTGAGAGTAATACAAATGGGATGAAACTTAATAGTGCAAAGTGCAAGGTAATACATATAGGGACTAACAAGAAGATGTAAGCTGGGGACTTATCAGTTGGAAGCACCAGAGGAGAAGAGGTGTATTGGTTGATCACAGGATAACTATCAGACATCAATGTGATGTGGCTGTAAAAAAGGCTAATGAAATTCTAGGATGCATCAGGTAAGGTATTTCCAGTAAAGAGAGGGAAGTGTTAGCTAGTACTTGTTATGCCTCTGGCATTTAGAGCAGCAACAAAGCTCCTCCACTACGATTATAAAAGTCACTAGTGAGACTTCGTCTGGAATACTGTGTGCAATTCTGGTATCCTGTATTTCAGAAAGATAAATTCAAACTGGAACAGGTGCAGAGAAGGGCTACTAGGATGATCCAAGAAATGGAAAACATACCTTACGAGAGGAGACTCAAAGAGCTTGGCTTGTTTAACCTAACCAAAAGAAGGCTGAGGGGAGATATGATTACTCTCTATAAATACATCAGAGGGATAAATACCAGGGAGGGAGAGGATTTATTTAAGTTAAGCGCCAATGTGGACACAAGAACAAATAGATATAAGCTGGCCATCAACAATTTTCAGCTCAAAATTAGACAAAGGTTTCTAACCATCAGAGGAGTGAAGTTCTGGAACAGCCTTCCAAGGGGAGTAGTGTGGGGAAAAACCTAACTGGCTTCAAGAATGAGTTTATGGGGGGGATGGTATGATGGGACTGTCTACAATGGCATGTAGCTCATCAGTGACTGCTAGTAGCAAAAATCCCCAACGGCCAGAGACGGGACACTAGAGGGGAGGGCTCTGAGTTACTACAGAGAATTCTTTCCCAGGTATCAGCCTGGTGGGTCTTGCTCACATGCTCAGGGTCTAACTGATTGCCATATTTGGGGTTGGGAAGGAATTTTCCCCCAGGTCAGATTGGCAGAGACCCGGGGGGAGGGGAGGGGAGGGATTTCGCCTGCCTGTGCAACCTGGGGCACAGGTCACTTGCAGGTTTAAACTAGAGTAAATGGTGAATTCTCAGTAACCTGAAGTCTTTAAACCATGATTTGAGGACTTCAATAACGCAGTCAAAGGTTAGGGATCTGTTACAGGAGTGTGTGGGTGGGTAGGTTCTGTGGGCTGCAATGTGCAGGCGGTCAGACTAGATGATCACTGTGATCCTTTTCTGACCTTAAAGTCTATGAGTCTATAAAGAACAGTATATGTCAGGAAGAGAATTTTGTTCACTGTTTAAGGCAACTAGGATTCTAAGTTCAAAAATTTTATTGAACTAGTTTAGGGGATAAATTACTGAAAAGTTGTACGCTATGTGAAATGCTGGTCCTCAAGTATAGGTAATTTAAAAGAAAGTATACATAAGAATTTATAATAAAGACAAGAGTGAATCAATTCCATGGAAATCCTTTATCAGTCCAATATTAACAAGTACTGTTTTAAAATTCTTACTGGTAAAAGACCAATAGATTTCCCTTGAGTAAGATCTACCCAAAGTCTTCTCCAAGTCTCACTCATACTTTTCATATTTTATGGGCTAAATGTTAATCCTAACTTGTCCCCATGCAAATCTATTCACTTAAATAGAACCTCAGAACGTGTAGAATTTTGCCCTAAGGATCAGATTCTGATCTCTGTTAAACCAATTTAAATCCAGAATGACTCCATAGAAGCATCAGAGTTACTCTGGATTGTACTTGTATAAAAGAGCAGAATCTAACCCTAAAAGGAATATTATACTAAAGATTTGTTTCTGCCTACTTCTTACATCTTTCACATGCAGACATGTGTACTCTGAATTTGTAATTATTTAAAAGTAAAAGTCCTTGATTTTTAGACCCACCTAGAGTCTCAGGTATCAGTTTTGATCATATGTCTTTCTTCCACCTTGCATAGACTCCAGTTTTGATGGTGTTGCCCATGGAATTATTTACAATATTTACAAAATATTACATTTTCATTAAGAAATATATTAACAGATCAGTGAAATACTCCTACATATGTGTGTGTATGCGTGTGTGTGTGTGTGCTTGTGCGCGTGGTGCTGGAGGGAGTGCAAGGAAAGGCACGTGTATGAATAAATAAGGTATAGTCTATTCTTGCCAATGTATAGAATATTGGCTGAGCTCATTAGATTATATCTCATAATACAGTGAAATATTGTAAAACATTTTCTCAGGCTTGACCTCCAGGGACACAGGCTTTCTAAGTATGACATGTCAACCAGTGTAGATTAAAAGAGAGAGAACATATACAAGGAACAGTTTTTCTTTGTTTTGTTCCACAAAAGCAGGCCCTGGGGCCTGTAGGCTTAAGGTGAAACATTTTTCTTAAACTACCAGTACTCCCACAAGCAAGTCAAAAGGGAATTAAAAAATTCTCAGACTGTGAGAATACTATACACAGTGACAAACAATTATTTATTTTAAAAAAGATAGACAAAGCTGAGGCAACAGACTGAAAACATCTAAAACATTCACAAGAAGACATACATGTTGACTTGGTATAGTACAGGGTAAAACAAGTTATTTTTTATTTGTTTTGAATCTTTCGGCCAAATCCTCATTGTATTGAAGTCAAATGGCCAATCTTCAATGGACTTCAGTGGGATTATAATTCTTTGCCTGCCAAACCCCAAGTGTGGAATGTAATATTGACAAAAAATGGGATACAAGGGAGTGGACACCAAATTTGTGGAATGTAGGTAACTGTGGAGCTAAAATAACTTATTCTCTCAGAAGATGGGCAGCTGGGAAGTGTTCATAAGATCATGATTTGTCACTTTATGCTTTGAACAGCTGATGTTTTATTTCTTTTTAAGTTAATTTAGTGCTCATGAAAGGTGCCTATTGACAGCTCTGGCAGGTGCCCTGTAAGCTTCTCTAACACCACCCTATTTACTTTAATAAAAGAACTCAGACTGGTCAAAAATCTGTCACTGGAAAAAAATATTCCAATAGAAAGCCGGGAGAAAAAATTCAGCTGTTCCTATTGTCAACCAGCTCTATAAAAATAGAAAGAATCATTGTTATTAATAATATCAAACATATTTAAGATCTTTTCATCCATAGATCCCAAAGTGCTATAGAAAGGTGATAAGTATTATTAAGCCATTTTATAGATGGAGAGCAACTGAAGCACAAAGTGAAACCCTTCATTGGCACCTCTCTGCCCCCCAGGAAAGGGGATGGGGCTGGTTAGGGAAAAGAGGGGATTTGGCCAAAGCACATTATGCTCTGGCTATTCTGTACTGGCATAGAGACTCTGTGATGGGGCTTACAAACCCCTCACTAACATGAAAGGAGTGATGGAGTAGAACTGGGCTAGAAGACCTCACCCTCAGCGGTTCTAAAGCGTACTCCAAATGGAGGACCTGCTTAAAATGGGACTCTGGCAATCAAGCAGGGGAGAGAGAAGGAGAGGCTGCCTGCAGGAACTGGACTATGGGTAAGGCCCAACTGGGCAACAAGGGGCTTGACCCCTTTCTCTCTTCCCTTCTCCCTGAAAAGGGGGAAATCACTGGAAACCGAAGGGAGTTGGGAAGCTCTGACTGACTATCTGAATCTTGGGCTATGTCTTCACTACAATAGGTTAACCTCTGTCAGCTGACAGACTTTCAGGGGTTGGGCTGTTGGGCTATAAAGTTTATTCATAGATTCTAGGACTGGAAGGGACCTCGAGAGGTCATCGAGTCCAGTCCCCTGCCCGCATGGCAGGACCAAATACTGTCTAGACCATCCCTGATAGCCATTTATCTAACCTACTCTTAAATATCTCCAGAGATGGAGATTCCACAACCTCCATAGGCAATTTATTCCAGTGTTTAACCACCCTGACAGTTAGGAATTTTTTCCTAATGTTCAACCTAGACCTCCCTTGCTGCAGTTTAAACCCATTGCTTCTTGTTCTATCCTTAGAGGCTAAGGTGAACAAGTTTCCTCCCTCCTCCTTATGACACCCTTTTAAATACCTGAAAACTGCTATCATGTCCCCTCTCAGTCTTCTCTTTTCCAAACTAAACAAACCCAATTCTTTCAGCCTTCCTTCATAGGTCATGTTCTCAAGACCTTTAATCATTCTTGTTGCTCTTCTCTGGACCCTTTCCAATTTCTCCACATCTTTTTTGAAATGCGGTGTCCAGAACTGGACACAATACTCCAGCTGAGGCCTAACCAGAGCAGAGTAGAGCGGAAGAATGACTTCTCGTGTCTTGCTCACAACACACCTGTTAATACATCCCAGAATCATGTTTGCTTTTTTTGCAACAGCATCACACTGTTGACTCATATTTAGCTTGTGGTCCACTATAACCCCTAGATCCCTTTCTGCCGTACTCCTTCCTAGACAATCTCTTCCCATTCTGTATGTGTGAAACTGATTTTTAATTCCTAAGTGGAGCACTTTGCATTTGTCTTTGTTAAACTTCATCCTGTTTAACTCAGACCATTTCTCCAATTTGTCCAGATCATTTTGAATTATTACCCTGTCCTCCAACGCAGTTGCAATCCCTCCCAGTTTGGTATCATCCACAAACTTAATAAGCGTACGCCAATATGCCAATATCTAAGTCATTGATGAAGATATTGAACAGAGCCGTCCCAAAACAGACCCCTGCGGTACCCCACTCGTTATGCCTTTCCAGCAGGATTGGGAACCATTAATAACAACTCTCTGAGTACGGTTATCCAGCCAGTTATGCACCCACCTTATAGTAGCCCATCTAAGTTGTATTTGCCTAGTTTATCGATAAGAATATCATGCGAGACCGTATCAAATGCCTTACTAAAGTCTAGGTATACCACATCCACCGCTTCACCCTTATCCACAAGGCTCATTATCCTATCAAAGAAAGCTATCAGATTGGTTTGACATGATTTGTTCTTCACAAATCCATGCTGGCTGTTCCCTATCACCTTACCACCTTCCAAGTGTTTGCAGATGATTTCCTTAATTACTTGCTCCATTATCTTCCCTGGCACAGAAGTTAAACTAACTGGTCTGTAGTTTCCTGGGTTATTTTTATTTCCCTTTTTATAGATGGGCACTATATTTGCCCTTTTCCAGTCTTCTGGAATCTCTCCTGTCTCCCATGATTTCCAAAGATAATAGCTAGAGGTTCAGATACCTCCTCTATTAGCTCCTTGAGTATTGTAGGATGCATTTCATCAGGCCCTGGTGACTTGCAGGCATCTAACTTTTCTAAGTGATTTTTAACTTGTTCTTTTTTTATTATATCTGCTAAACCTACCCCCTTCCCATTAGCATTCACTATGTTAGGCATTTCTTCAGACTTCTTGGTGAAGGCCGAAACAAAGAAGTCATTAAGCATCTCTGCCATTTCCAAGTTTCCTGTTACTGTTTCTCCCTCTTCACTAAGTAGTGGGCCTACCCTGTCTTTGGTCTTCCTCTTGCTTCTAATGTATTGATAAAAAGTCTTCTTGTTTCCCTTTCTTCCCGTAGCTAGTTTGAGCTCATTTTGTGCCTTTGAGCTCATTTTGTGCCTTTGTAGTGTAATTGTTCAGGTTTAGGTTAGAGCCTGGGCTCTGGGATCCTCCACTGTCTCAAGGTCCCAGGACTCAGGCTAGAGCCCAGATTCTGGGAACTCACGAGGGAGGAGCGTTCCAGAGCCCAGGCTTCCGCCTGAGTCTGAATGTCTACACTGTGATTTTATAGCCCCTACAGCCAGAGTCTAAGTCAACTGACATGGGTGTTTTACTGCAGTGTAGTCATACTCATTGGGTCTCCTGAACAGCTCTCAGAGAGCTGTGACCATGCCCCAAACTGAAGAGAGCACTGGCAGAGTGAGGGGTAAGAAGTGGCCCAGGGAAGACTGGTCTGGGATATCAGCTAGAGGGGACAGAAATGCTTCCTGACCCCACCTTTACTCTCTTGAGTTCTGGGCTAAGACCCTGTGAAGATGGAAGGCCTGAGTCTCACTATCCTTCCCTAATCCAGCCAAGGGGAAACCCGGAGAAGGAAAGATTATAATTTGGCCACCAATCTCCAATATTGTCTGACAAGGCCACCCAGGACTTTGGAGACTCTTGAGATGCAGCCTGCCTACTAGAGCTGCTAGTGAATCCTGCTACAGGCTCATTAGGGACCATTATAAGCTTGTGATATTTAGGGGAGCAGCCTTGTGGCTAAGTTGCACTAGGGGACAGGCAGGCCCCCATTTGGCCCAAAATGTGGGATGTGCAGAGATATCTTAAAGCTAAATTTCACCTCTTGCATCTCCTCCATTCTTGTGCTTGGTAGAAGAACAGTGCAACACAGAATCATGATTTCTGCATTTCATTAATAATACCCTGAGTAATCATACCTTCCCTCAGCCTCACCTGATTTTATTATTTTTAGTGCATTTGTGGCTTTGGTAATTGTATTACACTGTGCCACCTTTTATTTCCTTTTCTGCTAAGCCACTGTACTTTCGAATTGATAATTTATATTTTTGATTCCAAAGTTATATCAAATTAATTACAAGATGGAAGTTACAGAACCACTGATCAAATATTTCTAATATATTTAAAATTGTATATATTTCTGCAGTACAGATTTCTCCTTCAAAAGAGAGCCTTTTGCTTTTAGAGAAAGTAATAATAATACATTGCTATGGAAACCTTTTTTTCCCCTTCCTGGCAAGCTTTCATCGCCACTTTTGTTATATTTTCTATGCCTCAGAAGTCTGCCTCTACCACTTTGCTTTTACCTGTGATTATGATTTTGACTCTGTTAATCTTGATCCTAATAATAATAATAAATCTCCTCACTCTCAAATGTTATTTCCCCAGCCAAATAAATTCAAAGTACAAGAAAACGAATACATCACACTATTTCTTCTTTGTGTTTTTTCAGGTGTTCTATAACATATTTTCAATATCAGAGGACAGAGAGCCAATGTAATTGCTATTAATCTGGCAAAGGATATATGAATGCAATATTTTCCATTTTACTTAGAACTGCAACGCAATGTTTGCCATGGACTCAAACTCTTACCAACAAGGCCCCTTTCTAGCTGTGTTCTTCCCTCCAGCTGTGATGAATATAAAGAACTGTCATAAGTCGTGCCAGTGAACTGCTGAAGGAATTCAGACTCTTCCAAGTGCAAAATACGAGGATGATTTACAGTGCTGCTGCACCCTTTACTTCACATGCAGCTCTAACCCACACTATCTCAAGGGGGGGTGTGTGTGTGAGAGAGAGAGAGAGAGTGAGTGAGTGTGTTCAGCTGCACTGTAAAGCATCTGTGGTTTCTGCACTTGGAGGGGTTTCTACATGATCCTTCTTTGAGGAATAGTATGTGTGTATGTGTGACTTAAGGTTCAAAGGGATAGGTGATAAGAAAGAGGCAAATGGTGCAGGGGACTAATGATCCAAGTTGTAGTAATAGTGGGTTTAAAAGTAAACCTCAGACACAAATCAGAGCATATTTCTGTTTTTTTTTTTTTAAATATAGTAACAGGACAACTTATTTCTAAATAAATATTTACATACATAATTTATTACACATTTAAAAGCTTTTCTATCAAAATGTGGGTTTAAAACTAGAATGAATTTTCCAAGCACATTCATTATCTGAAATGTATGCAGGTAGGGTAAAATTTACAAAAGCGCCCAAGTGACATAAGTGGCTAAGTGCCATTTTGAAAAGTGACTACGGCAAGTAGAAGCCTACATTTCCTGAACCTGAGCACAAAGCCACCTCCCTCCTGCTACTCCCAGATCAGAAAAGCCAGCCAGAGGCAAAAGGAGGAGTTATGTTGCAATGCAGGACAGTGTCGTAAAACCACCATTTGGACCCCAAATCATAACGAGTATCACAATAAGTAGCACTATAGTTATAGTTAGGATTACCAGATAGCAACTGTGAAAAAACGGGACAGGGGTGGGGGGTAATAGAAGCCTATATAAGAAAAAAGTACCCCAAAATGGGACATATGGTCATACTAGTTATAGTTAACTTGCTTGCAATAATAGTATAGAGTAGCTTATTGGTCACTATAGAAAAACAGAAAAGAAGAAACACAAAATCAAAATAAGAAAGAAAAGGAAATTATGAAAACTGCATCAGCATTAATAGCTGAAACACATCTACAGTGAGAATAGGGAAGTTTGTACAAGCACTTTAAAATGCTATAGAATGGAAGGCCTTCTACAAATGGTTATTTTATTCAAATGTATTATGATTTACAGACATTTAATTGTATTATCATTGTTAGAGCTGTGCAGGAACTGGAATTTCTGTTTTACAGAAAATTCCACAAATTCACAATTTGTTTTCATACTGAATCAGAACAAAATATCAACTTTTGAAATTTCTCAAAAAATAATTTGATTGTTTCAATCAAAACAATCTGATAAAATTGAAATGTTTTGTTTTGATTTTGAATTCTTTGTTTACATTTTGTATCATATAAAATAAAGTGCATTTTGAAATGGAAAATTGAAATATTCCAATCTCAGAATGCTGAAATTGAATGTTTCAAATTTATCATCTAAATGTACGTAGTTTCAATTTAGAAAAATGGCATTTTCCATTCCATTGAAAATTTTTAAACCAGCTCTCATCATTATTATAAAATGACAGCTGCCAGCTTCTTCAGTGATGGTCATTTTACAGGACAATAAAAAGTGCACCCCTCACCTTGCAAACACAGAGATTGGGCCATCAGAGGGGGTAAAACCGCAGGGCTCTTTTGACAATTACTCCCATTTATCCCCACCTTCTTCTGGGCACTTTAGCCTCCTTGTGGGCTTGAGGAGATGGGGTAGTGGGAGAAGGCAGGCTTCCTAGTTGATCGGTTCGAATGAAGGCTGCAGCAAAATCTCATTGGTTCCCCTGCAGATGAGAGAAGGATTTATATGCCCTTTCCCCTGTCTGAGACATCATCTTGCATCTGAGAACAATACCCACAACCTTAGGATTAGAGTGGGGCCAGCTTTCCAGGCTTTTGAGGGCATCATGCTAGTTGCCTATTGGTATTGGGAACAAATTTTCCCCTCACTGTCAGATGGAACTGGATGGTGTGTTTTTCATCTTCTCATTTGCAGGCTCAGAGACCTGGTGGGCAGGTTAGATTGTAAGGGTAGGATTTCCGGGTGTCCGGTTTTTGACCAGAAACTGTGTTCACCCAAAATCTGGTTACTGTGGGTGGGGGAGGTTGGGAGGGACCAAGTCATCACCTACGCCAGCCCCTACTCAGCCAGGGCCACCTCCTACCTACATTGGGCAGCTGCAGCTCCCAGCCCTGTCTTTGCAGGTGAGTCTCTCCCAACAGAGAGGGAGGCAGAGGGGAAAAGCAGTGAGTGACAGAGGGAGGGGGAAAGAGGAGCTAATGGGGGGTGGGGCCTCAGGGGAAGGGGCAAGGCAATAGCGGGGCCTCATGGGAAGAGGCAGGGAAGGAGAGGTTTCGGCACTCCTTCTGGAGTGTCCAGTTTTTAAATATTACACAGTTGGCAACCCTATAAGAGGTTCATTTTGTTGAAACTTGGCAGGTTTCTAGTGTAGGTATTTGTTATCTAGGGGAAGCCAGAATAAACCAGAATTGGAATCAGGATTAGGAGAGGGCATCACCAAAAGCAGATGGGGCTCCTAATGTCTGGTTTAGCGAATAGCCACCCTTTTTCCACAGACCTTCATCCCTTATATAAGCAGTAAGTAGTGGGTCCCAGCAATGGTGCTGGGACCAATTAAAGTTTCAAAGGGACTGGGGGCAGACCTTCCCCAGATGGTATGGATTACCGAAGGAAGATTGATCTGCACTGAATGAGTTCTTGCCCAACAATTTCCCAGATCTGTTAAAGTAGTGGGCTAGTTAAATGACATTTCTGGTGTCTTGTCTTCATTCCTCTGGTGTCTGGGACAAAACCTCTGTGGTAAGGGATGATCCTGAATGCTAGCTGAAATTTTAAAAGTGGCCTTTACTATAGTCAGGTTTTTAATGTCTCCATTTCAGTGTTTATTCAGCACCAATATTCAGTGCACCTGAGAAACTGTTAATAGCCAGAGAGCAAGTGGGAGTACTGAACATTTTTTACAGTATATTCATGGATCCTTTTCATCAAGAATATGCTGCTGCAGACACGAATCATAAATTTGCAGCACTGATATTCATGGTTTTGTGATTCATAATATCAAGATGAGGAGAAATTCTGTGAATATGACTCTCAAAACAGCAAGTAGGAACCCTGACTTTCTCAATAGATAAATGACTGGCCAAACAGATAAAGCATCACTTGAAATGCCAACCAGTGATACTCCTTCCTGTCTATCATTGGCTACAATCCTAGTTTCAGGGATTTTTTTTTTAAATAATAATGTCGGTGTTGTAAATCTTGGAAGAAGAAATAATTATTGCATGGCTGTGCTGCAGTGGGGTAGAAGCTATAGTACATAGTGTTAAATGGCATTTTTTGGTGGGGTATTCCTCATAGAAACATAAGGAATCATGTTATCTAGCATGCTGTATCTATATTTATGCTGCATCTACTTCTAGACTGTGCTGGGTAGGTGGCTCACTGCATTATTATATTGAATTATTTACAGTATTATATATATGGTAATGATCAGTAATAACTAATGTGTCCTTGTAAATGATGTGAGATCACCCTCCCCAGGTAATAATGTAGACTGCAGAGCTCCTTGATATACTGCTGGTTCCAAAAACCCCTCTGTGAATTGCAATATTTTTCATATCTCTGCACTCTAATAAATTGCATTCCTCACCCATGGCATATCCCATCCCTTTCCTCACTGTCTCCCAAACTTTTGAAAGTGACGATCAGGAAAACAAAACCAGTTAAACCCTTTACTATCAGACCTTTAAAGGGAAAGATGCTTTACAAATAAAATAATGAAATTTGTAAAACATGGATTTTTCCCATAATTTACTGTCTTTGAAAGGGCAATGGTTACAGCTTTTCCCATTTTGTTCTATAATTCTTGCAAGATACATACATGGACTTGGAAAATAAATTGCCTTCCTACTCTTTCTTTCTTAATCTCCAGGTGCCCCTTCTTCAAATTATGTTGCAAACCTAAGAAGTATTTCTATGACACTGTTACCAAAAAAAATTAAAATAAAAAAAAAATCAGAAAAGATCCAGTATGATAACGCTATCAGATTCTCCTGAGGCGGAAGCTTACTTACAGGACAATAACAAATGCACTTCTTCCCCTTCCTTGGCAGTGGGAAGCCTCAGATGTGGTCTTGTTAAGGAAAAAGGGAAATAAAGGTTGGTATTAAAGGACGCCTGCTAATGATGGAAGTTTGGATTAGCCCTGATTTAGGGTCTGTCACCTATGGTCTCAGTGAAACAGAAGAGGGACAAGATTAAAGGTGAACGAAAAAACAGTTCATGGGGTACAGGAAGTAAAGAACACTTGGTGGTTTGGAATCAAGGTCATGAAGCGTAGGCCCTCTAGCCCTTACATATATTATGGACTAACAGTTAAGAAATCTATTCTTTACAGACAAGACATCAGTCACAGAGGGAGGGTTGTGTCCGACCGATTGGCTCCGCTCCAGTGTGATGGACAACCCAGACCTTCTACTGTGCCTGGTGATGCGCACAGGAGGAACACGGATCAAATTAATTGCTGGACCAGAATCCCCCAATCTCAGGTAAGTAGGGGTGTGAGTTGATTTGTTGCCTCTCGGAGACTGCTCACGATGACCGATGGCGGACACGGGCTGCCACCATGATGGACAGCACCCTATAGCCTGTGAAAGGAGCTTATACTCTCTTGTCTCTGGACAGAATTGCCAGATCACATGACTGATCTTTTCCCACCTTACGGAAAAAATTGCACCAGAAACCCAACAAGAAGGGAGACCAACATGGCTCCGAAACAACAAGATTACAGAATTCAAAATGGAGATTGTGAACAAGTTTTTAAAATGATACCATAACACAATATATGGTTAGAATACATATAACAGTTTTCCCATACAGTCTGGGCCAGCGTAAGAAAGAAAAACATGAGGCTCCTTCAGGGATTGCTCCCACTTCTTCCCACTCTTTCTGACTGCTGAATGCTGTCATTGAAATCTATCCATGTGGACAGATGGATGTAATGATGTTTGATTTTTGGTAGGGCAGAAAACAGAAAAGAAAAATAAATCAAAGGCAAGATGGTCAAGGAAAATAAATAGTCCCTTATAATAATTAGTTAAAAACAGGAATTTGGGAGTTGTAGCAGGATGTTGGAACTTGTATATAGGCATCTGTTTTCCTCCTACTTACAAACTTTTGGTGGAGAATAGATTTCCTCCTACTTACAAACTTTTGGTGGAGAATGGAAGAGAGGGGCTGTGGGAATGCAGTTTAATGACTAAACATACCAGGTTTTGAGTAATGTTTAGTCATTAAACTGCATTCCCACAGCCCCTCTGTTCCAACCCTGTTCCGTGAGACCAGTGGGGTTGCAAAACAGCCCAGCTAAACAGGGCTGGACAGCCACAAGAAACACTAGCCCTTCCCTATGTGGTGAGCCCTTATCCAACCCACTGAATGGTCTTTTCCTCTTAACTCCAACTCCAGCAGTAGCAGCGCTTCTGACTGTCCTAGTTCACAGACAGCATTTGTGCTTTATTGCCCTTCTGAAATGAGTCACAGTGTGGAGGGCTAGTAAAAGTTGCTCCAAACAGACTTCAGTCTAGTTACATAGGGAAACCTGATGCTTAGAGCTGGTCTACAGTGGGAGGGGGGATCTATCTAAGATACGCAACTTCAGCTACATGAATCGCATAGCTGAAGTCGAAGTATCTTAGATCGATTTACCTGTGGTCCACACAGCGCGGGATCGATGGCCGCGTCTCCCCTGTCGACTCCGCTACCACCGCTCGCTCCGGTGGAGTTCCAGAATCGACGGGAAGCACGTTAGGGGATCGATATATAGCATCTTAACGAGACACGATATATCGATCCCCGATAAATTGATCGCTATCCGTCGATACGGCGGGTAGTCTGGACATACCCTTAGAATGGTTATTTGCCAGTTCCACCCTTTTTTCCATGTGCAGTTTTTGCAAAAAGGATTGAGGCAGTTTAAGAGAGATGAAGGAAACAATATGTAGCCATATATCCTTTCATTAGGATTTCCATGGCTTTGATGTGTTCCACTCCATGCAGTAAAGGTGAACATGGGATCCGATTTTATACTGGGACGTGTATCTATAGACGCACTAGATGTCTGTATGAATCAGATATCATCTGCATGTACCCTCATACTAAAGGGCATACATGTCTCCTATGGTATAGTATTGCTGTAATAGCTAGTAGAGGGAGGGATGGAGGGAGGGTGCCCGTCCCCTGAACCACCCAGCACTAATCACTATTAGGAACAGGATACTGGATGAGGTGGACCACTGGTCTATTCCAGTGTGGCAATTAAAATGTTCATAATTAGGTGGAACATAGGAATGGCCATACTGGGTCAGACCAATGGTCCATCTGGCCCAGTGTCATTTCTTCTGGCAGTGGCCAATGCCAGATGCTTCAAAGGGCATGAACAGAGCAGGGAAATCATCAAGTGAGCCATCACTGCAATCCAGTCCCAGCTTAGGAACACCCAGAGCATGGAGTTGCATCCCTGACCATCTTGGCTAATAGCTATTAATGGGCTTATCCTCCATGAATTTATCTAATTCTTATTTTAATCCAGTTATGCTTCACAACATCCCCTGACAATGAGTTCCACAGGTTGACTGTGCATTGTGTAAAGAAATGCTTCTTCTTATTTGTTTTAAACCAGCTGCCTATTAATGTCATTGGGTGACCCCTGGTTCTTGTGTTATGTGAAGGGGTAAATAACAATTCCTTATTCACTTTCTCCACACCATTCATGATTTTATAGACCTCTATCTTATCTCCCCTTAGTTGTCTCTTTCCAAGCTGAACAGTTCCAGTCTTTTAAATCTATCCTCATATGGAAGCTGTTCCATAACCTTAATAATTTTTGTTGCCTTTCTCTGAACCTTTCCATTTCTAATATATCTTTTTTGAGATAGGACAACTAGAACTGCATGCAGTATTCAAGGTGTGGGTGTACCATGGATTGATACAGTAGCATTATGCTATTTTCTGTCTTTATAGCTATCCCTTTCTTAATAGTTCCTAACCTTTTATTAGGTTTTTTGACTGCCACTGCACATTGAGCAGATGTTTTCAGAGAACTATCATACTGACTCCAAGATGTCCTTCTTGAGTGGTAACAGCTAATTTAGACTCCATTATTTTGTATGTATTATTGGGATTATGTTGTCCAGTGTACATTACTTTTGATTTATCAACATTGAATTTCATCTGCCATTTCGTTGCCCAATCACCAAGTTTTGTAAGATCCCTTTGTAACTCTTCATAGTCTGGTTTGGACTTACCTAACTTAAGTCATTCTGTATCATCTGCAAACTTTGCCACCTCACCATTTACCCTGTTTTCTAGATCATTTGTGAATATGTTGAACAGTACTGATCCCAGTACAGACCCCTGGGGGACACCACTATTTACCTCTCTCCATCCTGAAACTGATCATTTATTCCTCCCTTTTTGTTTCCTATCTTTCACACAGTTACTAATCCATGAGAGGACCTTCCTTCTTCTCCTATGACTGCTTAATGTGCTTAAGAGCCTTTGGTAAGGTACCTTGTCAAAGGCTTTCTGAAAGTCCAGGAAAACTATATCCACTGGATTACCTTGTCTGTATGTTTGTTGAGTCCCTCAAAAAATTCTAATAGATTGGTGAGGCATGATATCCCTTTACAAAAGCCAGGTTGACTCTTTCCCAACAAATCTTGTTCATCTATATGTCCGATAATTCTGTTCTTTACTGTAGTTTCAACCAGTTTGCCTAATATTAAAGTTAGGTTTACTGGCCCATAATTGCCAGGATTGCCTCTGAAGACTTTTTAAAAATTGGCAGTACTTTAGCTATCCCCCAGTCATTTGGTACAGAAGCTGATTTAAGTGATAGGTTACATACCACAGTTAGTAGTTCTGCAAATTCATATTTAAGTTCCTTCAGAACTCTTGGGTAAATACCATCTGGTCTTGGTGACTTATTACTATGTAATTTATCAATTTGTTCCAAAACCACCTCTATTGGCACCTTAGTCTGGGACAGTTCCCCAGATTTGTAACCTAAAAAGGAATAGGTTAGGTGTGGGACTCTCCCTCACATCCTCTGCAGTGAAGACTGATGCAAAGAAGTTCTTTAGATTCTCCACAATAGCCTTGTCTTCCTTCAGTGCTCCTTTAACACCTATATCATCCAGTGACCCCACTGATTGTTTGGCAGTGTTCTGATGTTCAGATTTTTGTTGCCTTTCTCTGAACCTTTCCATTTCTAATATATCTTTTTTGAGATAGGACAACTAGAACTGATTTTTTTTTCTGTTAGTGTTTTAGTTATTTTGCTAGTTGGTATTCAAATTCTTTTTTGTCCTGCCTACTTATACTTTTACACTATACTCATAGTATATATTCATATGCATCATAGCCTTTTTTGGAAAATAAATATATTTTTCTGTATCATGAAATAAATATTGACATATTTTATCTACAAAGTGATGAAAGTCAAAGAGATTAAATTAAAGGACTTATGCGTGTTTTTTTTAAATCTTATATTCACTTTTATCATTTTTAAATCATAAATGCTTCCAGCAGCTTTGGATTTATGTCTCTCTTTGGAAAAAAAAATTGAACAAAAACTTCAGGGTTTTCTTAAGAGCTACAACAAACATGTTTTTCTATAAGAAAGATGACTTTTTGTAGTCATCATAACTGTATTCAGTATGCTATGTCTCCTCTTTTTATCATTAAAATTTCTGCCTGGTAAAAAAAACAAAATGATCACACAAACATAAAAAAACATTAAAATTCAAAATTATCTATGAAGTGACTTATAAAGAACAAAGTGAAAGCTGGACGTATCTGACAAATTGTAGATGAAAATTATTTAAACTGTCACATCAGGCAAAGTTTGCATTTTTGAGCTGTACTGGCATATTTAATGACGTGAGGATAGAGAAAGGTAATGAATAAATGGAAAGTAAACTGACTAGAAGAAGCACTGAAATATCTAACCAGCATCCCCACTAAATTACTATTAGCTTGTAAAAGATATTGCAAATACAAGGATGGACATAGATGTAATCTAGGGTTGCCAACTTTCTAATCGCACAAAAGTGAACACCCTAGCCCCACCCCTTCCCCGAGGCACCGCCCCCTGCACCACCCCACCCCTCCCCTCACCTGAGGCCCTGCTCCCTGCTCACTACATTCTCCCTCCCTTGGTGGCTCACTCTCCCCCACCCTTACTCACTTTCACTGGGCTGAGGAAGGGGGTTGGGGTGTGGAAGGGGGTGAGGGCTCTAACTGGGGGTGCGGGCTCTGGGATGGGGCCAGAAATGAGGGGTTTGGGGTGCAGGAGGGAGCTCCAGGCTGGGGGGTGGGGCTGAGTGATTTTGAGTGTGGGAGGGGGCTGCAGGTTGAGGCAGGGAGCTGGGGGGTGGAAGGGAGTACAGGCTCTGGGCTGGGGGTGCGGGCTCTGCAGTGAGACCAGGGATGAGGAGTTTAGGGTGCAGGAAGGGGCTCCAGGCTGCGGAGGTGAGGGCAAAGGATTTGAAGTGTGGGTGGGGACAGCGGGTTGAGGCCCCGCGTGCTGCTCTTGCCTGCAGGCATTGCCCCCGCAGCTCCCATTGGCCAATGGGAGTGCGGAGCTGGTGCTCAGGGTGGGGGCAGCACATGGAACCCCCTGCCCCCCTCACCTAGGAGCCAGACCTGCTGGCCACTTCTGGGATGCAGCGTGGAGACAGAACAGGTAGGGACTAGCCTGCCTTAGACCTGCAGCAACATTGACTGGACTTTTAATGGCCCGGTCGGCAGTGCTGACTGGAGCCACCAGAGACCCTTTTCAACCGGGCATTCCAGTTGAACACCACCAGATGCCTGGCAATCCTATTTTCATCAACTGTGGAAGAACTTCAAAAAGTTGTGAGATCTTGAGAAACCCACAACTGATTGGACACCTAGCCAAACCATATCTGACCCCTAAAACTTTGAGATCTTCTCTCTCCTATCCTCATTTCCAACCACTTTCTTTGATTCTCCCAAGTCTTTCTCCTCTCACACCCTTCCTCCTGAAATGTGGATGCCACTCAGTGAATCCGTAATTTGGTTGATCACCCCGCCCCCCCAGGAGAACAGAGAATTCACTGAATGTCTCCTGTCTAAAGCACCCCAAAGTGCATTGCACCCAAGATTTTAATAGAATAGCTGTCTGAATCCAGAAGAGAAGGCCAAATCTTTTGGAATAAAACAATATAGGGGTTCTGTTTGTAAACTCCCAGAGCACTTAACCAGTCCTTCCACAAAAGGTTTGGTTGATCTCCAGGGAATGGTTGAACTTCAGGGCATTTTGTAAACTAGAAGATTTGATTTGCACTTCCCTGGTTTCCATTCTAAAAATATCCTTCCTAATCCTAAAGTGAAAGTCACCCTTGTGCAGGGATCCAGCACCATGCCCTGATTTGGTGGTTTAAGTGGTGCCTCCTCTTTGTGCAGGCTTCTGCACAGGACTGAATTTCACCCTGTATTAATACAAATTAAACTACTCATTCTCATCTTGATCAAGAGATTGAAGATAGCAGCTAATTAATGACTCTGACACAATCTCTCCTTTTTTTTCTGTTGTTTTTTAAAGTTATATAGACCTATTTTAGCATGTCTTGAAAAAGTAGATACTACTAAGTATGTCAGACTACTTGCAAAGCAGATTTTCAGTATTTGCCTCCCATCCCAAAAGAAAATAATAATCGAGCTGAGTACAGTATGCTGTCTAAAACATGATCTTTCATCAGGATCCCTCGTGATCCTTTTTCTAATCCCAGTCCTAGAGCTGCACATTTAATAGTGTAATGCACTGTTAGGCAAATCTGGAATTGCTGATTTTCAGTCCAGTGCAGATTCAGGTTTAGAAAGTTAAAGTAATTCCAACTAGTAATTCCAACTAGTTTCTTCTTCACTTATGTGACCTTTATATCTGTAATATCTTTTACAGTACTAATGTCACTGTCCAATGATTATAATCACTATACATTTAAAAAAAACAGAATGATACTGCAGTAATAAAACATGGCAAAAATTAAAAACAATGTTCATTCATAGCATGACTGTATTTGGATCAGGGAGTTACCCACAGGGTAAATTGACCCCAATTCCTACACATGATTCTGCTTTCAAATGAAATCTACAAACACTAGTAATAAGAGTTTCTTTATATGACTTTGCTAGTATTTAATACAGGCATGTGGCTTGTAATAGAATAGTAGTTATCTCCTTTGGCAATGAAAAATATGCTGCATATGGTTTAAGCTCTGATTGCACCTTCTGCTAAAATAAAACAGAGCGTATTTTCAGTTTCTCTAGGGACAAACTGTTTTTATCTTAGTAAAATATTTTTCAGTCCCCGTGGAAGTTGACCTGTTTCACTGTAAGAGGAAAGCTTTTCTGCTAGAATATGTTTCTGTCATGCTTCTTTCCGCTCATCACCCAACTTGCCAATTTTAAAAGTCTGCTTCTGCTTCAGTTCCATCTGCTGTAGATTCTACATGAAAATCTAAGATGAGAGAAAGGTCTTATGGTCAGTTCTAGACAGAAATGAAACAAAAAAACTGGAATCCCAAGAATAAAGACACTCAGGGACTGTTCTTAAACTGGTCATTGAGATAAAAACAGAAGATAAATACTTTGTTTCTTAAATTCACATCATTATTCAGGTTTTTCATCTAGGCATTTCAAACCCACATCCAAACATTATGCCTATAATACAGGTCAAAACCCTTTAAAGGATTTCTAGGATTGGTGCCACAGCAATATACATGTCCTGGTTTATTTTAAACCCCAAAGCAGCCTTTTTAGGCCTAGGGGTTGTGACTGAAACATTCTCCTCTACGTCCTACCTAGTGAGGATTAGCAGAAATGGCAGAGATTTTGCTAGACACTCTATAAATGGAAAAAAATAATAAATACATGATAATTAATAATAATAATAAATACCTACTCATTCAAGAGAAAATTTATTTTTGTTCTTCATCAGAATGAACATGAAACCTTTTTAAGTTTTTCATGCAGTAAATTAAGAAGCCCAATATCTTAGTGACTAAGGCATTTCCCTACACTCTGAGAGACCTGAGTTCAAGTCCTGGCTTGGGCTAATTTAATCGCTCCTGTTGGATGTGTTCCACTTTATATAAATAATTAAATATTCATTGGGTCCAAAAGACAGACACTCTACAGCACGGGTGGGCAAACATTTTGGCCCGAGGACCACATCTGGGTATGGAAATTGTATGGCAGGCTATGATTGCTCACAAAATTGGGGGTTGGGGTGCAGAAGGGGCTGGGGCCTCTGGCTGGGGGTGCAGGCTCTGGGGTGGGGCTGAGGATGAGGGGTTGGGACTGGAGGAGGGTGCTCTGGGCTGGGATGGAGGGGTTCGGAGGGTAGGAAGGGGATCAGGGCTGGAGCAGGGGGTTGAGGCATGGGAGGGGGTTGGGTGCAGGCTCCGGGCAGCGCTTACCTCAAGCAGCTCCCAGAATCAGCGGCATGTCCCCTTTCTGGCTCCTGTGCAGAGGTGCAGCCAGGCAGCTCTGCGTGCTGCCCCATCCGCAGGTGCCGCCCCTGTAGCTCCCATTGGCCATGGTTCCTGGCCAATGGGAGCTGCCGGGGTTGACGCTTGGGGCAGGGGCAGCGTGCGGAGCCCCTTGGGTGCCCCTACATGTAGGAGCCGGAAGGGGGACATGTCACTGTTTCCACGAGCCGCATGGAGCGGGGCAAGCCCCCGACCCTGCTCCCCAGTGGGAACTCGAGGGCCATATTAAAATGTCTGGAGGGCTGGATGTGGTAGTAATACTAAGTAAGAAATACATCACTGATACCACAAACATTATGCAAAAACATTTCAGGTTCCACATATGTCTCTGCAGAGGCTAGACTTCACTGCAGATGATGAGATGCAATGTCTCAATGGTGCTATCTAGGGACATTATATATCAAAGAACTCATTATCTCTTGGGTGTTTTGTGTAGGAGAGTAGTGCAGAGTGGCTGTTGTTATACCTCTGTAAAGGTGCAGAAAGTGCTCCAGCACAGTCAAACAAATGTAAATATATTGAGAGCAGCAACTTCCGTGATGCACAGTGACTGCTTAGGAGGATTGTAGTGCCTCCTGGGAGTCCTGCCAGAAAGTTTAGTCCATACAAAAGGAAAGCATGAGGCAATAAATCTATAACCCCATGAAGCACTGCAGTGGGATTTCCATATCAAATAGTCAGTTTCAGCTAAAAGTTTTGAAGGTTGGGCCAAAAAATTTGTTTCTGATTTTTCACTGAAACGTTGACATTTTCCACAGGCAAAAACAAAAGCAAAAGGCACAAAAACCAAAAAAGCATGTTCTGACCAGCTCTGTGGGGTTAAACAAAAGTGGTTGTTTTTTTGTTTGTTTCTTTTTTTGTTTGTTTTTACCCTTTGTTTATTTTTTCACTTCCCAGTTGCAGAAATAAAAATATAGAAATAGCACTAGAAAAATCTATTTGGACAGTATTTCCAGCATTATTATATATCAATGAGGTGTGGATACTTACCTGAACATGGCTTTGCTAGTCTGATGATATGTTTAGTTTTTTCCCTCTCAGAAGTACATTTTTCCCCTCCAAGAGGCAAATTCCAGCTTTTACCTTTAATATTAATAAATGCTTATCCATGCCAAATTTCAAAATCTTTTAGGCCTCCCTTTGCCAACACTAACTGATTGCTACAGATTTTTGTAACAATTATAAATAAATTATAGTTGATCAGGATTCAATGAACACTTAGTATGCTAATAGATTTCAGAGAAACAGAATGTTGTGGCTCAAATTCTGGCCTTGAATCTCAGTACAGCACTGCTTACCCAAAGGACACTTTATGGGACCAAACAGTATCATTATAAATAACAGATTTATTTATGTAACATCATTCCAGCTGTGCATCCTAGTGTCTTCATCATCTTCATCTTTCTCTTCATCATCTTCATTTTGCGTAGAACATTGTCCTGCACTCCAAGTTAATGAGAGGGTTATCACTGATTTTTACTATGATGTTTGGAAATTTAATTGACTGTCTCTTTTATCACTAATAAATAGATCTGGCCAAAAAAACTGACCAAGTTTGCAACAATTTTCTCACACAATTTTTGCAGCATTTTCATCAGAAAATCTTGGAATTTGAAATTTTTCAACCAACTCAATATGTCTAGATTTCTCCAGCTCTAGGTTACAAAGTCTTAAAGTGGAATATTACAAAATGTGTGTCAAGGGACATCTTGTTATATAGCTCACTAATCAATAATCATATCTTTTTCCTTTCCGGACAGACGGTGCCTCAGTATGCGTTGTGATCCTGTTGCTAACTTTGGGCCCAATTCTGCATTATCTTCACACTTAAGTACCTTTTAACTTCAACTGGATTTGTACGGGCTTGGCAAATGCAGAATCTTAGGGAAGGTGCAATCAGAGTTTATGTTCCATTGTGAGGTAAAAAAGTAAACTAATGATGAAACTTTCTCTGGAAGTGGAGAGTCTGATGTTACAGTCATGAATCCCTGAAAAGCATTATGTAACAACAAAAAACAAGCACTTTAGCTACGTCGATATTCAATGAATGTACTAACTACTTTGATGCAATTGTACAGTGTTCTTTAGTGTGTTACTTTATCATGCGGAGAGCTGCATGAAAATGAAATGTCATACTTCAGTACCTTTCTAGTCAGTCACATAGTTTATTTTCTTGTCCTCTGATAGAGTTCACACATTTAATAACTGTCCTTTATTGTTGTCTGTATTCTCTTTCAGCTTTGTATTCAGCTTTCTTTCTCTGCTGGCTTGCAAGAAACGTTTCATCTTTCTACAGCAGACATAGTAGGAGGAGGAAAAGAAAGAGGAAGAGGCTATTAGCTATGATTTAGAAATGGATATGGGGAAACCAGACCACTTTAATGGTCACAGAAAAAGTTTAATTGTTATTCTGTTGTGTATACTATAGCCCCATTAGACATTTGCTGCCTGAATTAATTGAGTGGTTTAAATAGAAAAGTTTATTATGATTCTTATTAGCTGCACTTCAAATTTTGTGGAAAAAAATATAATTTATACTTAATCAAAAAATAATAGGGTTATTTGCAAGAAATTGCTGATAACACAAGAATGATTTTTCAACTGATTAAAATATACAATGATGAATTCTTGCCTTTCTGTTTTGATGCCTGTGACTATAATTAAGAATGACTCTGTGGGTCTCCACATGAGCTCTAAATGACAATGACAATATCATTAATGCTGTGTTTTATTATGCAGTATCAGTTCTTTCCAGAATGTTCATAAATGAGAATAAAGTGAAGCCATGTTAAAACAGAACTGAAAGTGCTTCAAAAATTACAAGTGCAAAGCAATATTAGGTTCACATGTATGATTCTGGTAGGTGTTGGGCCCTGCTCCTGTGAGGTGCTGAGCACTTCTAGTGAGGAGTACCCTTAACTCCCATTTATTTCAATGGGATTTGACAGTGGTTGGCTCCTCTCAGGAGACTGCATGTTGCCGGAGTTTGAGACTCAATTTGAATGTGTTGCATGTTTGTGTTCTGATCAGTGGTTTGTCATAACTGCAGGGGAAGAGATTATGTCTGGGTATTTCTGATGCAATCAAATTGTTTAAATGTCAGTTATCTTTTCCAGAAAGGCAGGAACCTTTTTCATTTTCCAGTAAAGTCAGAATAGGTTTTGTAGCAATTTTTATTGCCTTGGAGATTTAGAAGCATCAGTTTCTTGGACTGTAAATCTCAAGGACTGCAAGTTTATTGAGACATCAACCTTATTTTTTTCATACTTCACTTATAACTTTTCAGACTTTGATTATTGCAACAGTGTATTAGAGTGAATTATGGTTAATCTTTGAGAAAATTATTTCCAGTGTTGGATTATTTAAATAATACTGAATGTAGCTCATTATTTATGAATAAACAACTGGAACTTTTAATAAGATGACATTTGCCCCCATGTCACGCCATACCCCACCCTACTCCACCCCACCCCACACCTGACCCCACCCCAATACCAAGTGACTCTCCTTGTTGCTGTATCTCTTTCTGCATCCAGAGAAGGTAAACATCAAAGTATAGCATGGCAGCTGAGAAGGACCATGAGACAGACTGTCAGCAGAGTTAATTTGGTATCATTTCCCATTCTTAGTACCTGTCATTAGAATACAGGAACATAATGTCATTTTGTTAGCCATTCAAATCCCAGGATTGTAATAAGAGCAAAAAGTCACACCAAATGTATCCAATCTTCAGATTTTCAGCAGAACAGATTTCAGGCTGATTTGCGTTCTCAATAGAGTATTAAAGTTAGAACAGGCTCCTCATGAGATTTTGAAATAATTCAAATTTAACCCATTCTCATGGCAAACATGAACAAACTGGAGAAGAGATCAGCATTATTTTAGAGTGAAGTAAAAAGAAACACTGTCTTGTTCCAGTGCAAAAAGACAGACTTATGATTAAGGCCCTAGACTAGATTTCGGAAGATCTGGTCCAGTTCCTGACTCTGTCACAAACTTCTCATCTGACCTGGGGCAAGTGGTTTAATTTCTCTGTGCTTATTTCCCCACCTGTAAAATGGAGATAATAATGCTCCTTTCCCCCCTCTATTTGTCTGCTTTGTTTGTATGCTCTTCCAGACATGTTTTATGAGTCTGTACCATGCCTTGCACAAAAGGCCCTTGCCCCTGATTGAGACCTCTAGATACTACTCAAATATAAATAATAATAACAACAACAACAAATATGGGCACACAGACAGCCTGATCTCATCACAAAGACTGCAAATGCAAAAGCATTCATATCTAACAGTAGCTCTTTTTTACTTATGAATTATATTGAACAGTAAATGAAATAAAAATCATATATTCTCTTTTCCTCATTACAAGTTCAGGATTGAAATAATAAGATCATTTATCAGTACTACGGCACCAGTATTGTAACCTGCCAAACTGCTTTATAATACAAACTAACTTCTAGCACTGTGAGAAGTCCCAAACCTTCTCTCTAAACAAGCAGTATTTAACTGAAGGGTAAAGTGACTTAGAGGTCATTATACTCCTTGGCATTTCCATTGGTAGCAAACAAGCCATCACTCTCCATATTCGTTATTTTAGCTAGTACATTGTTGACATTTACTATAGTAAACAAAGCAACAGTAAAAAGCAAATATAATGAAAGGTACCAATCTAAAATAAGTAGAATGCCTAGTAACACGATATTTACAAAAAAGTGATTTATGTCTTTAAATGTTATTTACGTAAAAGAAATACACCACTATCTCATTAAGCTAGCAATCTGCTGTTCTTTTTATTAACCAGAGAAAGACACTTAGAAATATAGCTGTTATTTTTGAAACTATTAGATGAATTTGTTTCCTCCTACACATCATAAATATTGCAACCTGACACAGGGCCTGAACCAAAAGCCCACTGAAGTCGATGGAAGGGCTCATTTAGGCATCGGTGAGCACTAGATCAGATCAGTATCACATTAGTATAAATAGCACTTTGAAAAGAGAATACTATTTAAAAAGCACACAGGGAATCTGGGGTCATATATTTTTTCAAGGTCTGATCCTACAAACCCTTGCTCACAGAAGTAGGACTGCTTTAGTGAGTAAAGGTTTGCAAGATTGGAGTCCTCTAACTGGACATTCACATTCGCTTTTAAATTCTGTGTATCTGATTGTAAATATTTTTGAATTTTTAAAGTAAGGTTAATTTAGGAATCAACAGAGATTAGGAGCGATCCAACTGTGTGCATTAATGCTACACTAATGAGATTTGTTCAAGGTTATATACATAGTACATACAAAATCTATGTTAAAAGAATTATACAGTTGCAAAGTGAAGCACTCAAAATTAGGGAAGGCTAGAATTAAGGTTGTCTGTGTAACCTTAATTTAGCCTCCGGCTACATATGCATTATGATACCATCTGTAATCTGTAAATGATGACATATTATTTTTTCCAAAGTTCCCCTTCTGCTCCTGTCCTCCCAGCTTGTTCTTGTTTTTCCTCTTATCTTCCTGTCTCCCTCTTCTCTTGGCCCCAGTCTGCACCTATCCCCCATTTGCTCCTCACCCCACTCCCCAGCATTCAAGTCAGGTCCCTTCCTCTTTCTTGTTCATGCTGCCTGAGTGCCAGCAAGCAGATAATTGAAAGCAGAGGGGAAAATCTCTCTGCTTTCATTTACTGGGCCCAGCACGGCAGTGGTTCCTGGCAGCCAGGAGGAGGCATTGCAGGGAAAGTCCCTCTCTGCCCCTGCTGCCGTGTGCTGGAGCATGCTCAGTGCAGATAGTCTTCAAAGAATGTATCTGGCAGCCACTCACAAGCCTTCATTGAGTATGTGCAAACAGCATTTTTCAGACAATTATAACTCAACCAGATTCAGTTGATTTTCACAGAGAAAGTGCAAGGCACCTCTTTGACCTCAGGTTGATCACCCTGCCAGGTTTCAAGACCTTGCTATAAAATATGAAAGCACTAGAATTGAGTTTCTCAGAACTAGATCGTGATTTTGTTTTAAGCACGGGCAAAACAGCATATTATTCCCTAAACTCGTTTTCAGAAAGAATTTAACTGTTTTAGCTGAAATTTCCAAAAAATGTTTATCCTGAGGTGTCACTGCCAGATGTGCCCATAATATGAGAGAGACTTGTTGTTAGCTCCATTTAAAACATAAGTAGCTTTAGAGTGGAGTTTTCAAAAGTGTTCAACAATGGCCTAATTCTGCTTCCGCTGAAGTCAATGTTAAAATTGGATTGATTTCAGTGGGGGTGGAGTTTGGACAATGCTGAATACTTTTGAAAACCCCACCCTTAAACTCCAGTTGAATGTGCATTATCTGACAAAGATTATGGCCCTTTAGCCAATATAAATCAATGTCGCTTCACTGAAGTAAGTAGTGCTGCACTGATTTACAATGGTTGAGGGTCTAGCTCAATAAATTTTAAAGTGGTGTATGCTAAATTTCAGAGCAATATGAATGTCTGAAATGTCCTCTTAATTTCTGATTTATGAACTGCATTTCCAGAAAAACTTCCATATTTTATGTTGTTCCTAATAGGTCTGATATATTGTTAGCTTCACAAATATTTTAAAGCCAAATGAATAAACGTAAATTCACACATGCTCAATTATACCTTAACCAATAACTGCTCCAGGCTGACATCCTCATGTGGGCTTCTTAGCTAGATAAAAGTGTCTCCAGTGAAGAGTAAACAAACATCCTAACAAACCCCTAAGAAATACTGTAATTCCAAATTGATTTTTCAGTTACTCAACTGTTGCATCCATGGACTTTGATTGTCTCAGTCTAGAAAACCTTAATTTACAATGCATATTCTTCCTTCTAAGAAAAAATATGTCAAGATCTGCTGAAGTCCATAATATAACTCTCGAGTTAAATTAATTAGTGAGGGGAAGGTTATTTTTCAACAGGCACAGCTGTATCCAGTTCTGGGGCTCATGGAAAATGTTCTCTCCCCTTTCCACTCTGTGGGCAATTTGCATATTCAGACCATAGCAATTTGCATATTCAGACCATAGCATTGTTCGATAGAACAAGGGTTTTTTTTTTTATTAATCTATGTGCAGAAGTAAATCAATAATTTAAACTAACAAATGCATTTGAACATATGTGCATTTATTTTAATTTTGTCCTGTGTTCTATTTAGCTTAGAGATTCTCACACACCAGTTTTGTGTAGTATACATGGCAAAAACATGTAACATGGTTTTCTCAATACATTATGTGAAAATGCAAGTTAGAACAGGTTTAGTCTCTTTATTTGATAATGTAAGGGTAACCTCACAGAAGTTTATGCAGTAGGGGTGAAAGCCTGGCCCCAATTAAGTCAATGGCAAAGCTCCCATTGATTTCATTAGGGTTAGGTGTTCACCTCCGGTATTTAGAAAGATGATTTCAGTTATGGGAAGGAAAGATGAAAAAGGGAATGTACTGTTTTGGGTCTAAAACAGAGGACTGGGAAACAGAAAATCTGGTGGGATAGATACTGTAACTCCATGCAATCTCTTTAGGGACCATTGTGTTAAATTTATGAATATTCTATATAGGATTGTGTTTACTCTATGGGGGAGGGTTACCACAGCTCATACAGGAACTAAAAATGGTAAGTAGTGAGTACACCAGGGATTGTGAACAACTCCAGAGATGCACCTTATCCTCTGGGGTGGTTTGCATATATTGATTCAAGGTGGGTATTCCAGAGACTAGGAGACAAAGAAAGGGCTTTTGGTATAAAAGGTAGAGTTTAAATAGAATCATGGCCTTCCTTTTGATTCATCGAATGGACAGGACCTTTGATTCAACAAACAGACAGGAGCTCCTAGGGAGACCTCAACCCCATTTAGTAAGTATGCAAATCTGTTTTTTTGTTTTGTAGGTTTTCTCTGTATGCTTGTGCCATTAAGTAAATGTGTTTGCTTTGGAAGAGCTGGGTGGTCAGTGGTAAAAAACACTGTCATTGTCATTGGAGAGAAACTAAAGAGCAGAGGGCTGGATGTTTCTCAGACTTACTTGGGACAATTACAGTAAAGAGCATGAGGCTGCAGCCTAAAAATCCCACTCAGAAGGAAATGGGACTGGGGGCCCTGCCTAGGGAGAGGTTAAGGCTAGAGACTTGAGAATGCAGGGGCATTCCTGTAGTGGACCACTAGGGGTAAGAGGGGGGTCAAAGGTACAGTTACCCTTGAAACTTTGACATCTGAGTCTAGCTTTTCCACAGACCTGTTGTGTGGTCTTGGGCAGGTTGCTTAGTTGAGTTGAGTGGGAAATAGTTTTTGAGATTTTGAAGTTTTCCCCTGTCCTGAAGCAGGATGAAAGATAGACATCTCAAACATTTTTCTGAACCAAAACAATTTTATTTGGTAATTTCAAAACTTTCAAATTGATAATTTCAAAACTTTTCATTTTAATTTTGACTTTTTTTAACTATCAACTATTAAATTTCACATAAAAAAAGTGCTTTGAAAAAAAATGGAACTTGAATTGAACTTGTGACTTGTGGTATCTCAAAATTGACATAGCAGCTTAAAATGGAAATGATCTATCAGATAATCAGTTCCACCCCCTGCAAAAGCAGCGCAGAACTCCTAGAAAATACATCAGCTATTAAACTGATACTATACTCAAGTCCTTAGCCAAGAGCAGTTACTTTCCATCTCAAAGTCTCTACTCAAAATAGTAAGTTTAAACAAAAGGAGTGAATGTAAGGAATACAGTCACAGAATCCTGGCTTGAAGTAGCAAGCCTTACTCTAGTTGAAAGGCAGGAGAACTATCTTTACAAGAGTAGTCAGCCTGGCTGTTACTTTTCTCCATAATCACATAATAAATTTCTCTATGCACTGCAAGTCTTTTAGAAAGATGCATGATGGTTTCTGGTCACAAATTGCTGGATAGTCTCTTAAAAAGAATTACACTTCTGCTATATAAAAGAATCTGTACAATATAGGTCAAGATAGAAGATAATAAGTTCCCTTACAGAAACCATTAAAGGATAATGTAGTCAGTCTTAAATAGCATAATGTGCAGACAGCAGGAATAAAATATAAATCCATTTTATATAACATTATATAAAAATGTACCAGATTATATGTAGGATGCTGCAGAGAGGTGTTGATGTTAATACACTCATAATCAGTAATGCAAAATATCTAGCTAATATTATAGAACTGTGAGAATAAATGTTGCATTTAAAAATTACATGGGTGGAATTTCGCTGTGTGATAGTTTCGATACAGGCAGCTCCACTAATTCAACACAAAATGTATGCAAATACACAATACGTTTCACAAAAGATGATATACACCCCCTCCACTCAACCCCAACCCGCCCACTCAAGTCTTTAATGATACCGCACACATGCAAAGCCCAAGGACATGACTTTGTATATGGAAATTCCACAGGCATTGCAAAGGATAGAACTAACCAGTTTATTTCAAATAAATTCCCACTAAGTAATTATCTAGTTCAGACACTGACACAGGCAGATGTTCATGTTTATACATTAATGCCCAGCTTCACACTGCTATGCCCCACATTAGGTTGAAGAATATAATCATGAGCAGTGGGTTAAAATGAGCACTTCCCCGCAGGTATCTAAAAAAGTTATAGTAATATCTGATATATAGACCCTTGCCTTTACATTCTATATTAATGTCACGATCCTGACAAGGGCAGTCATGACCAAGGGTTAGAGCAGGGTCAAACCTGAAGCTGAGAGTAGTGGAGGAGATTGTAGTCAAGTTCCAGGCTGAGGTCAATACCAAGGATCAGAGTATAAGTCAGGTTTCAGGTTCCAAGTCAGGAGGCAAGGTCCAAATCAAGCCAAGGTTGAAGCCAGGAGTTCAAGAGCAGGAATAGTCATGCAGCTACAGGTGATCCATGTTGTCTTTTGGACAGTTCCCAGAATGCTCCCTGGGTATATATAGGATAGGGATCCAATCAGGAGCCATAAGACTGCTGCCTGTCAGACTCTTTGAGGCTGGACTTCCCATGGTCTGTGTCCACAGTGGGTCATGGGAAGTGGAGCACAAACTGGTTATAGCTGCTTCTGGGTGGCAGCATGGCCATGTCCACTGCTTGGCAGCTGTGTAGGTCCACATTTGAGACCTTCTGGTCCTTACATTACCCCACAAGAGTGCCCTACGCTGACCTAGATTTGTTTGGATATGCTGCATGGATGGCTGCCATGAAGTCAGGGGCACGGACTTGGGACCCTTACTCCAAGGTTCACTCTTCTGAGCCATAGCCCTCCCAGTCTACAAGGTACCAGAGGGAGCAGTGTTTAATTTTCCAGTCCAGTATCTCGTGGACCTCATACTTGTTGTGTCTTTGGATCCACACCTGAGAGGATGGTTGTTGAGCCAGGGCAGTGAAGTGGTTGTCAATGTAGGGTTTAGAAAAGATGCATGAAACTGGGTGTATTTTGAGGGATCTAGGTAATTGAAGTCTCCTGGGCACTGGGTCAGTTACCTGATGGAGGGAATATGGCCTGAGGTGTCAATAATCCAGTTTATGACATGGCCAGTTGGTACTGAGGTTTTGGGCTCAGAGCCACACTTTTTGCCTGATGATGAATGCCAGGCATTCCTTGCACCAGCAGTCAGCATACCACTTGTAATCTTCCTTGGCCTTGTCCAGTTGTGCCTGGAGCTTTTGGATCTCATGAATTAGATGAACCCAGTTAGCACCATAGGAATGGTGGAGTTGACAGGTATGGCTGGATAGAGATGGGGGTGGAAACCACAGTTTATATAGAATTGACTCTGCCCAGCAAAGACATGCTCAGCATTGATGTAAACAAACTCTGCTTGAGGAAGGAGTCTCAAACAATTGTTCTGGTGGAAATTCATGAAGCAGCGCAAATACTGTTCTAACACTTGATTTGCTTGTTTGGACTGACCATCAGTTTGTGGGTGATAGGCAGTGGATGAGTAAGCATGGACCCTGACCAACCATAGGTCACAAAAACTGCAACACAAACTGCAGACCCTGATCAGTTGTGACTCTCTCCAAGAGTCCATGGAGATGGATAAGATGAGTCACCAGGTGCTAGGCCATTTCTTCTATGGAGGGCAGGTGCACAGTGAGGATGAAGTGGGCCTTTTGTCAGTTTATTGACCATGGTGAGGACTACAGTATGCCTGTTAGGCACAGGGAGCTTGACTATGAAATCTAGGGTAATGGCTGCCCAGGGTCTGGACAGGGACTTGGAAGGCAGTGGAATGCCAAGTAGTTTTGAACACGCTGTCTTGGTGCAGCCACATGGGCCACCAGAAGGAGCATGTGGCCAAATGAAGGGTCTTGAGGTGACCCAGATGGCCTGCCATCAGCAAGTCATGACAGAGCCACAGTACTGTAACTGAGGGCGTCTGGGTGAAACACACAAGTTGCCTTTGACATAGATCAAGCCATCCTATACTTGGTATTGCCCCTTGCTTCCTGCTTTATGATCCGTGTAAACCCATACTAGGAACTGAGCATCCTCCAAAGAGTGGCACCTCTCTTCCAAGGCTGGTTTAATGGCTAGAAGCTTTTTATCTAGAATTCTGTAATTCTTCTTTGGCTGTAGTGAGCTTCAGTGAATAGTAAATGCAAGGTGGAGGTGCCTTTGGGAGCCAGGTTGGTGAAGCTGTTTTTCTCCACTCAGTATCAGAGACTAGTCATCAAAAGTGGGCAATGTGGAAGGAAATCAGTTCCTTCAGCTACTGTAGTTTGCGTAGGACCACCTCCAAGAAGCTGGCATTATTGTCAAGTAGGGCAGAAAAACCCTGAAATCAGATAGAATCAGTCTCAATTGTTTGAGCTGGGGCAAGGCCCAGACCAATGCATTCCCAGTCAGGAAGCTAATAATGAGTCCTACTTTTGCTTGCTCAGTGGGGTAAAACTAGGGGTGGAAAAAAAAGAGCAGGTGGCATTGGTTAATAACTCCCTTGAATAGTTGGCAGTCCACATTAAAATGTTCTTGGAGCGGACTAGAGGCCCTGGGTATGTAGCCACAATGCAGCATTCTCATCCTACAGCTTGTCAACCCATTCAGGCATCTCCAGTATCCTCTGGGGCATGCCAGGCAGGGAGTGGCCTGCTGCCTCAGGGCTTCCCCAGGGTAGACCTTCACTACAGGCTATGGAGGTCCAGACAAACTGTCAAGATCCTTAGAAGGGTAGTCAGGATCCAGGGAGAACAGGGCAAAGCTGAGACTGAGAGTAGTGGGGGAGTTTGTAGTCAAGTTCCAGGCCAGAGTCAATACCAAGAATCAGAGTCCAAGTCAGTTTTCAGGGTTTGGGTCAGGAGATGAGGTGCAAAGCAAGCCAAGGTCACAGCCAGGAGTTCAAGAGCAGTAATGGTCATGGCAGCTACAGGAGATTCATGCGATTGCCTGAATGCTCCTTGGATTTATATAGGGCAGGGAGCCAATCAGGAGCCATGAGGTTGCTGCCTGTCAGACTCCTTTAGGTGGGACTCTCTGTGATCTGTGCCCACTGTAGGTCATGGAAAATGGAGCATGTGCTATTTATGGTGGTAGCATGGAGGTGGCCACTACTATGCAGCTCTGCAAGCCTAGGTTTGAGACCTGCTAGACCTTAAAAGGAAGTACACCTCAGTATCCCAAACAACAGAAGAGTCAAAGACTGAGTTTCCTTAATGTGGTAGTTGGTGTTTGTTTGGTTTTTGCTATTAAAAGTTGAGAGGAAAGAGTAAAATAAAACTACAATCAGAATCCTAACTTTTGTGGACTTACTTCCTATAACATTTTGTTTCATTTTTATGCTGCTCAGATTTAATTTTAAAGCACCTCAGCTCTCATACTGAAAGATAAGATGAAAAAAACAACAAAGCAATAGGCTGAAATCAAGCAAACCATGTTATAAAGGTTAACACAAACTCAGCCCAGTAACCTGTTGACAGATTGCTAAGCTGTCATGTAGGATACCTGTCACTGGTAGACACTTTAGAGCCTCACATGCTGAGCCAATGAATACTCGTTGATTATTTAGCTGTCTGCAGTTTTCCAGCCAGGAAACAATAGTGGTACTGGTGATTTACACTGTACCTCATGTGTCTTGGATAAACAGTATTCATTAGATAGCTTAAACAAGTTTGACTTTCTGTTGGTACCTCCAAAAGTAGAAGTGTGTGGCATGGTGGGATGTTTTCCTTTCAGATGAATCCAGATAATTGCAACTGGAAATAATTTGTTTATTCTTGATAACATGTTGAGCAGTTCCTCAAGGTAGTCCTCTTTAGGATTAAAGAAAAATGAAGATATCCAATAAGTTTTACATACATGGTAAAATAATGTGAATAAAAATAGCTATACTATCATTATATGAGTACATTACACCTTTTATCCCAGAGTAGCCCCAAGATTTTTAATTACTTGATGTAGAAATAGTACAGCACCCCTGAAATTCAGCCTCCCCTGGGAAAGAAGGCAACAGCAATGTGAATGTATGGCAAACATACTGCACAACACTGTCCAAAGGGGAAACTTTTGGCCAAAGAGATCAGAGCAAACCTCTTCTTTTAAGGAAAGTACCATGGGATAGCTGGGCCAGATCCAAAGCACACGGACATTAATAGAAAATCTCCCATTGACTTCAGTGAGCTTTGGATCAGGCCCTTTATTTCCATGCAGGACCTCTGTTTTTTTTTTTTTTTTTTTTTTTTTTTTTTTTGAGGTCTTAACTGAAATATTCACATACTACAGTAAACTGAATGGAACTCATTTTATCTATCCCCGAGAGGGATAAATGAGCTCTCTCTCTCTCATTTTAAAAACAAATCTGATCACTTGGGGCTGCCTTCAATATCACAAGAAAGTGTTGATTTCACATACAATGCATCCTCTCCGGTTTCCTCTGATTTACGTTTTTCAGTGGAAGAAGATGTCTTGTCTCCATCACTATTGTCTTGCTTTAAAAATAAAACAAAAACCTGAATTTGCTGTTCTTTACGTAAGTTCTATTAAAACACTAGCCTCCTCGGAGGTTTGATCTGAACTGCATTTATTAATCAATATGTTGTATGTGGGTATTTTTTTTTCATCCTACAACAGTTTAAATAGAAATGAGGTGCTTTTATATGAGAAAGAGAAAAAAAGGCTTTTGGGGTAATCTGTATGGGGAGAAGCAAAGCAGTGCAGTTTTACTAATGTCAGCAAATCTTGTGCAGCTCCAGGAAGGCTGTGCCATTTTGCATAAGCCATTATCCATGCTACACTTCCATGTATAATTATTGGTGAGCATTCATATAGTGATATGGCTCCTTGTATCTTGTCATCTATATTTTGTTCACATTCAGACTTGTCTGCAAATGATTCACATTCAATGCCAGCAAAATACTTTGCCACCATTCTGCATAAATCTCATCAATAGCTGATGAAACATCAACAGTCTCTGTTAAATGGACTGTACTAGCTTCTTCAGTTTCAATATGAAAAGTACAAGCATAAATGGCATAATGTGTCACATATAGTGCAATCAATAGATTTGTCATATTGTAAATATTCTGCTGAGAAGCATCTCTGTGGCTTGGTAATGAGTCTCTATCATCTAAATCACTGCATCAGGTCTTGCTAGTTTTGTAGAGACAATGACCAATGTCGTTGCCATATAATGACTCTTTGGTGGCTTGTGTAAAATGAGCTGATGGTCTCAGTTCAGTTCTTATTAGACACCGTTTTTCATTAAAATTGGCTCCGTTTTGATCCTCCTTTGCAACCTCAATAATGAAGAGAAGGACAGAATGGGCATGGAGAATGAGCCACTCCCTCACCTTTTAAGGGCTCCCTGTAGGTCAGTATCTTAAGCAGCGATAGTTGAACTATTTCTTTTCTTACAAATAATAGGTCTAAACTTAGGGTTCAGCTGTTTTCTACTTAGTTCAAGACTTGGTGGAGAAGAAGAGGGGAAATTAAGTTATTATCCACCTCTGTGCCCCCTATTCCTGCTGCTAGTGGGGGTTTGTTTTGGTACCCAATGCAATTTAGTGCCAGACTACAATGGGCTCTTCTAGCAACTGGGAATCACTGGAGCACCTATGTCCCTGACATGCCCCCATAAAGCAGGGGCTGTGAGGGTACACTGTAGCATTGGCTACACTGGCCTTACAGCAATTCTGGTTTATCCTATAACAAGGGAACCATCAGCTAATTGCCAAAACCACCTATCAATCTGCTTTGTGCTGCTAGAACAATTCAGCCCCTATTCTTGTCAGAAACTGATCCTGATTGTATTCTACCTTATAGCTAAAAATTTACCAGACAGTTTGGACATATAATTTTCAGAGTGTGGGCAGATAGTGAACGGTTTGTTTTGACTGTTCCCATTATTTATATCACATGATTGGTTACATCAGACTGTTTGTGCTCCCTGAGTGGATGATTGAAACATTTTAAACAGCAGAATAATGAAGAGTGTATAATGAATAGTGAATAATGCACACATCTGGTCTGATTTTTCAGCTGAATAATAACTGAATCAAGCAGTCGTTACTCCCAAGTAACAAATAATCTGACCCCCATGAACCACAACAAACAAAATTTGGGACTTTTATTTATTAAAATATTCACAAAAAATAGGGTTGCTCTTTAGTGTTTTTCCAGGATTACTGCTGAGACCTATTTGGGGACAACCTATGAATATTGAAGCCCTCTGTTCTCTGGTTAAGGTATCAGTTATGAATCTAATGTCTAAGCCTCCCTTACACTGTCTTTCCAATGCTCTAATCTCAATATTAGGACACTTTCAATGCCCATATTATCCTTGATCATTGCTTGAAAACTGACCTCTGTAATTTCTGGCAATGGCTAATTAGCTTTCATAGCTGATGTATTTGTTATATGGACAAACTTATATCAGACAACCTGATTCTCCTCTGCCTTGCCCCCTTTGGAGTCATTCATACCTGCACAAAGTGGGTGTAAAACAGTAGCACTTTGATTTCATCATCTCCTTTATTTTTAGCCATCCAGTCCCTTTCAACCCGTTCTGGGTAGCCACTCTTTCTTGGCCTCTCACATATCTGTTCTTTTGTTTTTCCATTTTAACATATTGATGCTAGTCTTGTTGGCTGTATATATTAATTATTATTATTATTAACAATAATGATAAAGATTAATTTCTTCACTAGATGGTTTTGGTCAGTTCTAATTAAAACCAGGCACCACCGTCACAAACAGTGGTACAATGATCTTAAAGTGCTCAGTGCGGTACACCGGATTTTCTTGTATGCGCAGCCTATGCTTATTTGTCAGGGACATTTCTCATCACAACTTGCTAAACTAAAGGTTTAATTGGGGCTGTCAAATTAATCTGTTGCTTCTTTCTTCACCCCACAAAGATATGCAAAGCCCAGAAATCTCTGCAGCAGGCAAAATGCCTCCCTTACCTTGATCTAAAAGAGATAGAAGATGGAATGTACTAGGCAGGCCTCAAGAACAGACCTGGGCTCTGCAAAATGTTCTCCTGACCCATATATCTGCTAACAAAATCACTGCCAAAGGCCAAATTACAGACATTCTATCCCCAGTGCTCTGACACAGAGGAAACCCACTATTTGCCTGTAACCCATGTGAACTGTGTAGAGTCACCATGTAACAATGTAAGTGTTAATAAAGTGTTCTATGCTTTAATAAGGAGAACAACACTGGCACTAGCTATTTATCCCATTAGCACTAATTGGCTCAGAAGAGGATTGCATGGGCATTATGGTTGCTGGGCTATATACCTTCCAGTCCCCGTCACCAAGCACTGGTAGGAGCACACAGGAATGAGAACAGGCCACATATTTCTTGCCAAGGTAGCAACAGCTACTGTTTGTTGCACTCCCCTACTACATCTGGAGAAATTAGCATTTCCAGTCATAATACCTCCCATCCACTACCCCTTAATTTCAAAAGGTAATTCTCTTTCCCCAGCACTCAGAGCATTAGCCCAAGATTTATTGTTGCCCATTCTGCCACATGGTAGGTGGTTTTCAGGGCTTCCTGCTAGTCTATTTTATTAAGTGGACTATATCTTGGTCCATGCTCCAATGGCACAAAAGTGTCATATCTGTCCTAACAGTAAATACATTAGAGTCAAGTTGTCAAAGATCTTAATGAGAGCTCGGATCTGGTGCCGGTGTGGAGACACACTCCTGTTTTTCCATTACATCCCTTGGGAACCACATATATCATGATGTGGGGCAAGCACCCGCTGCTGCTTCCATATGAGGTGGAAGCAAGTACTATGCCGAACCCCAGAGATTAGAACTAGGAGGAAACTCTACTAGAAAAACCTCAAAGATTTCCTCCCTCCCAAACCCCTGCCTAAAGAAGGAAGCAATCTGGTTCCAGGACTCCCTTCACTGAGAAATTAAATTGTCTATTCTTTTATTCCATTAAATTACTTAGCAAAAATAATACTAAATAATTCAGTCGCTTAGTATATTTATCATGAAGTACTAAATACTGCCACAAATTACTTACAGAAGAAACATTATTTTCCGAATCATTAATAGAATTAGTAATTTTAATTTCTGCATTTTACTGAAAATATCTCAATTTAATATACTGCCTAATCTAAGCACATCAGTAAGTAAACAACAAGGGCCAAATCCTTCAAGGTGCTCAGCACTTCCATCTTCCATTAACACTAATGGTAACTGCAGTCCTCCATTTCTACGAACACATGAACCCAGGTCAATAAAATCAGCTCCAATCACAACAAAGCTTAATATGGAAGATCAAAGCATAAAGGTCAAAACCAAATTAGAGCCGCAGTAGTTATCTGGGCTGTTTCAATTAGGGTCACTGATCTACTCTGCTTTCTCTGAAAAAGTTGCAAACCCCAAAACATTACTAACTTAACCAGGATAATATTGTATAGGCATTGCATTATTTTTAGAAGAGTCTATTTTTATGTATAAAATAATTTTCAAGTTCCAGTCCCAGCAGTACATCCTATTGGTATCTTCATATGCTGATTTTCATCAGTGGAGGAGAATCCAAAGAAAGTATTAGTTTATGAATGAGCGCTAGTTCTTAAAGAAGGAAACAGCTGCCCACAGAACAGTTATTTGCATCCGTATTCAATGATATTCCATATTTTATGATGTTTTAAGTTAATTCAGTGAAGCAAATTCAGTCCTGGCCTGAGTTGGTTGATCTTCAAGGACTTCAGTCATCTTCCATTATTTAGTAATGTCATTACTTTTAAACAGTAAAACAAACAAAACACCTAAGTAATGCCATAGGCCAAATTCCAGCACAATCCCAGTTGCTTCCAAAGTGGGCCCATATGTTAACTATGAAACAGTAGCACTGATGTATGCCCAAATTATGTCTGGCTATGGTTCCAGGTATGCATAGGCCCTTCACCTGACAAAATATTTGTGTTTATTTCTGTGCAGGTAGACAGTTTCTGGGTGTGGAACATAGGCATTGAAACACATATACCACGTCACGGTACCTCACCTTGGAATGTTCTGCTTCTCCAGAGGCAGGACTCTAAAGCCGCCAGGACCTACAAAGTTGATTTTGGGATGAGGCAAATTGGAGCAGAAATCATCCTTCCTTTCTCCCCTTCCTTTCAGCCTGCCATCTCATTTTTAGTAAGCATAAACATCAGCAAGAAGTTTTCCTCCAGGATTTATTTCTAAATTTAAATACTGGGAAGTTAAAATTTAAAGAAGTGAAAATTATTAAGGGATACCACATGAAGAAACCTACAGGAAGGGGCATAGGAGCTGGGAAACATCTTGAGATTTCCTCACTGAGTTTCTAGGTAATCATCATTCCAGGTGAGGACAGGGGTTTGTGGCTTCCCATCCTCCCACAGATCCTAGGAAACTTCTGGGGAGCATTAAATCCTTCTGGAATAACAGGATGGGTATCTGCAGGGCCAGCTGGGTATGACGCCACAGAAAGACCTGTTCTCGACCAGGGCTGGCTCCAGGGTTTTGGCCGCCCCAAGCAGCCAAAAAAAAAAAAAAAAAAGCCGCGATCACGATCTGCAGCGGCAATTCAGCGGGAGGTCCTTTGCTCCGAGCGGGAGTGAGGGACTGTCTGTTGAATTGCCGCCGAATAGCTGGACGCGCCACGCCGCCCCTCTCTGAAGTGGCCGCCCCAAGCACCTGCTTGGTAAGCTCGTGCCTGGAGCCAGCCCTGTTCTCGATACCTCCTCCTGCCCTGAACTCTATGTATCTCACGTCTAATGGAACATTTACAGATGGATTTCCACAGGGATTCTAGGGATGGAAGAAAATTACAGAAGATGCATCCCCACTATGTGCATGCAAGAGGGAGTTCTTCACAATTTGAATAATTTCTGCTCATATAAGTGGAAAGAATAATATGGGCCACATTTCTCTTCATGTAGAAATATTTATGTTTTTTGTCTTTAGTAATCTAATCACTTCCAATAAATGTTTATTGATTGCCAATAACTTTTAGTAGATAACAAGTAATTTTCAACATAAAACAAGTCAGGCTAAATAGTCACAATTAAACATCAAGTTGTTATTTTACTTGGTGATATTAATTCTAAATTACTAAATCATTTAGAGCAAAAATTAAGAGTAATTCTAATTTATTTTTGATGAATTCATAGTACATTATTGTTAATTCTTTTTGGTGATTTAAAAATTACTATTTTTCTTTGACCATTAAGCTCAAAATGGTAATGCACATATGTAAATCACACATATACCAGTAATGAAGTACCCAGGCGTGGGTACTGACTGATACTGAAGATATAACGACCCCCTCTGTGTCTGACCCAATTTTACTCATGTCAGAAAAAGTAATTTTCTTCAGTAGTTCAGCACTTCTATATTATAACCTTCATCCTTCACTGCACATACATTTGCCCTATCTTATGAAGCTATAAACCTTGTAGAAAGGGCATGGGGGTAAGCTAAGCAATACATTCCCTCGCCACTTTTTCTCAAAGGTGGGACATAGGGTGAGCTTTCTCATAACCACTGGTACTATATATGCTGTTGCCTGTCTCTTAATCTGCAGTATGGGATGGTGCTAATAATAAAGGCTTAGCCAGGGTGACTGACGAATATCACCAACTAAGTATTGCTTTTACCCTTCAACCACATGCCCCTGTATCTGCGAGAGCATATTTTAGGATATAATCCATCTTAAAGGTTCTCAGCACCTTTTTGACATAAATGTTTATATACATAAATTGTTTTGCAGTGGCTTAGGGCAAAGTGCTACATAGCTGATATAGCCATTTTATACATCAGTATCTATTGCATGCTGTTGTGTCATTTGAACAGATATAAACAAAGATCTTTTCATTCAGCTATCAGCCAAATGAGGAACTCAACCCTAACTCCCCACCCTGTGCATTATGACTGCAGTGCTTTGGCTCACTTGTTGTGTTGCTTGATGACCTGTCATGTTTGGATACCCTCTGAAGTGCTATTTGCAAGGCTGGTTGTTTATTTGCTACTATTGGCAGCAGTCTGCCAGATTGAAAGGGATTAGGAAGACTCTTACAGGTACTTGTAAAGTTGGATTTGTGTTACTACAGAAGATGTAGCAATGGGAGGCTAAGAGCCAAGCAACAAAAAAGTGGATGTGTCTGATATGGTGCACACTGTATTTGAAAAATATGCAGCCATTGTTCTATTCCCTACTGCGGCTGCTGAGAACCACTCTCCTGTGATTTATGCTGCTTTCTCTGGTTAGAGGAAGTTATTTTCAGTGCCATAATGAAGTGGAAGCAAAAAGGCTAATTGTAAGTTTGTTTCTCTTGAAAGTCCTTTTCATTGTGCCGCTCTTTGCACAATAAGTATCATTTGCATGTATGTGAAATTCTTACTCCCAGGCATTCTTTTGCATTGGCCCAGCATGTATGTACACCATTGGTAGTTCTATTTTTGGCAGGAGTTCATAAACTGCATCAAAAGATACTTGCCCCTTCACACTCCCTTCCTCCCTCCCTCAAAAAAAAGCAGCAGAGTCAAAATGCAAATCATGAGGGCATTTTTTTCATTAGCCTGACCCTTAATACTTTTCAAGCAACTGGCTCATCTTTGTTCTCTTTTTCCATGGGTAATTTAACTGCATATTTGCTGCCACAGCTACTATTGCTCATGCTGGGACAGCATAAAAATGGAGAGGTTGGTGCATTACTCTATGGTTATGATTTGAAAGTCTGTAGGTGATATGAATCTCCAATGTACTTACCCTTTCTTTTCTGAATAACAAGTAGAAAATTAGAAATTCTTTTGATACCTTCTTTTCTTAAGTATTGACTGAACGATAACCACTGTAGTCAGTAGTTTTGGTCAGGTCAGTTTGATTAATATAAGTGATTTGCTCCATTGACCAAACCCATCTGCTTTTATATATTTTAAGATGTACAAGGGGCTGTGTTATATACCCACAAAGAAACCATAACTACAATGATAAAAGAACGGAAATGCTGTATAGTAGATACTGTATATCAATATTGTACAGAATATGAAGAGGGAAAGAAAGTAAAGGATACAATCAAGCCACATTCAGTGCTAATATTGCAAACATTTTATTTCAGCCCAAGGGGCCAATAGAGTTTACGCATAATTCTCCAGGAACAGCATGAACGGCCTGATCCAAAGGCCATTGAAATAAATTAAAAAAGGACTATTGACTTTAATGGGCTCTAGATCAGGTCCAAATTATATATTGTATTGTACTGTACATACATGAAGAGCAGCTGATTTTACAAGCTAATCAACAGAATATACATACATGAGATTAGAACTAGGTCCTCTAATCTCAATGTACAGTTTTGAACACTTTTCAGGGAACTACCATTAGCAGTAAATGGGATTGGCTCCAAATCCCAGGCAACAACAACAACAAAATCGAACTAAAAGTTGAAATCAACTCTCTATCTGTTGATAATCATTTTAGTAATTATGGATAACATTTTCAATAGTACACAATACTTTTGGAGCCTAAATTCCATTTCCAAAAGGGATTTAAGCATTTAGGACTCAGAGCCTAAATCTTATTGATAGTCAATGACACTTAGGCACCTAAGGCCCAGATCTTCTAAGATATTTGGGTACCTAAGTCCCATTGAAATGAATGGAATTTAGGCACCTAAATACCTTTGAGGATTTGGGCCTTAAGGGTTACATCACACTGAAAATGGGATTTAGGAGGTTTGGACAAAATTACTCGGTGTCTATTTTGACACATGGAAACTAAAAGTATATCAGTTAATTAAGGTCAATTTCCTGATATTATCTATGGATTTAGTCAGGCACCCAAGTGTGAATATTTTGGCTTAGACACTTAGGGTGATGTTTCAGAAGCATCTAAGTGACTTAGGAACATCAGTCTCATTACTTCCAATGGGATTTCTTCTCCTAAATTACTTAGGCATGTTTGAAAATCCTACCCTCTATTCCTGTACGTCCTTTGTGTTCTTCACCTTTTATTTTGGCTTTGTTATCAATGTAGGAATTGTACAGTGAGGAGAGCACTGCGAGTCCTCTGACATAACAAAGACTGGTGGCATGACATTTCTATCTTTGGCCTTGCTTTAATTATGTTCCATGCTGACCCTCTTGTGTAGAGGCAGTACCAGAGAGCACAGCTTTGATAGCAGTGTTTACATGAATGTTTGATAAGCATCTGTCAGCCCTGAGCTCTCTACAAGACAGTGTAACACAAAAGGCAGCCAAGGACCCCTGGAGCTTTTGCCACCTGAAAGCATAATCTAGTGTGTTTTCTGAATTTCAAATCAGCACTGAGATTGTTCTTTTGTAACTTAAAATGTAATGTATGTATTATTTGCTATAAGAATATATTAATCAGGGAAGACAATTGCTATTTTTTGTAAAATGTGGCTTTAAGGAGCAAGATCAGGACATTTTTTTATTGCACACTTATCGTATATAATTGTATTTGATCCCACTGCATATAAAATGGCAGGCAGATGAAATTGATTTGAATGTTGACTAGACAATTGAGTAGACATAATGAGAAATTACTCAAACATTTTGAGGACTTCTGATTAGATTTTCATTTTTACTGTCTTCTCACACCTTCTTATGTCCTTTTTGGGAACACGTCTACAAGCAATGCTTTGTGCTAATATTAGGGGAGGCTGTGGGGCCTACTGATTAGGGAACGCGAGTCCTAGTCAGGATACCCAAGTTCTATTGCCATCTCGGCTACAAGCCAGCTGTATGGGCTCTGTCTACCTTCTTACCTTTTGCCTTCTCTAGCTAGGCTGTAATCTGTTTGGGGCAGGCACTGTCTTTTATTATGTGTTTAGTTTAGCAGAATTGGGCCTCAATCTCAGCTGGAGCCTCTACACATTACTGTAGGACAAATTAATAAGAAAAATAAATTTCAGGCCTATAGCTGAGATTAATTTAAACACAAAAGAAGATGAAACTACATTCAAGGTGAAATCAAGGGAATTTTTGCCATTGACTTCAATACGATCAGGTTTTTACATTCAAAGTTCAGGTCATCCATGTAATGGGAACAATACCATGAGACTTTTAGCTGATCACTCACACATCTTGAATATTGACTTGTGAATACTGAACATGCACAGAAAACTGATCATGAGAAATCAGTAGGATGAAATCGGTCCATACAAAATATTCACTGAATGATGCCCTCCATATTCCAGTCCACTAAACAACCATTCATTCATCATTCAAATCCCTCCTAAACTCTAACTTCTTCTGTGATGTCCAAGACTGAGACAATCGAATACATTTAAAAAAAATCCTACTCACTCACTCCTCTTGAATTCCCTGTTCATCTTCTCTTCTCTGTACCAGTCTTGTATTGACTGCAAGCCCATCAAGGCAGGAACAGATTATATTTTGTGTCATGAACAGAGTCAAGCACATTGTCAGTTCCTAAAAAAATAAATAGTATTCATTTCACTGAGTGAGCAAATCAATAAAAATCAGTCCGTTCATGAACAATTGGGGGGAGGGGGAGAGGAAAAGGACTGAATTCTAACTAAATCATTTGATACAAACTGTTTGCCAGGATTTACTTATTTTATTTCTTTTGTACTTATTTATTATGTAGGGTTTTCTGTACCTAAGTGGCATTTCATGGGAACATGAAGGAGAAGACATTATGTTTGTTGATTTCTCTTCATACAGCTGTTGTACAGTATAGACACAATAAACCAAATTAATCTGTGGTATAACTCCATTGATTTCCACTTAAGTTAGAAAATGCACAGTAGCTACCTTCAGTGAAATTACACCACGGATTAATTTAGTCCTATTTCAACAGGCACATTGAAGAAATTTGAATCTTTTCACACAGTGAGAATAAGGATTCAGATTATTCAGCTATGTTGGGCAATAAAACATGAGTGAGTGTTTATCAATTTAACTGCAATGTTCCAATTTCCTTTTCTTGGTAGATTCTATGTGTGACGGGATACCTCCGGGGTGCAGCCTGGGATGGGGATGCAGCCTGGGACTGTGCCCCCTGAACTCTCCCCAGCCTGGGCTGTCTCTCACAATGCCTTGCTAGTGACCAGCAGCAACCCCTCCAGGAGCTGTGATCACTCAGCACAACTGCATTTGGAGCCCCACCCAGCTAGATTGCATGAATGCTCCCAGAGCCACTCATGAATCACACAGAGAAAGGCACCAGCCAAATCCCCCCAGTTCCCAGCACTGTACCCCAGGAATATACTGTCTTGCACTGCTCAAGGTGGGCAGTGCAAATTTATTAATTGGTTCACCACTTCAACAATGGAAAGTGGACATACACCAGCCTTTGCCAACCTGAGCAGATTTGCCCCACACTTCATACAAACTTTCTGGTAAAGATAAACAATTAAACAAATGTATTGACTATAAAAGGTAGATTTTAAGAGCTAGGCAAAAAGTCAGAGTGGTTACCAAAATAAAATAAAATATAAGCACACAGTCTAAACTCTCAACCATATTAGACCAGGCAACATCTAGATTAAGCAGTTTTTCTCACCCCACTGGATACTGCAGTCCTTAATATACAGCTTTGTTCCTTAAACCTGGGCCAATCTCCTCTGTTGGAGTCTTGTCTTCTTCTCAGTGTCTTAGTTGCTTGCAGTGAAGGTGGGGACAGGAGAAGGGCTCCATATGTGTCCAGTCTATCTGTTTTATACCCTCAGTTCATGTGCTTGGGGAGCACAAGTCCAGGCTTTCTGGAGGGCATTGCTGAGTCACCCAGCAAGGTTGAGCAATTCCCCTGGTGTGGCCTCATGCAGGAGAGTCATTGCATTAAAGCTCTCTTGCTAGACAATGGCTGTTGATGGGTTGTTTGACACCCCACCCGGGCATTGGTTTCTTTCCTTGCTGTTGCCTCTGGGGAGTAATATTTGGCTGATTCCCAACTTACAGCATGCTTTAGTGCCCACCATACAACATAATTCTCATAACTTCATATGTATTGATACACATATATGGATAGAGAAATGACTTTCAGCAGATCATAATTTTTCCCCTGATACCTTACAAGGTATGCTTCATATATAAGATCATGATTATATGACAATGAGGAATATGAGGGTTACAGTATGCTCCCCCAGGGTATAAAAATATCACACTATGTTCATGGCAAATATGAGTACAATCAAATATAAAGCTTAAACCTATTATTTCATGAAAGGAAGGAAGTGTTGGGAGGTCAGGAGGAGAGATATCAGACTTGATCTTGCTCAGAGCATGAGCAGATTGTGGTGCATATGACTGAAAGGTGCAAAGTACTGAACTAGACAGGCAGTTGAGAGAAAACCAATCGCGCATTAATGAGAATGCTGCTACAAGGCCACTAAACTATTCCTGCTTAGTTATAAGAGTAAAGCCAAAAAAGGGGAGCCTATAGTTAGGTGCTTCATCTGCATGTCAAAAATGAGACTTTAACCCATGACTGTAACAACTATTCTAATCTCTATCCACATACTATTCTGAGACTATTTTTACAGACTGTAGAGCGCTAACCCTAGGACATGGGAGTGTCAAGTTCTGGTCCCTGCTCCAATGAATAATTATGTTATACTAACAGGGTCACTGCTACCATGTTTTGTGACAGTCCTGATCTGTGAGGCATGTTCCAAGGCAGCCTTCTGTAGATGCCTAAATTTCCTCCCAGATCAGGCCATGCAGGAAAGATAGGTGGGTGAATGTCTAGCAGGAGGACATCGCTGGGGTTTAGCTACTGAGCTACTTGACAGCATCAGGGTGTAGTTGTCTTCGTGCATGCAAAGCAGCAGACATTTAGGCTTGGTCTATACTACCAACCTATGTCCGTATAACTACATCGCTCAGGGATTTGGAAAATCCACACCCCAGAACGACTTATTTATACTGACCTAACCAACAGTGTAGACTCCACTACGTTGATGGGAGGGCTTCTCCCATTGACATAGCTACCGCCTCTCAGGGAGGTAGAATACCGACTGGAGAAGCTCTCTCATTGGTGTAGGTAGCATCTTCACTATGTGCTACAGCAGCGCTGTACATATAGACAAGAGCCTAGGGAACTTTATTGGTGGAAATGTAGGCATCTACAGGCTTAGGTAGCAGCTGGTCTGAAGTTTTGAGGATTTAATATTGGACATCAGCTGTCCAATATTAAAGTGGCAGTTAATGCCTAAATTACCCTTAGTTACCTGCTTTGCTAAGCAACAATTGGCTCACTTGCACTCTCCAACCACATTATATAACATTAATGGAATCATGTCAAAAATGATGGAAATCCACAGCTACCAGTTATAAAAGAAACCATGAAAACTTCCAAAAGACAAAAGGGACAGTGAATGAAAAAGCAATCCAATGTTAATGAATGTTTAGCAATTCCATTCAGTGCTTGAGGTGTCATGGATTAGCCTTCCTAGCAAGTGGTCCTTTACTGTTCCCAGTTTGAAGCCAATTGGCTTTTTCTTTCTGACAGGAACTCTCTAGGCTCAATTCTTATCTCAATTACAATGGTGTACATCAGGAGTAATTCCATTACCCTCTCTATTCACACCAATGTAACTGAAATCAAAATTTGCCCCTCTGAGTTTTATAACAAGAGATCTACAGGTGCATTGTTATAGACAGTGTGAATAAATTCTGGAGAAAGTGTGGTTTTTAAGACAGAGTGTTGACACTTAGAACTCTTAGAAACAGTTCTATGTTGTCTTTAAAGCCTATTTTCAGTTGACCACATTTTTTTTTAAAATTGGCACATGTGATTGTCATAAAGTGTTACCCTGAAATTAATTTTCATTCTGAGGACTGGATTTTCCAAACATCTTAGTCAGGAAGACATGTTAGTTTCTACTCCCCAAGGCTAGATAAGTATATTTAATCTGTGTATTTTTCAGATATGCCACTAGCAACTTTTTGCTGTACATTAGAATAAACACAGACACTCTGGGGCAGATTTCAAGTGATCTGTAATGTTTCTTTCCTCTAAACAAAGAGAAAATTGCAAGTTAATATTTTCCATTTTTGTGCACAAACTGTGAAATTACACTGATTAATGAATCCAGAAACCTGCATCCTTTGGGGAGAGTGAAATACACAAACACTTAATACTTGCAACTCTAACTACCTGATTTTTCACAAACAATAAGCTATTCAGAGTCACAAGTACTGTGATTTGCAGCCATAATTAAATTTCAGGTGCAAAAATGCAAGTTCAAATTTTAGAACTGGGTCAGACCAAAGGTCCATTTAGCCCAGTATCGTGTCTGCCAATAGTGGCCAATGCCAGGTGCCCCAGAGGGAGTGAACCTAACAGGTAATGAACAAGTGATCTCTCTCCTGCCATCCATCTCCATCCTCTGACAAACAAACAGAGTCTAGAGACACCATTCCTTACCCATCGTGGCTAATAGCCATTAATGGACTTAACCTCCATGAATTTATCCAGTTCTCTTTTAAATGCTGTTATTGTCCTAGCCTTCACAACCTCCTCAGGTAAGGAGTTCCACAAGTTGACTGTGCGCTGTGTGAAGAAGAACTTCCTTTTATTTGTTTTAAACCTTCTGCCTATTAATTTCATTTGGTGACCCCTAGTTCTTGTATTATGGGAATAAATAAATAACTTTTCCTTATCTACTTTCTCGACATCACTCATAATTTTATATACCTCTATCATATTCCCCCCTTAGTCTCCTCTTTTCCAAGCTGAAAAGTCCTAGCCTCTTTAATCTCTCCTCATATGGGACCCTTTCCAAACACCTAATCATTTTAGTTGTCCTTCTCTGAACCTTTTCTAGTGCCAGTATATCTTTTTTGATATGAGGAGACCACATCTGTATGCAGTATTCAAGATGTGGGCATACCATCTATTTATATAAAGGCAATAATATATTCTCCATCCCTTTTTTAATGATTCCTAACATCGGGTTTGCTTTTTTTACTGCCTCTGCACACTGCGTGGACATCTTCAGAGAACTATCCCTGATGACTCCAAGATCTTTTTCCTGATTTGTTGTAGCTAAATTAGCCCCCATGATATTGTATGTATAGTTGGGTTATTTTTTCCAATGTGCATTACTTTACATTTATCCACATTAAATTTCATTTGCCATTTTGTTGCCCAGTCACTTAGTTTTGTGAGATCTTTTTGAAGTTCTTCACAGTCTGCTTTGGTCTTAACTATCTTGAGCAGCTTAGTATCATCTGCAAGCTTTGCCACCTCACTTTTTACCCCTTTCTCCAGATCATTTATGAATAAGTTGAATAGGATTGGTCCTAACACTGACCCTTGGGGAACGCCACTAGTTACCTCTCTCCATTCTGAGAATTTACTATTAATTCCTACCCTTTGTTCCCAGTCTTTTAACCAGTTCTCAATCCATGAAAGGACCTTCCTTTTTATCCCATGACAACTTAATTTACATAAGAGCCTTTGGTGAGAGACCTTGTCAAAGGCTTTCTGGAAATCTAAGTACACTATGTCCACTGGATCCCCCTTGTCCACATGTTTGTTGACCCCTTCAAAGAACTCTAATAGATTAGTAAGACACGATTTCCCTTTAGAGAAAATGTTGACTTTTGCCCCAACAATTTATTTTCTTCTATGTATCTGACAATTTTATTCTTTACTATTGTTTCTACTAATTTGTCCAGTACCGACATTAGACTTACTAGTCTGTAATTGCTGGGATCACCTCTAGAGCCCTTTTTAAATATTGGCATTACATTAGCTAACTTCCAGTCATTTGGTACAGAAGCTGATTTAAAGGACAGGTTACAAACCCTAGTTAATAGTTACACAATTTCACATTCTGAAAGAACTCTTAATGAATGCCATCTGTTAATGTTAAGTTTATCAATTCATTCCAAAACCTCCTCTAGTAACACTTCAATCTGTGACAGTTCCTCAGATTTGTCACCTACAAAAACCAGCTCAGGTTTGGGAATCTCCCTAACATCCTCAGCCATGAAGATGGAAGCAAAAAATTTGTTTCATTTCTAAGCAATGACTATCATCTTTAAGCCCTCCTTTTCTATCTCTATCATCAAGGGGCCCTGTAGAGGTGCAGACTCACCCCTGCAGCACTACCTGCTGGTAATCTCCAGGAATTAGCTCTCACAGCCTTGGTGTGCCCTCTGCAGGCCAGTGATCTGCCTGTCCTTTGGCCCCATATCTCTCCCAGACCCCAGTGCCCTTTTGTCTGGGGTGCTACCCCCTGGCAGTACACCCCACAGTCTTAGGGTCTCCCCTCCCCAGGGAACCCCCACCCACTATCCCCACCTTACCTCAGAATAAGGCCACTGCTAGTCACCAACTAGCCCCCACTCCCTGGGGCAGACTACAGTATAAGCCACTCATCACACACAAGGTTGGGTTTGGACCTGCTACCTTGGTCTACCTCTGGACTTCCCTCTGCAAACCCCAGTACCTTCTAGCCCAAGGCTAGGCCACAGCCTGGGGCTTTCCAGGCTAGAGCTCCCCAGCCCTGCCCCACTCTGGTACCCTGTCTCTAGATCCCTACAGCCAGGCCCTTCTCCTTCTGAAGGCAGAGAGAGAGACTGTTAAGTGTCTGCCTTCCAGCCTCTTTATACAGGCCAGCTGAGGCCTGATTGGGGCATGGCCCAGCTGCGGCTGCTTCCCCAATCAGCCTTGTAGCTTTTCCTTTGCCCCAGCCCTGCTCCCTGGCTGTTTTAAGCCCTTCCCGGCAGGAGCGGGGCATCACCCTGCTACAGGCCCCACTGTTTGTTTAGCAGATTTCCTGCTTCTGATGTACTTAAGAAACATTTTGTTATTACCTTTTGAGTTTTGGGTTAGCCATTCTTCAAACTCTTCTTTGGCTTTTCTTATTACATTGTTACACTTAATTTGGCAGTGTTTATGCTCCTTTCTATTTACCTTGCTAGGTTTTGACTTCCACTTTTTAATGGAAGTATTTTTATCTCTCACTGCTTCTTTTACATGGTTGTTAAGCCACGCTGGCTCTTTTTTAGTGTTTTTTTACTGTGTTTCTTAATTTGGGGTATACATTGAAGTTGGGCCTCTATTATGGTGTCTTTAAAAAGTGCCCATGCAGCTTGCAGGGATTTCACTTTAGTCACTGTACCTTTTAATTTCTGTTTAACTAACCGCCTCATTTTTGCATAGTTCCCCT
>NC_048301.1:51159085-51251062 GCF_013100865.1 Trachemys scripta elegans | reverse complement strand
TCTCACTGCTTCTTTTACATGGTTGTTAAGCCACGCTGGCTCTTTTTTAGTGTTTTTTTACTGTGTTTCTTAATAAGGGGTATACATTGAAGTTGGGCCTCTATTATGGTGTCTTTAAAAAGTGCCCATGCAGCTTGCAGGGATTTCACTTTAGTCACTGTACCTTTTAATTTCTGTTTAACTAACCGCCTCATTTTTGCATAGTTCCCCTTTCTGAAATTAAATGCCACAGTGTTCGGCTGTTGAGATGTTCTTCCCACCACAGGGATGTCAAATGTTATTATATTACGGTCACTATTTCCAAGCGGTCCTGTTATTATTACCTCTTGGACCAGCTCCTGCACTCCACTCAGGACTAAATCTAGAGTTGCCTCTCCCCTTGTGGGTTCCCATGCCAGCTGCTCCAAGAAGCAGTCATTTAAAGTATCGAGAAATTTTGTCTCTGCATTTCGCTCTGTGGTGACATGTGCCCAGTCAATATGGGGATAATTGAAATCCCCCACTATTATTAAGTTCTTAATTTTGATAGCCTCTCTAATCTCCCTTAGCATTTCATCATCACTATCACTGTCCTGGTCAGGTGGTCGATAATAGATCCCTAATATTATATTCTTATTAGAGCATGAAATTACTATCCATAGAGATTCTATGGAACATGTGGATTCACTTAAGATTTTTACTTTACATATTGCTGATGCAATATGAATTTGAAAAAGAAGTCATTCACAAAGTTTACATTTTATACATATAAAAAGATATATATTAATAAAATAAGTTTGCATGATTAAGCACTCAGAATTCAGAAAATCACATTATAATTGCCTGTGACACTTTACCTCTGGTCTAATTTATGTGTGAATTACAATACAGAAATTATTTATTGTTATATGTGGACTGGAAGCTCCGCCTGTTACTAAGGTTATCTAACGCTTTCTCATGACAGGACCCTGTTTTCAGTTGCTTATAACTTTGCCAAACTTTACCTGTTTGGATTGAAGTTTCCCCTGCTGTGTGTCTGCTTCAGGCTGAATGTCTTGGAAAGTTTCAGCAAAAATGGTTCAGGTATTTCCAAGAATGAGATTAGCAAAAAATACATTGTTTTGTTCATGTTGAAAACAAACAAAAAAAAATGTACAGCTGTTTAGTTGAGAAGTTTTAGCATTTCTTGCTTTGGAACCGGGGCTGGAAATTTGGCAGAGGGGTAGCTTTTGTGTAAGGCCTCTTGCTGTTCCTGTGAAAAATGATCTTGTGTTTTTTAGCGATTTTTTTAAAGGTCTTGTTTTTCTTCCACTTTGGAACAAAATCTAATGTCAAAAGCTCAGAACTTTTTGCAAAATGGAATTGTTACTTTCTGGACAGCCCTATCTGGCAGCAAAATTCTCTGAAGAACATGTTGGAACTGAGCATGCTCCATCCCACCCACAGTTCCTATTTCCAGATAAGACTATCCATGAACCATCCCCACAGAGCAACTGAGTATGTCCCAACTCAGGGCTTAGCAGGACTGGAGCAGCACCAGGTAGAAGTACTGAGAGCCGCAAAACTATCTGTCCTATGCTCTTAATGCTTATTCAGCCAAAACTCAGGCAGCATAGAGAAGCAAGATGCCTGAACCAGACGCAAACAGGACAAAATGTAAGGGGGGACATGGATCCGGAGGCAGGTGGGGGTGAGAATTGGGACAGAAAGCTGGCAGTAAGGGAGGAAACTGGGATCTGAAGGGGGGAAAATGTGATTGACTGTGTTTGTGAGCTGGTGGGTGGCAACACGAAGGGAGGTAAGGCTGAAACTGGACAAAGAACTAGGGATGAAGGCAATTGGAATGAGGAACTCCAGGTGGGAGACTGGAACTGGCTGGGCAAGGAGATTATATTTCAAAAATGCAATATACCATCATTAGATAACACGTGTAGCATCTTGTAATGTTTCTCCTTCTGGTGTACTTACATGATTTTGAATGTCATAATAGTCCTATGTATTTATTATTAGACTCTGCCACACTTAAGTTCTCACTCTGCAACTTATTACATTGAAATCAATGGGCCAGATTCTGCCACTCTTGTGCTGATAGAGGGTCTGTGCTCTGCAAGGAGACCTGCTGATATCAATGGGATTCCTGGCAAAGTAAAGTACTACTAAGAAATGGCAAAGGTCGCAGAATCTAGCCCTCAGTCAGAACACATGCTCTATACATTTTCTTTTCAACCAGTGGGGATGAGACTCTGCCTCCAAATGGCTTATATGCAGGATGCCAACATTTTTTCACTACTACTATTTGTTTTTGTCCTTAATCTGTAGAATATTCCTCATATAAAGGACTTTTATTTGCTCTGTCTAGCATATCAAGTGTAGCACATTTAACTGCAAAACAGTCTTTTTTCATATGGTTATCTACTCTAATACAGTGTTTTCCTTGAATCTAGGTTACATGGGGGAAACAGCATTGACTTCATGAGTGTTTTGAGTACTCAACAACTCTGAAAATCATTCTATAAATGACCCGGCCAAAAACTGTATAAGAAGTCAGTGACAGAGCCAGGAATGTACAACCCAGGAGTAGTGGCACCCAGTCCCCTACTCTAACCACATGATATCAGTCTGATCATATCAGAAACAACCATTTCAAGCAAAATCCAAAATAACTTATAAAGGTACAACCCCAGAATGGACACTTTCCTGCCCCTCAATAGTCTAAAAGCTTCATTCTGCCACTGCACCGGGTGACTCCACCAAAAGGTCATGATGAACATATTCATTGAGTCATCACTGATGTGAAAGTGCTCATATTAATACAGTGTTATGTTGGCATTGCTGAAGCAGGAAGAGCCGTCCCACTACTCATTTTTGCATTTCTGCCTCTTCGCTTGCAAAGTGCACATTTTGCTAATCTTTGCCTGTGGTACAAATAATACCTTGACTAATCTTTACAAGCCAGCAATATCATAGTGGTAGAGGCTGGTACAGACTGAAGCTCAGTGCTCGCACAAAAATTGATTGCTGACTTATTTCAAGCAAACCAACCCTGTAAAAGGATTCAGGTTCAGGCTGGCTCTTATTTTGAGCAAACAAGTTCATCTACTGCTGGTTAGGGGAGTTTATTAAAGATGAAAAGCACATTTTCCCATTTAATCACACCTCTCCTGACACATAAGCTCTTGGCAATTAAATTCTCAGCTGCTCTCCATTGTGTAGCTGACCAGAAATAGTGAAAAGCTGACAGAGGGGGATGTGCAGATCCTAACAAAAGCATACTTTATTTTTCCTGTTAGAAGAACATTTACTTTTAAAATCTGCTTTCTATTTTAAAGCAGGTTGTACCAGTAACTTAAAGCTGAAAGCATGGGCCCTGTCTAGTAATACATTAATGAATGCACTTCCACATCTCCTTGCTTGTCAAAAATGTTGCCTCCTGTGTCCTCAGGGTGACAAAACCATTTAACTTCACTTTGGAGTTCTCACACAAGAGTGCATGAGGCAACATTCTTGACAAGCAATGCAACTTGGCAGCAAAACAGTGAGACTCAATTGATTCTGATTCGAATTCTGATTCTTGATTGCAGTAGCTAATACTGATAAAATAATATTACAGAAAAAACATAGGGTGACCCTTATTCAAGCCCTGAGATCAATCTTTTGGGCCTTCCTTAGAGCCTTAGAATGTTCAAACAATTCTGATTTTAGTGTAGACAGTGCTAAATTTTGAAAGTATTATCTCACTGTCCTCCTAAAATCAGGACATTATAGATGAAAATAGAAATATTCTACCATCTCTGTTTATAGTTCAGAGTTTGAGAGGAGAATCACATATGCTTGATTTTTAATAGACTTTTTGCCCTGCTAACATAGTTTCGTAAGTATGTCTGAGTTTTGAAAGCAGTGTCCCACTCTCTCCATTCCATCAGTGGCATCTTGTCATCTGTATGTCTACCCAATTGGTTCATTAACACTTCTTCTGAACATTTAATTTTAATCTGAGGACTTGAAATTACTTTAAATTAATGAAACAATTCCTACTTCAAGAGAAAGGAAAAATATTCAGTTGCGGGTTCAAACTGAACCTTCTGAGGTTTCCCCCATCCCTGAACTATATATATACACTAGTTATGTTACAATAAGGCTAGTTTACGGTGAGCTTTTACATGGAATTTTGTGTGTGTGCTTTCTAGGTGTAATTTTCTAGGGTAATGTCTGTGTTTGCAAGCTTCTTTAATTTTGTTCCTTTCTTAGTCATAGCGTTCAGGCCATAAGGATCAGTATTGCTCTGGGAAGAATGTGAAATCTTGGTGGGAAACAGACTTGCTTAGATATCTGCTGTCACAGCAATAACCAGCAGCAGCAATGTTTATGGTCTTGGGTCAAACGTGCTTCCCTTGCTTTGGCTGCACAGGATTCTGGTTTCAAGTCATCTGGCTCCTCTGCTGGGTCCCCTGTTGGTAACCTGTTGCATACATGGGTAATGTCAGGGAAAAGAGGATGAGTGGAGCTTACAATGACACCACCAGAAATAGGGCCAGAGTTGGTCCCCATGACTTGTGATATAGTCTGTGTTGGTCCCCTCTTCCCTTATCAACCAGTCACACCAGCAGCTGCAGGACATTGGCTTCTTCCAGCACTGTGGTGAGAATCCTCCAGGTCTCCTGATGAGCAATGACAGTTCCTGGTTTACTTGGGCCCACTCATACTCTCTTGTTACCCAACCCTGCCGTATGACAGCAGGCCTAATATGATGGTTTATTTCTTAACCCCTCTCCAAAAAGGAAGATAGATCTCAGGAACCTGAATGTAAAAAAAAAAAAAAAAAAAAAATCCAAACACAACCCACATGTTGTTTTGTAGAAAACACAGTATGTGTTACATCTGTAAGAGAGAGGCACTGGGCAATATGCCTCACACTGAAGAGCTTGCATATGTACAAGCTTCTATACTAAGTTCAGGATTTGAAAACAGAGACTAGATCATTCCACACTTGGCCACTTGTTTAATTTGTTTCTACTGCAGTCATTTTACATTTGAAACAAGAAAAAATGCAATCTTTATAAAAAGCCCAAAGCTGGGGATCAGCTGTTCATTCTCTGTGCTGCTCTGATAAGGCATGCTGTGGCCAACTGTGGTGGAACATCTGCCAGGTTTTCTCAACACAGTTGTTCAAACTCAGAGGTTCACAGTCTCGACTGAAAAATTGGGGCTCATTCCATAATGCCAGCAGAGTTCAGGGAATAATGTGTTAGTGGTAGTATACCATGCAGCGGAAAGTGACACCCACAAAAATAGACAGTGTATCTCAAACATTTTCCTGGCACTTCCTAAAGAACACTAAGCAATATTAATTCTTTTACCTCAACATTATCTTTCACACAACAAAAGCTTCATGAACATAGTATTAAAGGTCTGGCAAAACCCAGGAAATTCTAGAGTTATTAACCTTCTCTGTTGTGCCTCCGTATTACAGAGACCCAAGAACAGCAGGTTATTTTACATATAGACTCATATGTGCTGCAATAGCTTAAATATGCACAACTGAGCAGGTAAATGTTCAGCTTTAACCCTGTGTTTCAGTGATAATGATCCTTGTTGTATGTCAATTGTTCAGTAATATTGGAAGTTTTGTATATTTCTGAGAAATATGCTTTTGACGAAAACATGGACCAATGTTTCACTCTGGAATTGAATTCAATACCTGGTATCTAAACTGACTATAATACTAGGCTGTTAAAAAAGGGGCAGACACATTGCTATAGTATGGTAAACAATGAACTAAAACACCTCCATTTTCATGCATGTATTCTACTTAGCAAAGCTCTTGGTAACTCTGAGTGGACAATCCCACAACTTCTGAAGCCCCAAGGACACAATTACATTTATGAGTCAGGAAGTTAGACAAACAAGCTGCCTCCAAAATGCCATCCAATTAGGTAGAAAACTTCATTTGAAATCTGCAAAATTTTTAAAAAATGTTTTTCCCTCTGTTAATAGTCATTAAGAGCTCTTTAAACAGGTCAGACTAGACAATCTAATGGTCCTTTCTGGCCTTAAACTCTATGGGTCTGTTATTTCAGGAAATTACTGTACTAACTCTTTATGGTTTCAAACATGTTTCATAAATAGTATCTTGAATATACTTTCTATATGTAAGGCACTAGATTGGGGATTGCATCTTTCAAAGAGAGAGTAAAGCAAAGCAGGGGTGTTTTTTCCTTATAGTCAACATGTGCAGTAATCATGGTATTATGGCAATACATTACTGTAAGAACCTTAAATTGCTTGAAATGTTCAGTGTGTGGCTGGTTTGAGGAATCATGAGGATGTGTCTATTGCGTTCGGTTGTCCTAAACAGAATCCTGCATTTGCTCAGACTATGATTTTTGGAGAATACTAGTAATCATTTCCACGCATGCTTTATGGGTGAAAGGATTAAATAGATTGCTTATTTACAGTTTCTAACCAATAAAATCCCATATGATCCTGTCAGATGATCTAACAGGGCATATTTTCCCTTTTACTCTTATGCTCGTGGTATAGTTTCTTACCTCCTTTGGCTGTAGAGCTGCATTGCTGAATGATTCTGACAATGGGATCTGCCTGTTCAGCTAGCCAGTTTTTGTTTTACCTGGAAATATATAGACAAGTATAAATTCATAGATTTGGAAGGCCAGAAAGGATCATTAACACAGGTGGTGGAATTTCCCCTGTGCAGCTATGTAATGTTTATTATGTTTGCATGGTGGGGTCAGCCATGACCTGAGTGCCCTTTCATGGCTAGGGGGTGTCTCAGTTCCTGTTTTCCCCTTTTTTATATCTTCAACAAACTCCACACAGTCTCTTTCAATCATTGTCCTATGTTAGGTCTGGTGTGTGGGCGGGGGAAGGTTATCATTAAATTACCAACATTCTCAAAATTAACACAAACCCCCCAGGCTTAAGCTGCACTACACTGCATTCCATTGTGCAGTACCCATCCTCCACAAGGAACTATCCCTTCCTCAGGGACCACCATAGGAACCCCTCTCTCCCTGCAGCTTTTACCCTGGGATCACCCTGGGACCACCAGGTGTGGCTCATCCTGTAGTCAGGGCAGCCCAGAGGCAAGTCACCCTCTTACCGTTGAAGTTAAACATAGACAACATATGGCAGCTAGTAACATTACATTGGGAATTAACTTTTTATTATTTATTTTTGTTTGTTTGTTTATTATTAATTTGCAGTTCGGTACAAAAGTGCCTACTTCTTTATTCAGCATGGAAATATCTCTCTTCCCCAATAGTCCTGGAAGTGCTTTAGCTTAGTGCCTCCTGAAATAAAAATATTAATATCTCATATGGTTGTCTATGGATTAAATGCTGTAGATAGAGAAATGTGTGTCACTCATAGTAAATAGATATTTTTTTTCCAGGTTGTAGGGAAAATGCATAGAAAATAGATATGTTTTTTTCCTTATATTTGACACAAAAAAAGTCAGTTGGCTGTGAGAAGTGGGATTGGGATTTATTTATTTTTTGCCTTAAAACATTTTAAAATATGCAGATCTATATGTTGCTTTGTCACCCCAAAATGGTGACAGATTACTTTTGGCATTTATATTTCATACATGAGTCATAACATGTTGTAGTGATTCAAAAAAATCACACAGTCTAACCTTCTGTTACACACACATTAACACAATTTATTTTTGCATTTGTTTCCTTAAATTTGCTCAGGGAAAATGGGTGAAACAAAGTATATGTGACTGTGTTTATACTGGTGATAATTTCTCAGACTCTGATTTCAGCAAGGGGTACTGCTCAATATAGCACCCTCACGTTACTGTTGTTATCCGAACACATTGGGCACAGATTTCTTTTCACTATATCACTAGCTACCAACCCATCATTGTCACATTGCCATTTTTCACACATCTTTCTGTTAAGTGTCAATGAAATCTTGCCTTCCTAGAACACTGCCATAGGCTGCATGTCAAGAAGGAAGCTGAAATAAGACTCAAACATTGCAAAAGAAAGAAAAATACATGTGAGTAAGTCACAGTCACAATCACCCATGCATTTCCTCCAAGTTCAGGAACATCAACCAAAGGATGAATTTGAATATTGCTCAGTATGTCTGCTGCTGTTATATTCAATGACACTAAGAAAATATCCAGCCAAATGACATCACCAATTCCTGAGCTGAGCATGCCAACTAAAGTGACAAAGCCAGTCTGACTACTGTACAAATTGAAAGTGCTCATCCTTTCCTTATTCTCTACTAAACAAATTATCTAGGGAAAAACTATTGGCAGGATGTTAAATTGAGTAATACAATGTCCTCTGCTGGCTACATCCTTTCCCTCAAGCTCATATGAGGTCAAGGGAAGATACACAGTAATGTCCCAGGAAGTTCACTACAATATGGGTATGGAAGGAATTAACAGTCTTCAGACACTTTCTCTTGAGAGCAAATGTAGTACCAGAGAAATGAATGAGATTATATCAATGCCTCCAACCACAGCTCTTTGATATCCTGGTTCATAGCTAGGGGATCTTTTATTGGATGTCCATGGAGTAATGGTTGTCAAAAATGGTTTTCTCTATTTCTGCTTGGCAATAAAGTTTCAGATTTGTCTTTCAGATGTGGATGTGGCAACTATCATCCATGCCTTTTCCACCTGTAGACAGATTAACAGTACAGACTTTAAGATTTATTATAAGACATAATAATACAGATTTTAAGACTTGCAGGAAAGTGAAGCTAGTTTCGCAGGATTGTCCACAGGTAGCGCACTGTTCTCCATGGTCTGCAATGGCTTCCAGTGGATTTATGAGAAAAGTTTAATATGTTGGTTGGGACCTATAAAGACCGTTGGGACATTGCTTTGCTTACAGATTCCTTATCTCCCCCTGTGTTACAGAGAGGCTGCTGAAAGGGCATTCTGGCTGAGGGTTCCTTCACTGCGGAACTCATTTCCCCCAGGGTCCACAGGCACCTGTCAGAATATGAACAAAGGTCTCTCCCTCTTCAGACTTATCCTTGGGAGGAGGGGAGCGGGGCGGGGAGGGGGAGGCAAGGGAGGGAAGACAGGGTGGTGTGGGGAAAGAGACTGCTCATTACTGACTGGAGGGGATAGATGTAGAAGAATAGTTTGTCAGTATTGTTCCAAATCTCTATTTTTTCTTTAATTGGTCATAAAGGACATAATTGGCTCAGAGTGTGAGACTATGCAGGGACATGAGGAGCAGTAAGGCACACTCTGCCTTCCCCCACTTTTGCCCCTTCACAGTCTCCCCCCTAGCCTAAGTGCGCAGGAGCCGGTGAATGCTGTGCAACTTGCTCTTCCATTCAGGAGAATCTGAGAAGGGAGCAGGTAGTACTACCTTCCTGGAACAGGTGGGGAACAGGAAGGGAACAGTGTCTCTCCAGATCCTTCCCTGCTCTGCTCTTGGGGGTGGCACACCTGCCCATCACCGCCTACACTGAGCTCTAAGTAAATGAAAAGTCTAGCCCAAAGAAATGTAAATAAATCAGATATTTGGTCCATCTCATTATCAGGAAAAGAGTTCAATGTTTGCAAAAGTGTTCTTTTTAATTAAGAGTAGAGCTGACATTATGGGCTCAATATTTTCCTAGGTCTAAGCTCCACTCAGTACAGGAAGCAGGAAGTGCCACCAAGTGCCAGTTAGAAGTCTCTGACCCAACTTTGACATGAACTAGGGCCACCTAGTGACTTCTTTATCCTATCCCTCTGGTATAGGGTTTCTAGAAGACATTAGGGCAGTGATGGATTGATATAGCAGAGTGAAGCTCCACTATACCCCTACCCTTGATCTGTCCCATACATTGGGGTGAAGAGTGTGGGGATAGATTGTGTAGGAGCTGGCTTTGGTGAGCTACAGCCAGAATCCAGCCCCTTTGCATTGCTAGGAGTTGCCACAGCATAACACAGAATCTGGCCCTTTATTTTAGTCTATTATAAGCTCATTCAAAGAAAAGGATTGTAGCAGCTCAATGGTTTATCTGAAGACTTTCTCTGCTGAATATGGAACAAGATATTGTACATCTGTGAAATGTGTTCCTCCAGTACAGACCTGGCTGGCACAGTCTGAATGTCCTGATGTTTCATTTGAATGGACGTTCTATAGAAAACTGCTGCCAGGGCACATGCCGTTCTAGCAGCAATGAAGGGGTAATAATATAAAGAGAGTCTTCAGTCAAAGTACTGCATGTACAGATTGCTTGCACCCAGGGGTCATATGACCTAACTCAAGACGTCTGCCACTATTGTGAGATACAACTGTTTTCAATTTAAGATAACACATGTTTGAAACAGAAAATAGAGAAGCAAAACTGAAGGCAAGATTTATCTTAGAAGAAAACAAAAAGGTAAATATTCATATTAACTGTTTGTCACAGGGAAAGATGAATGACTCACTTTTATGCTCAAACTGTTCTTTTGGATTTTAAATCAATAAACCCAATGGAAAACAACAATATTTGCAAAACATGAAATATCAGAGAGAGAGAAATACTTGGCTAAGATCAAACATTATGAATAGATGAATAGAAAGGAACAATATACAAATGCGGAAGGAACTATCCCACAGTGATTCAGAGGTTGCCAATATTTTAACAAGGGCCTCCCACAATCCCCCCCCCCCCTTTTTTTGTTATAAACCAGGAATGTGAATGCTCCACTGTTAGCTGGCAAGGAACATGCATCTAGGGCATGATTCCTGTTGTGTTTTTTTTTTTCTTTTAAGAAAAGAGCTAGGAACTTTGAAACTCCCCCAAATTCACTGCCTTTGTAATTATGTTTGCACATTTAAATATTAATCTCTGAAAAGCAGCATCTGTAAGAGCCATTCTCATGTGCAGAGAACCTTCACAAGGGCCAGGCACCATCTAAATCTGACTTAAGCCCAGAGGGTGAAATACTGGCCCCATTGAGGTCAGTCAGTGAGTTTTGCTATTAATTTAAATTGAGCCAGGCTTTCACTGTGACGTTTTAAGTAAAATTTATGTCACACATAAGCCTTGTGTGAACTGCACAGGAATGAATTTTGCTCAAGGGTATGTCTGTAAAGTGTTGTTCTGAGCTTGGGTAGCATACTAAAATTAGCAGTGTGTAAAAGCCTATCCGATGACCTGAGTATGTACTCAAGTGGCTAGCCTGAGCCACCTCCAATGCCACTCCAGCCACACTGCTAATTTTACCATGCCAGCTCAAGCAGAGCTAGCAAGTGTATATCTACCCAAGCTGGGACTTAAACCTCCCGGTTGCCGTGTAGAATGCATCCACAGAGAGAAGGGGCAAAACACTAATCAATCTATTTGTGTATAGGAACTGGGCAGCATCCCTGTAAGTACTGGTGAGCCCTCTAGTGGCCCTCTCTTTAATTTAATTTATATGTAAAAAATAAAACGAGGCCATGTAATGTTGTATATAGTTAGTAAACACAGTATTTGGTATATAAATGTGTTGTGTTAAGATTGCAAAATACACAAGACTATGCATTTGTTTTCATAATCAAACAATAACAACATAGGTCTCTGTCATGACTATAACCAGGAAAGAGACAACACCACTCGGCAAATGAATGTATATTAAGTACGTTTAATGTTGTTCCTGAAAATTACACTGGGTAGATCTAAGGTACAGCAAAGTGTTCAACTTGAATAATTTGCCATGCAGTGGAGATGAAGACCTTGTAGGAAAGATCTAGGGATCTCCTCCACATGGAGAACATTATTTTTAAACACCTGCCATTTGGTGAAATCTGATTCCTTCCAAAGGCAAAAAGGAAGTGCTCTTTGGAAGTATTTTAATGAAGTCGCCTGTGCAGGATGATTTATCAGTATCCAGAAGGGAGAAGATGGGGGAAAACTCCATCAGAGGCAAGGAAATCATCCAAACCTTCCCTTTAGTTTGATAGAATTTTAACAAGTGCTCCCAGGAGTCCTGGAGAGCCCCTTCCAGCACTTCATTGCCTTCAAAGATACTTAATAAGGTCACTTTTAAAAGAGAGATACTTTATTTGCACTAACTTCTCACTCTTTTCATGATATGCATGAAATAATGTTAAGTGGACATCAGAAACTTAGCATATACACACTCCTGTGATAGGGACCTTAGAAATCCCTAGTATAGAAAGAGATAAATAGATTTTAGCAAGGATTAAGGATATACAGTTTTCATAAATCTAGGAACAATTGTTTTCCTACACATGGAATTCTTTTAGAAAAATGTGTCTTAACTCATATGGCATTTGGAGGACATTGTTATAAAGGCAAATATAAGCACCCACACGTACTCAGTTTGCGAGTATGACTTTTTCTGATGCTGCTTTTTGGAGATGAATATGTAGAACACAACCACAGAATGTAAATATATTAAAGAGACAGTGAATTCAGGAGTGGAAACAATTTCGTATTTGTTTCTGTTGTTTACATAAAAAGTATAATCCGACAAGTTCACAATGAGAGGGGTGGACCAGTGCACTGAGATGTACAGAGAAGCCTTTTTCTAGATGCTTGGCTGGTCAGTCTTCCTCACATGCTCAGAGTCATACTAATTGCCAGATATGAGATAGTCTGATCTGGGAGAAAGATCTTTCCTTTCACTTTCTTTTGCAGCATTGGGCGTGTTTTCCCTGCTGGGCTCATATGGGAATATCTGACCTAATCAACTCCTTGCCATTGTCAGGTCCTCAGGCATTGGTGGCACCTTGGGATCTCCCATTCTCTGCCTGTGGCACACGGTTTTGTCTCCTGAGCACTGAAATCCTTTAGTCTAAGGCAGTGGTGGGCAACCTGCGGCCCGCGCCGCTTCCTGCAGCTCCCATTGGCCGGGAACCCACGAATCACGGCCACTGGGAGCTGCCGGCGGCATGCAAATGTAAACAAACAGTCTGGTGGCCTGCCAGTGGCTTGACCTGATGGGCTGCATGCAGCTCATGGACCGTAGGTTGCTCACCATTTGTCTAAGGGGTCGCTGAGTAAAATGTAATGACCTGGAAGTCAGACTAGATGATGAAATGGTCCCTTCTGGCATTAAACTCTATGAAACTATGAAGTAGCAGCTTTTTCTACGGTTTGCAAGAACAGTCCAAGAAAATGACCCATTAGATCATAAATAGTGGCGATATGGCTATGGTTCAGAATGTAAAGCTAATTTTGAGTAAGAAAGATGGATTAATATGATAGGAGAAAATCTCAGCCCACTTTTCACAGTAGATATTTGATGGATACCGATTCTTAAAAGCCAAGGAGAAATATCCATCTGGCCAATATTACAGCTGGTTAAAGAGTGAAAAATATTCATGAAAAATTTCAGAACTGTTTCCATTCACAAGGTTCAAAATTCGGCCATTTAAAAATATACCAAATTTTTAAATGAAATTTTGATAAAAAACATCAGAATCATTATTGAAATCTCCAACTTACTAAAAACCCAAATGAAAAATTGATAACCATTTTGAGAATGTTTTCAAAAAGATGTTTGATAAAATGTTCAATAAAAAAGTAGCAAATTTGAAAAGGTCAGAAGTTTTTTGCAGGTTTTTTTAAGGACACATTTTGACAGAAAAAAAACCCATAAATTAAAAAAAAAAAAAATCACCGGTAGTTTTCTTAGCTATGTTTGGTACAATTCTTAGAAAGTGAATGTGCTGTATGTATCCCAGTTGTGAGCATTATCTGTTTCTCCAGCTGCTGTTGCATTTCTTCTCCTGGTATTTCTGATCTGGCCAAACCCAGGATGTTTTGGAAATCTCGGAAGTGAGAATGATCTCCTGAGATTTCCAGTCTGACATCAAGACCAAAGAAGCTTATGTAAGTTCAGATATGCATCCAGACCTTTGGATGTTTATAGTAATTGAACCTAACCCCTGAATGCTTGGAAGTGGTCTCATCATTTGTAGATTACATGCTTTTTTTATAACATTGTGCATAGTACATTTATTTGGAAAGTTAGAAATTTGTTTGCTAACTCTAACCGTTGCCTGGATAATTCCTAATAGAAACATTATTGCTTTGAGTGAGCTTCTAAATTCTTATATTGAAATCAGTCACAGGAACAAATTGATTTGCTATTTTAAAGGCCAGTTTCTCCAATATATATTCACATTGAATGTTACCTTACTTTGTATGGATATCATTGGGCTGGATCAAGCTTATAGAACCTACTCATTTCAAGGAAGCACACACCTGCACCAGTCTGAACCCTCCCGGCGGGTACTTCTGACCCATATGACTTTCAAATTATTAACCCGTCCGTGCCAGTTCATTTCTGGTGGATGTCTTTTTGGGGAGGAATCAGAGCCAAGTCTCCAGCCAGTCCCTGTCCCCTTCTATTCACTTTCTGCCACCTGTGTACATGGGCATAGCTCATGATTATCTTTCTTTTCCATCCTGTATCTGCAAGAGAAATGCAAGCAGGCCATGCAGGAGTTGTATGTGCATGTGTGTTACACCTTGTGCCATTGTATGGCCACATAGGGTGGGCTAAAATCTAGTCCATTGTGACTGCTCAGCACAAATAAGAGTGACAGAATCCTAGGTCCTTAATGTGCACATATGCAGTATGTACCTAGTTAATGGGAAGATGAGTCTATCATCATGCATTCAGGGAGCTATGGTTAATAGTCACTATACCAACTAAGAGTGGAATTATAATATATGCTCCGTAAATCAGTCCCACAAGAAATATATATTTAATATTCTTGGCTGAATCCAGTTTTAAATGGTCTTTTCTACACAGAAAACTAAGAGGTAAATACTCTTCTCTTTATAATCCAATGTTCATAATTCTGATTTAAATTAATTTTTCATATCCTAATCTATTAATCTTTTTTTTCTACTATACTAAGTGATAGTTTAAGTTTGAACCATTCACTTGCATATTTCAATTATAACTCAAGACTAACTTGTATGAAATATGCTTGCCTTGGTGAATTTGAGAATAAATATCTCTGGGAATGTTTTATATGCAAAGTAGAAATATTAATTTGACAATACAAACTTTGTCACATTGTGAATTAAAATAAAATGCCAGAACATGAGTCAGACTTTCTGCAAAAAGAAGATGTCAGTTAAATGTTTGCTTAAAACTTTCATTTAAATTAAGATTTAGCCACTTAAATATTTCTAATCTTGAACTCGTGGTGCTGTGTTGTGTAGAAAGAGTTGCCAAGCACAATTTCTCTAAAAGGGTACTCACTCAGATACGTGTCTGGGTTTTTTTTCCCTTGTGTTTATGTTTGCTTGCTTGTTTTAAGGAATAATGGCAATATTTTAATTTGCTGGTTAGTTAGCAAAATACTTAGCACTGTTTACTGACCTATCCCAGAAGCACAATTCTCACCAGAGTCTTTCTGTGGGTTGTTGCACAGTTAATTTGCTCACTGAGTTAGGGGTCGTGGCCCAAGCTGCATCCTCTGTACACCTGTAACAGGGTGTACTCACCTCTTGTGAGCACCACCTTGGCTGAGTGCACGTGCCTGCACACTCTCTCTCAGATTGCTTCTGCTCTGGGATAGAGCGGTGCCCCAAGGCTCCCTCCCTGGAGACAATGTCTTTGCCCTCTTGCGGCTTCCTGGCTACAGCTCTCCAGCCGGGCCATTATTGTTCAGTTCCCCCTTCGGGGTGCCTCAAGGTCCAGTCCACTTTCCCCCAGTGACTAATGGGGGGCGGGGGAGGGGGTCAGGCCAGCCCATTACTCCGGGTCCCAGCCCAGGGCTCGTGTAGATCGCAGATATCTGCTGTGTCCCTTTAACTATGTCACACAGCTTCTCTAATTCCCTGGGCCACTTCCTCACGGTCCCGTGCCATCTTCACCCTTAGCTCAGGGCCTTGTCCTCATGGAGTCCCAGCAACCAGCTTAGGGCTCATTCTTGCTCTCCCCAGCTTCTGGCAGTGCTGCCTTGTCCGGGGTTCTATAGCTCTGTCAGCCAGTCACAAACCATCCACACTCCTACAGCTCCAGCAAGGAAATGAACTCCCTCTGGCCCTACAGCTCTTCTTATACTAGGCTGCTGGGCCCTTATTGGCTATGTCCCACACAGCTACTCTAGGCATCTTGAAGGACCCTCTCCACTGCCCTTTTTTGGGGCAGGGTGTGGTAGGGCCATGAGGTCTCCAGTAGGCCTCAGAGAGTCTGGTATACCCCGTCACAACACACAAAAATTTCACTGAAGTCAATGGGAGTTTTGATTGCACAAGAAAGGGAAAAATTAAACTTAGTGGATGTTCAAACCGTGATCCTGCATAACACTTATGTACATGCTTACCTTTAGGCACTGGGTGTTTCCACTGAACTCATTGTGTGTGTGTTGTTGGATTGGAGCCTCCAGGATTATTCCAATAAGGCAATGAAGAGAAATCCCTGGGGAAGGAGGAGAAATCCTCTACATTCAGACCATGGAACACTCAGAGTGGAGAATCCTATGACCTTTCCCACCCTGCTTCATATGCTCTCTGGGAACTGCTGTGGTACAAGTCCCCAGAGCTGTGCTCTGAACATCAAAAAAGGCAACACTTTTGCGAAGCTCCCTAAATCATGTCCAGTGGAATTACATTGGCTGTGATCATGAGGGAGGAACTTCACCCAATGCAGCATTGGGTAGCATTTCACCTTGCTTCCCCCTTCTTAATAAAATACACCACTCTATATCTCAGTAAATGAGAGATTTTTGAGAACTGCACGGACTAGTAAATCAACCATATATGCCTATAGGCCATAGCATCACATGTTTCACATTATGCTTTGTCAGCATGCATGTAAGAGTCATGCTTGGTCTCAAACAGAGCATAGTTTAATTAACACCTATTCATTTCACTAAAAGCTTGAAGACAAAGATGCATAACAGCATTCAGGTCCCAAGCCCCTCCTTTTAAAAAGACACCTATCACTGAAACAAAGATACAAAATAGTTGTGCTTTACTTTGGTAACACAATGGAAATGCTGGTCATGGCTCCATAGTAAGGGTCACAAACAAGTTCCGATATAAAGCTTATTAGAATAGTACAATATTACTTATGCTATCTGCTTATAGTTGAGGAGGCACTTCCATTACAATTCTCTGTTTTCAAGTGTTTAAATCCCAGCTCTTTCAGGGACTCAAGTAGCCTTGAGCAAGTCACTTATGTATTCTGTGGTTCCATTTCTACATCTATAAAACTGCTACTTTCTTGCCTGTCAGTTGTGAGGACTACATACAGTAGTTAACATGCATAGCGCCAAATCCAATAAGCAGTGAATAGTCTGAGTACCTCAGCTATGTGCATCTCTTAAGGTCTAGAGGAAAGAAATTCTCCCATGAGGCTGTAGAGGAGCTGCAGAGCCCTGATGTGGCTATTACTGAAACTTTATGGTTGAAGTTCACATCCACGGCACACCCTTTCTGCAAATGGCTGCAGAATCATCAGTTTTATCCTTATTCCTCCCCAGTGCATTTGAGCATGGGGCCCTGATGGAGCTGAGGTCTGCTTCATGGAGGTTCCACAAAGCCTGCCTCTTTCCCATGAAGCGGAGCTACTCTAGTTCTGCTCCACCCAGGGAGCTCCAAGCTTCTGTAAGGAGGGAACGTTGGCTTGGCACTATAAAATATAGTTGAAATTTGTTGTGCTTTTATCAGTCTTTAGAGGCAAGTATTTTAATAAGTCTGATAATATGGAGAAATATTTTGGCATGAAAATGTTTTTCACCAGGGAAGAGATCATTAGGATGTCTTTTTTTTAAAAAAAAAAGAAAACATACTCAAAATAAACCAGACGTGGTGTTTGCAGGATTTTGTAATCATTCACTTGGTTTGCTACCTACTTAAAGGATGGTTGTGTGCTCATGCCTGCCAATTATAGCTGCTGAGGTAATAAAAAGGTGTCTCTAAATTGTCATCTCCTAAGAAGCATGAGTTAAAAATGCATTGTTCATCAATGTGTTAATTTGTTAATTTAATTTGTTAGCAGTTTATAGATACATGTGAATGAAGACAGACAATCTCTCTTAACTACTAGCTTGTATCTTCCCTCACCCACAGAACTTGCTAGACCAAATTCAACTCTCATCATAGCAGTGTGAGACTCTGATAAAGTCAACAGGAGTAGCATTTGCTTACAGAAGGGATTAATTTGGCCCATTGTTACTACATCACTTGTTACCTGGCTGTCCCTTGTACAATTTTGTCCCTAGTTCTTTCTTTGAGGAACCTTGACTTTTCCTCTAACTCCCGCACAACACTATTTTTCTGGTTCTCTTGAATTTTTGTGATGAGCAATATTTTGTAAAATCTTTTGATTTCTTTGTTGATTAAGTTTTAATTTTAGCTGTCACCATTCCAGAAAGTTACCTTTCAGTTTCAAACCTCATTTAGGAGGATTTCTGTTTCTACTGGTGTAAATGTGGGTGTTACAAAGTTTCTGTGATTGCACTAGAAATTGTATGATGTCTGTGACGAGAGCTAAGCAAAGTTACAGTATATTCAGCCTACTTAGTTCAAAATTTTGGACATATTGTTACACAGTCAGTGCTTGTCACTGAAACTATTGATTTTGCTTGTTCACATAAATTAACAGAAGCAAATAAAATGATTGGCAGTTGAGGGTTGAAATGTAGGTCCCAGTTTGCATATCATGTTCTCTTGGGTATCAAATTAGAAGCTAACATCTTTTGCTGGACATCTTTTGCTGTTCTGCAGCTTGTTGTGCTGCAGCTGCTCCTTGGACAGTGCCCAACCAGTATTTGAGACTGTTTATCCATGTTGTTGTGGCCAGTGTTTTCATGGTCTTCCAATGTGGAGGTTACAATAGATTTTCCCAGCCAGGCATGGGTCTCCAAAAGAGCACTTCATAAGGACTAAATCCTGTCATGCAATTTGGGCAGCTCGAAATCCTCATCAGAACCCCTGGGAGCACACACACGCAGCCAAACATCTGACAACAGCTGCACTGCCCAAGGAGTAAACCAAATTGTGATTTGTGACTTAGTCACAATTCCAGCCATTCTGCCTCTTTGCTTTGGGGAGGGAATAAATTACTTTACCCTTTATCATGGTGTACCTTACTCCCCTCCTGAGCACTTGTTCTAAGTGAGATGTAGTGGGTGTCTATTCCCTAACCACTTCCCCATAGCCAAAGTCACAACCTGAGTGGGACTGGGCTAGGGACTAGTAGGACATTATCCCACTACACTGTCGTGTATAGTCAATGAAGTCAAAAATGAGTTGAATTTTCATCTGTTTGCTATTAATCGGTCTCTGTTTTTACTGGTACAATTGTAAGCACAGAATTATTTGCAATTGTAATTAGATCAACTAGATGCCAAGCAGTGATATGGGCATCTAAACTAAGTTGTTAGCACAAAATTGTATCTGCAAAAACAGAAGTCGGTATCTGAAAATCTGGGTTTACATGTTGAACAATGCATTTTTCATAATTTCTGAGTTATGTATTATCTGGAAGCAGTTTCTCTTACCTCTTATTCACCAAGATAATGTACGAAATGTATCAATATAAGAATATTAATTAACATAAAAGCGCTTTGAAATCTGGCATACAGATTTCTGCTCCCTGCACATACTCCTACTGTGAACTTGATCCTTCTTTCATTGTAGTCAGTGACAAAATACCCATTGATTTCAATGGGAGAAGAATAGGGTTATTCATGTTGAGATTATTAATGAAAACTGGATATGTTGCGAACATAGTGAAAGAGGATAAATTATCCATATTCAGACAATTGTATGTAGCCAAATGAATACCATATCACACAATATTTCTGCACTGAATGTACTAGGTCCTCAACTCAGATAAAGTCATCTTTCATGGTTAATGTTATCTGTTTCAAAAGGCTGGATTGTCCTCGCACATCAAATATTGAAAATAAATGTCTTTGGTCTAAAGGCAAAAAGAAAGGATGAAATAGTTTCAACTCCTTTTTCTCCAAACATTGCTGGTAATTATTTTAATTTGAATTGAGGTTTCAAGGTGTTAACAAATCTGTTGAAGCTTCCTGGGTTATATTTTTTTGAAACTATAGACAAGATTTAGATGTTTATAAAAATGATAAATCAAAGCTTACAAAGGAGCCATTGTGTACGATAACAATATTCCAACTTCAGAGTGTATTTTAGTGTAGCATTTTATTAATTGGATTTCTTAAATAAAAAAAGACAAAGTGTCCATATATTTCTACCTGATTCTAAGAATTTGATGATCTTTCTGTTTCTATTGATGTTATTCAGATAAACTCTTGGTAAAGACAAAATAATGATGAAAAATATTTTGGAACATTTTATCATAATTTCCCCCTCTTTCTTTCATCAAGAAATTAAAATTTAAAACAATTCAACCAGTTCTATAACTGGTGGGGAAATGAGAGGGGAAATCATGACAATTTAACTGAAAACATTTTCACTGGACTTCAAAATTGGGACCAATTTTAACTGAAAAACTGATATTCAGATTTTTTTTAAAGAGCTCTACTGAGGTCTTCATGGCTCTGTGGCATGAGACGTGAAGAAGCAAAAACAAGCAGATGTTACCATGCTTTCCTTTTTACAAACATTTCAAAAAGGAGCACAAAGGGTTAATATGACAATTCAATATCATTGCAAGTCAATAGCAGGTAATCAGAATGTGCATGTGTGAGAATCATCAACAGCAGCAATATCCACGGGTGTTCATTTTGAAGAGAAAAGTGATTTGGCAAGAGATAATGAGATGGTGAGAGCCTAATTCTTGAATCTCCTTTGTTTCAGCTTCCAGTGAAATTTAAGTATATATAAAAAAAGTTTTCCACATTGCTTGCACTTATTGCACAGACACAGTGAGATGCAAAGTCATTTAGACAGACAAGCAGCAGGAAACAGCATTATTGATTGGGCCATTGAAGCATGGTGTGATAAATTGGAGAGAAGAGCCACGAGAATGATTGAAAGATTAGAAGACATGCCTTATAGTGATACACTCAAGGAGCTCAATCTACCTAGCTTAACAAAGACAAGGTTAAGGGGTGACTTGATCACAGTCTATAAGTATCTATGTGGGGAACAAATATTTGATAATAGGCTCTAGCAAAGAAAGGTATAACTCTATCCAGTGGCTGGAAATTGAAGCTAACAATGAGGTTAATTAACCATTAGAACAATTTTATCATGTGCCATGGTGTATTCTTCATCACTGCAATTTTTAAATCATAATTGGATTTTTTTTCTCAAACATTTGCTTTAGGAATTATTTTAGGGAATTTCTTTGCCTGTGTTGTACAGGATATCAGATTAGATAATCAGAATGGTCCCTTCTTCTGGCCTTGGGATCTATGAATCTATGAATTAACTTCCACGTGGAGGTGGCAAGAGTGGGAGTATCTTTATTCCCACCTTTTTCACTTCACCATATCACCGCTAGGTCCTACTTGCATTTGTAAAGGTTTTGGTTTTCCTTTATTTTTGTAAAAGCATCATGCCTCTTTCAGAAATGAGGCAATGGAGGGGTCCCTGGATTAGAAGGTGACTAGCTGGGTGATCCAGGTAGTGTTATTAAGGAAGAGCTCTCAAGTACAACCCATGATCTTCTGTTACAGCAGCACATGTTTGTAGGTTGATATTGTTATCATGTAATTACTAATTACTTTAAAGTTATACAACTGATTGTTTGAATATTTTGCTATTCACTGTGGGCTTAGTTGTAAACTGCCTTACATAGCAATACAAGGGACTAATGGTGCATACTTACTTACAGGTGTGTTGTCTTGCCATTGATAATCTTTTTTAGGCAGAAAGCAGTGACAATGTATATCATTTAATATGCATGTGTCACACGCATACCTGGTAGAGCCACTCTGCTGAACACTCACCAAGCAGTTATATTTGGGCCTCACACATGTGCTCTTAAGCATTCCTTGGTTTGAGTAGGCTGCAGCACTATCTCTTTCCTTGGTCTCTCAGGCACACTTTCTGGGCACAGGCTCTTTTTGTTACCCCTTCCCAGAAATGGGACCTTGTGAGCCTCAGGACCACTGCTGACTTCCCAAGCTCCCCAGTAGCTTAAGCACACCTTTTCCCAGAGATTCAGCCTAGTGGACACTCTGGGTTTATAGTTCACTCTTCAGCAGTCTGACACAATATATGTAGAGACTCCCCAATATCAAACAGAATGTTAAATTGTACATAGATTTCCCAAATCATCACAATTGGCCTGTAAACAGTGACACTGAACTAAAGAAAACATCGCTCTGCTCTGCCTGCTTTTATTAGAGAAAGGCTCCTTTCTGCCTCACCTGCTATATCTGGAAGGTTCAAAGCTTGAGTTCAGTCATCAGATGGGCAACTCTGAAAACCAGTTAAATCTACTCTAGAAGCTGGCCACCTCCTGGCAACTATAGTATTGCCCAATCATGTGAAACTACCTGGCTCCAACTATGTAACTGATAACATCAGGTTGATCTTATGGGGCTGATTATACTCTCATACCCATTTTACAAGAGTGTAACTTTATTTACTTTGATGAAGTTACTCCTGATCTATACTGGCCTATGCCTGGGCCAAGTTAATAATAAGGGCAAATAACCATCTATGTTTTCAGTCTAGATGGTTGGAGCTACTGATTGCCCTACACATGAGCATGCATGCATCTGGGTATGATATCTGAATTTTCATACAACTCAAATGTTATGAGTTCCATAAGGAATAGGGGGCTGTGATGGTTATTTAAGCAGAGACAACCATAGAAGAAGCATTAGCTGATCTTTCTTTCTTTTTTTCCTTTCTGATACAAGCCAACATTTCAGTTGGTAAAGACCTCTGCTACCACATTTACATACACAGTTACCACCACTGCATGTACAAACCAGCTGAAAATGCTTAGACATGTGTACATGCAATCATGATCATTGTGTGTGCAAATTTGTATGTACATAGGCTTCTCATATTCAAAATGTGCAAGAGGGCCATGCTATGACTGTATATTTCACACATGTAAAAATGCAAAACGATCTGTTCCAAGAACAGGTTTATTCCTTTGCTTGGTATGTGCATCAGTCTGATGCCCTTCATAACACCTTTGTATAAAGACAGCACTTTTTACTTGATACACATAGGATGGCAATGTCAGAAATGTTTGACAAATCACCAAAAAGTATTTTTTTTTAAATGTCAGTAAATTACACAGAAAAGGGCGGCTTTTGAAAATGTTACTACCAAAAGACATAATCCCCTGCATTTTCAAAATATTGCACTAGATTTACCAAAGAGATCCCATACATTCTAACTTTTGGGAAGAGCTGATTTACCTTGTTGAGTACAGGTGCTGGGTCTCACTTTGAGAACACAAAGTGAATGGGTCAAGGATTGCCTAATGTAGCATTACAGCAAAGCAAGAGATGCATTGATCACAACATTTATATTGTTGCCTTCAGGCCTCTGAAATTCATGGATGCCAAAGTCATACCAAATAAAATAAGAAGCATGTGTGTGGTTGTCTCAGAACTTGGGGGACTATAGCAGATGTACAGATGATGTTAGTCTTTTCTGACTTGGGCTGTAATTGAGCTCAGTGAATATGCTCAAGTAATACTGTATTCTAGCACTACACATATTGCTTAGGGACCAAGGGAATGTATTTCACTTTACTATATCACCAACTATCAACAAAGCCTTGTCATTTCAATCTGTCACACATTTTCTTTGCCATTTTTGAAATCACACTTTAGTCTCGTCTCCATCTGGGGCCAGAAGCAAAGGTGCTATAATGCTTCAAAAAATGCTGCTCTCTCTGGTACTTCTGGACTGATTGGATGACAGGAGTATGGAAAATAAAATGACACAGTTTGATCATTTGATAGGTCTAGTCAAGGTTTGCAGATCCAATGGGTTAAGCAACTGAATGGCACATAGAGCCTAGGATGACAAGTAGTGAATTAGCGTAACTCATATGGGAAAGGGCACATTTCTCAAGCAGAGGTGTATTGTATCTGAGCCAAATAGGATTCCTTAAGAGCTACACTTTGTTCTCTTGGTTATAAGAAGTTTAAAAGCTTTGTTATCTGGCATGTTGGGGAATGGGAGGTGCCGGTTAGTCAAAAATTCCTGTTAACTAAGAGTTATATTTACCAATGGAGGGAGCGAGTTTGGGTATGTGAAGGGGCTCGGGCAGGGGGCTGGAGCACAGGAGGGGTTTCGAGGTGCCAGATCCACGCAGTGTTCACCTTGGGCAGTTCCCCGGAAGTGGCGACATGTCCCTGAAGCTCTAGGCGGAAGTGCGGCCAGGAGGCTCTGTGCACTGCCTCCGCCTGCAGGCGCTGCCCCCGCAGCTCCCATTGGCTGCAGTTCCCAGCCAATGGGAGCTACAGAGCCAGCACTCAGGGAGGGGTAGGGGAAGCACATGGAGCCCCCATGACCGTTCCCCATGTTGCCACTTCTGGGGAGCCACATGGAGTCAGGTAGGGAGCCTGCTGGCCCCTCACCACCGGCAGACTTTTAATGGCCTGGACGACAGTGCTGACCGAAGTCGCCAGGGTCCCTTTTCAACTGGGCATTCCAGTTGAAAATGGGACACCTGCCAATCCTATTGAAGATTTGTATTGGGAGATATTAGAAATGCCAGTTTCTAGAGCTTTCCGGTTGGCAAAGCACCTGGTAACACAGCTTTTACTGTAATTCAATAGTTAAGTTATATAATAATGGCAGCTAACTGTTTAATGTTAACTAGGCAGCTCTGGATTTGATTTGGTTTATTCCAGGGTAACAGTAGGGATGATAGAGGCAAGAGATTATTTTACTTTTGCTAGGAATAAAGCCGAAAAACATGCTAGTTTATCGGCTTTTTGCTGATTTCCTATTTTTACACTGGGGAAAATGTATTTTCCATTTTCTCTATAGATCAAAGAAATGGAGGCAGTAATGCAAATAGTTACTTCTCTGTTGTCCTTTAATACTGGGCATTGTCAGTTGTCATCAAAGTCAAAAGGTGAATGGCAGTGATGGTGCTGCTGATCATGGTAGCACTGCATGATCCTTCAGCTTCATAGAGATTTGCTGCCTTGTTGCCAACAAGCCTGACAGATTTCAAAGATCTGATATGGCTTCGCTCTGCTACCAGTGTCCTGAATAAAGCTCTCTCACTGGGGTGCTCTCTTTCACTTCCAAAGAACAAGCCCAGGGCCCTCATGCCATAAGATAAAGATGGCTTTTTTAAAATATAATTTTCATAAAACTAGTAGAGTCACATAAAGTGGTGCCAACAATGCCCCTCTGCCATGTACACTCATGGTAGGACTAAGTATTACCTAGACAATTCCTGACAGGTGTTTGTCTAACCTTCTCTTAAAAATCTCCAGTGATGGAGATTCCATAACCTCCCTGAGCAATTTATTCCAGTGCTTAACCACCCTGACAGTTAGGAAGTTTTTCCTAATATCCAACCTAAACCTCCATTGCTGCAATTTAAGCCCATTGCTTCTTGTCCTATCTTCAGAGACTAAGAAAAGCAATTTTTCTCCCTCCTCCTTGTAACAACCTTTTATGTACTTGAAAACTGTTATCATATCCCCTCTCAGTTTTCTCTTTTCCAGACTAAACAAACCCAGGCTTCCCTCATAGGTCATGTTTTCTAGACCTTTAATCATTTTTGTTGCTCTTCTCTGGACTCTCTCCAATTTGTCCACATCTTTCCTGAAATGTGGCACCCAGAACTGGACACAATTCTCCAGTTCAAGCCTAATCAGTGCAGAGTAGAGTGGAAGAATTACTTCTCATGTCTTGCTTATAACACTCCTGCTACTACATCCCAGAATGATGTTCGCTTTTTTTGCAACAGAGTTACGCTGTTGACTCATATTTAGTTTGTGATCCACTCTGACCTCCAGATCCCTTTCTGCAGAACTCCTTACTAGGCAGTCATTTTTCATTTTGTATGTGTGCAGATGATTATTCCTTCCTAAGTTGAGTACTTTGCATTTGTCCTTATTGAATTTCATCCTATTTACTTCAGACCATTTCTCCAGTTTGTCTAGACCATTTTGAATTATAATCCTATCCTCCAAAGCACTGCAACCCCTCCCAGCTTGGTATCATCTGCAAACTTTATAAGTGTACTGTGACAGCGTACCCCATAAGGCTTTATGGGAGGGGGGTGTTTATAAATGTATGTATGAAATAACTGAAATATGTTTTGTGCTGCCTGTGCCACGTAACATATCTCCGTAAAGGTTATGGCCTACTAAATCTATTCATCCTATTTGTACATATATATCATTTTCTACTTGAGGTTAAGAATATGGGCTGTATGCTTGCTTGATTTCTAAGTAAGCTTTGCGAGGCATTTGGTCAACTTCTTTAGGAAGGAATTCGCCAGGTTAAGTACCTGATCAGGAAACACTTGGGGAACAATGCATCTTGGAATGCTTCAATCCACATGAGAAGTCTTCCTGGAGACATGCAAGATACCATGTGGACAATGGTGTCGGCCTGGGGCATGTGACTTGCCCAGGTGACTCCAAAACTCCATCTTGGAGCTGGACTTTGCATAGGAGGGAGGAGGCGGGTCTCCACCCACAAGAAAGAGTCTATTTAAACCTGTGGGAGACCCCTCCATTTGCGGTCTTCAGCTGGCTAAAGAAGGAGCCTCTCCACCCCCCCACCCCCCCAGGATACTTGAAGGAGACTGAAACAAAGGACAGTAACTACAGGGGGTGTGAGTGATTGCTGGACCCAGGCTAAAAGGAGATTAGCCTGTAAAAGGGAGTGCTCTGGAACCGGTGAGGAAATTATCTGTATTTAGTTTGATTAGACATAGATTTGCGCATTTTATTTTATTTTGCTTGGTGACTTACTTTGTTCTGTCTGTTACTACTTTGAACCACTTAAATCCTAGTGTCTGTATTTAATAAAATCACTTTTTATTTAGTAATTTACTCAGAGTATGTATTAATACCTGAGGGAGCAAACAACTGTGCATATCTCTCTATGCATAAGCTTTATGCAGGGTAAAGCGGATTTATCTGGGTTTAGACCCCATTGGGAGTTGAGTATCTGAGTGCTAAAGACAAGCACACTTCTGTGAGCTGGTTCCAGGTAAACCTGCAGCTTTGGGACAAGTGATTCAGACCCTGGATCTGTGTTAGAGCCAGACAGGAGTGGCTGGCTCAGCAAGACAGGGTGCTGGAGTCTTGAGCTGGGAGGGAAAACAGGAGCAGGGGTAGTCTTTGCACATCGGGTGGCAGCTCCCAAGGGGGTTTCTGTGATCCAACCCGTCACATGTACTCTCTATGCCATTATCTAAATCACTGATGAAGATATTGAACAGAACCGGACCCAGTTACTATATTCGATGTATGATAAATATATTCAGTGAGCTATAACCTGGATCTCAAGAAGAATAGATGAAATTACTGTTTATAACATTGAAGACCAAAGAAAAAGGGCTGGAACCGGTAAATATAGTAAGTCAAATAGTTCAGATCATGACCCCTGAGACAAGCCACAGAACCTTGAGATAAATGCTATATATAGAGACAGGCTATGCTAGTCAAATGTATTGTTTATATTATAACTGTTGAAATATCTGAAGTATCTGCACTAAGGTTCTAAATATTCATTAAAAATGCTATTGTTTCTTCTGCTTGTTCATTGAGAAATGCTCCAAATCCAGTGAGTTTTCACCCTTTGTGGTGCTATATACTATAGCCACTAGCACGGCTATAGTAGTTTAAATATGGATATTTCTAGAGGGAAGCTGGGGGGAAAAAAACAGAAATCCCAGAACACAGTACAATATATCTGATATCGGTAAAAAGCTGGATCATGTAATTCAAGAAACCCAAGATAGCCTTGAAGACATTCAGAAATTAATTTTTTGGTGCAACAATATAGCCCATTTGGGAGGATACATCTGAAAGACTGAAAATTTGCTATGTTGGGAAGCAACTGAGTAAAAGGTAGTAGTTAGGTAGGGCTCTACGAGGAAAGAAACAATGGAAAATATTAATGTTTTCAACTCATTTATGAAAAAAGAAAATCCCATAACCTTACATTTTTGCTGTACTGGAAGTTGTATTGATGTCTCCAATTTCAGGTTAATACAGAAACATTAATAAGGACAGATGCTGGTATGGAACATCATCAAAATCCCACAGAAGTCAATGGGAATTGAAGCCACTTGACACCTCAAAAGATTGAATCCACAAAGTCCAACCTCCCGAAAAAGATCATAGGAAACTATCAAACTCTTTGGAGTCTCTCCCTCCCTGATGGGCTAGTGTGATGTTTTATGCTATCTTTATAACCTTATAGCACAACTGGCTTTACTTGTGGCCTCAAATTCTACAAGCAAACAGGAACACAAATTAGAGTTGAGCCCTATACCATAGAACCTCAGAGTTATGAACACCAGAGTTATGGGTTGACCAATCAACCACACATCTCATTTGGAACTAGAAAGTTCATAACTCTGAGGTTCGACTGTAGTTGTCTGTAAGCTAGTGGGCAATTTCACCACCAGGGAAGGGAAATAAAGCCTCAAATATTCATCTTTCAAGACCCTCTCCTCAGTGTGCCTCTCATTGTCCACAAAATAATAACAAATCTGAACTGAAAATCACTGGGCAATAATCCCCTGGTGGCTTTTTCCTGCTTTTAAAAACCAGAAGGGAAAAAGACGTATTTTTCACTTACTTCACCTTTGACCTACCTTCCCTTCCTTTTATACTCCTGCCCCAAAAAGCCATGATGGGAAGTAAGGATCTATGAATTCATTACAGGATGTGGCACCATGCCCTTGGCACCCTGCCCCAAAAGTGAAAGCCTGGAAATGAGAGCTGTGGTGGGGCGGCTGCCCCACAGAGCCAGACGAAGGGTTAAAGCCGCCTTGGGGAGGCTGCGCAGAACCCAGCCAATTAGAAGGGAGCTTATAGAGCCAGCCAATAGGGAGAAGCCTTAGTGGAGCAGCAAATCAGGGCCAGGCTGGCCCATATAAGAAGGGCTGATAAGCAGAACAGGGAGAGTCTCTCCCTGGAGGCCAAGGAGGAGGACTGGCTGCTATATAGGGGGGTTGAGAGAGACAGCACCATGGACAGAGCAGTGCTGGGCAGGGTCAGGGAAGAAAGCGGGAGCTCCAGCCTGACTGCTACCAGACTGAGGCCCTGATACAAGGGCAGAGAAGGTGCTAGGGCTGTGGGGAAGAGAAACAGAGAAACAGACGGTGGAATAGGAGGAGGGGCAGTACGTGATTGCTGGCTATAGGGTCCCTGGGCCGGGACCCAGAAGAGTGGGCCAGCCCAGGTCCCTCCCCGACCCCTTTACCCCTTCCCCTGCCACCGAGGAGAGTGGCCAGTGTATGACTGCAGTTTGCCACTGAGGTGAGTAGCTAGACCAGAGACTGCAGTTTGCCACCAAGGCAAGTGGCTGGACTGAGGATTGTCGGGTCTCCCAGAAGGGAGGAGAGAACTGAGTGGGGCAGAGCCAGAGGACTGTGTCCAAAAGAGGATGCCGTAGTCCGGGGAGCAACGTGGGTCCTAGAGGTGGAGGCGAGAGTGATAATGGGCAAGACACCGCTAGACAAGGGCGCTCCGGTGAAACGAGAGCTAATTCCCAGGATGCCCAACAGGAGGCATCATGGTGCTGAGTCCCACATCATCACACGGGGTGGAGAATGCAGGCATGCAGTCACCCCTGATACAAGGGGAAGCTAGAAGACTGTGGGAACTATTGTCTGCTTGAGAGACTGAGAGACAGTGAAGGTGGAGATATGGAGTCAGACTACTTGAGAGACTGTGTGGCCTGGCTAGCTGAGCAGCAGATATATATGCTTAAGCTGCTATGAGAGAGGGTCCATAGACGCTACAGAGAGCGAGTGGGGTCCTAGAGGTGGAGGCAAGAGTGACAACTGGCGAGACACCACTAGACAAGGGCTCTCCGGCGAAATGAGAGCTAATTCCCAGGATGGCCAGCAGGAGATGCTGCAGTGGTGAGCCTTACCCTGTCACAAGAGTTATAATACCAAGAATAGTTTCAAGTTCAGAGAACACTATGCAATTCCATAAAGTCAAGATTTGTCAGAGAAGCAGTGACAGGATCTGAACTGATTCCTGGAAAATTATATGAATATCTGTAAATTATTTTAGATAACCCAGAAAGTGACAATAATGCTGAGAGACTATGCCCTGTTAGGCCCCAAACACTGAAGCACGTTGTTACCTCTAAAATGGGTTAGATGTAATCTATGGAGAAACAGTGTAAATAAGTGCTCATAAGCAGAGCCGGCTCCAGGGTTTTGGCTGCCCCAAGCAGCCAAAACCAAAAAAAAAAAAAAAGCTGTGATCGCGATTTGCTGTGGCAATTCGGCGGGAGGTCCTTCACTCCCAGGCGGAGTGAGGGACCGTCCACCGAATTGCCGCCGAATACCTGGACCTGCCGCCCCTCTCCGGAGCGGCCGCCCCAAGCACCTGCTTGAGAAGCTGATGCCTAGAGCCGGCCCTGCTCATAAGGTTGAGCAAGCATAATCAATATATTATGTCACAGAGGATGGCTAGCATTTCAACTCTAGAGTTTACCAAATGTTATTGGAAAATTCTTGGGTATTTGCAGCATCATATTAAAATATCCTTAATCACAAGTTTGGAGGTACTCCCATGACTTTCATCTTTAGCACTGTCCTAGGAAAACCACAGTGCTATGGGTTTTTAATAGTGTATTATTAGCAGAAACCTTAAAAGTACATGGACAGTAGAACAAGGGTTATTTACCAGCTCACCATGAATAGTGAGGTCAAAGAAGCACTGTTACATTAAGTCATGAAGTAAATAATTTGCCTTAACCTTTATGTCCCAGTGAAACATACCAGGAGTTTGTGATTTAACACACTGGGGTACTTTTACAGAAAAGACAAATGTGTTAGTTAAAATTACTTCCCCCTGAAATTAACAAACCCCTAAAATCATAGAAGATTAGGGTTGGAAGAGACCTCAGCGGGTCATCTAGGCCAACCCCCTGCTCAAAGCAGGACCAACCCCAACTAAATCATCCCAGCCAGGGCTTTGTGAAGCCAGGCCTTAAAAGCCTCTAAGGATGGAGATTCCACCACTTCCTTAGGTAACCCATTCCAGTGCTTCACCACCCTCCTAGTGAAATAGTGTTTCCAAATATCCAACCTAGACCTCCCCCACTGAAACTTGAGACCATTGCTCCTTGTTCTACCACCACTGAGATCGGCCTAAATCCATTCTCTTTGGAACACCCCTTCAGGTAGTTGAAGGCTGTTATCAAATCCCCCCTCACTCTTCTCTTCTGCAGAATAAATAAGCCCAGTTCCCTCAGCCTCTCCTCATAAGTCATGTGCCCCAGCCCCCTAATCATTTTCGTTGCCCTCCACTGGACTTTCTCCAATTTGTCCACATCTTTTCTGTAGTGGGGGTCTCAAAACTGGATGCAATACTCCAGATGTGGCCTCACCAGTGCCAAATAGAGGGGAATAATCACTTCTCTTGATCTGCAGGCAATGCTCCGACTAATGCAGCCCAATATGCTGTTAGCCTTCTTGGCAACCAGGGTACACTTCTGACTCATATCCAGCTTCTCATCTACTGTAATCCCCAGGTCCTTTTCTGCAGAACTAACACTTAGCCAGTTGGTCCCAGCCTGTAGCAGTGCATCGGATTCTTCCATCCTAAGTGCAGGACTCTACACTTGTCCTTGTTGAACTCATCAGATTTCTTTTGGCTCAATCCTCCAATTTCTTTAGGTCACTCTAGACCCTATCCCTACCCTCCAGCATATCTACCTCTCCCACCAGCTTAGTGTCATCTGAGAACTTGCAGAGGGTGCAATCCAACCCATCATCCAGATCATTAATGAAGATGTTGAACAAAATTGGCCCCAGGACCAACCCCTGGGGAACTCCGCTTGATACTGGCTGCCAACTAAATGTTGAGCCATTGATCACTACCCTTTGAGCCCAACGATCCAGCCAACTTTCTATCCACCTTATATTCCATTCATCCAATCCATACTTTTTTAACTTGCTGGCAAGAATACTGTGGGAGACTGTATCAAAAGCTTTGCTAAAGTCAAGGTATATCATGTCCACCGCTTTCCTCATATCCACAGAGCTAGTTATCTCATTATGGAAGGCAATCAGGTTGGTCAGGCATGAATCCATGTTGACTGTTTCTGATCACCTTTCTTTCTTGCAAGTGCTTCATAATGGATTCCTTGAGGACCTGCTCCATGATTTTTCCAGGGACTGAGATGAGGTCTGTAGTTCCCTGGATTCTCCTTCTTCAGTTTTTTTAAAGATGGGCACTTTATTTGCTTTTTTCCAATCGTCTGGGACCCCCCCACACACTTGCCACAAGTTTTCAAAGATAATGGCCAATGGCTCTGCAATCACATCAGCCAATTCCCTCAGCACCCTCAGATGCATTAGATCCAGACCCATGGACTTGTGCATGTACAGCTTTTCTAAATAGTCCTTAACCTGTTCTTTCACCACTGAGGGCTGCTCACCTCGTCCCCATACTGTGCTGCCCAGTGCAGTCTGGGAGCTGACCTTGTCTGTGAAGACCGAGGTGCAAAAAGCATTGAGTACTTCAGCTTTTTCTACATCCTCTGTCACTAGGTTGCCTGCCCCATTCAACAAGGGTCCTACACTTTTCCTGACCTCCTTCTTATTGCTAACATATGTGTAGAAACCCTTCTTGTTACCCTTCACATCCCTTGCTAGCTGCATCTCAAATTATGCTTTGGCCTTCCTGATTACACCCCTGATTACTCGAGCAATATTTTTATACTCCTCTCTAGTCATCTGTCCAAGTTTCCACATCTTGTAAGCTTCCTTTTTGTGTTTAAGTTCACCAAAGATTTCTCTGTTAAGCAAAGCTGGTCGCCTGCCATATTACTATTCTTTCTGCACATCGTAAGTTCCTGCACCCTCAATAAGGCTTCTTTAAAATACAGCCAGCTCTCCTGGACTCCTTTCTCCCTCATATTAGCCTCCCTAATCAACTGGACTTTGATTGTCTGATGTGCTGGTTTCTAGTTATAAATTTGTTCTTCAAATCAAAAGTCATCTGCATGCACTGTGCCTTTAAACACCTAATTTTAAATTCCACTGTAATGTGAAATGTATCAGTACTGGAAACACATCATTGGTGGCTATTGAAAAGCAAAAATGACTACTTGGGTATAGCTTTCCTGCATTAGTTAAGTTAAGTTTTTTGTTAATATGTGCAGTTATAGAAGGGTGTGATTTTTAGAAATTGGCTATTATCATGTTTTATATTATTACAATGTTTTAATACATCAGAAATAGAGCAGTGCCAGTTACTAGCACTCTGCAATGTCTTCTTTTCTTAGGGAACAATGCAGCCTCCATCTCAGCAAATGGAACACTAATAATGAAACAAGGTAGAATTTAACAGAGATTTTTAATTAGAATGCAGCCATATATGGCTGTAGGAACATAGGAAATGCCATACTAGATCTGACTACTTGTCCATCTATTCCAGTATCCTGTCTCTGACAGTGGCTTTACCAGCTGTTTCATAAAAAAGTGTGGCAAACCTCTTAGGTAAGAACTATGCAATAACTTGCAATGCAGGGGAAATTTGTTCCCAACTCCTGCCAGTCATGGCTTTGCTTATAGCCTGAAGCATGAGGGTTTACGTTACTTTAAAACCTATTTTATCTGCTCTGATTTAAAGGTAGACATTCTCATTAATCACACATATATCTAGTCCTTTTCTGTGTTTTACCAAAGACTCCATAATATCTTCCAATGGAAATAGAAACTCAGTTATCAATACCATTATTATCAATATTATCCCTTTTCCTGGCAAATATAACACATCTTTTCTCCATAGTAATATCTGAAAAATGTGTCCCATTATACAATGATTTTTTATTATTATTACTGATTTTCTTTGTTTATTTGGAGAGGCATGGTGGTCTATGTAAACTTATACAAATGTGTCATTTAATGAGGCATATTGCTTAAATGTATTTAACCACAAAATTAGTGATGTGTATTTATTAAAGCTACAACTACCCACAAATATACTGAAATACTGCACGGGGACATTGTTCATAGAAATAATGTATCTGCTTGGTGATGCTTGTAGAAAGGATATTATACTAACAGAAGTGAGCTTTTTCTGTGCTACAGTATCATTCTTTTCATCCACCTTCAGGAAGCAGAACTCTTAAGAATGATTTGCACAACACAGCCTTGATGCTGTAGGTTGGTGACGGTATGGATATGAAAATATCCTCCCTTCTAGTTGCTTGCTAAGTACAATACCCCATCATTTACTCATACTATTGCAAAAATCTTAGCTGGATTGCCTCTGACATCTCTACCCAAGTTATTATTTCCCTCAGAGTATAATATCCTATAATATCAGAGGGCCCCAGGCAATACTATGCAACCCCTGAAGCATCTTGTTATCAGCTTATATATTATGCAGGCTCACATGCTCAGTTTTCAGTTAACAAAAGCAGCAGACATCACTACTTTACAACTAGTTTTGAACTCCATTAGAACTGTTTAAAATGTTTGATTTTTAGACTTCAAACCTTCATCATCCAGTTCCATTTGCAACTATTTGGCCCCTAGGTTTCTCCTTGAATCTGTCCTCCACTGTCTTTTTTCTCCTCTTGTTCCTGGTGACATTTCCTACTCTATAGCTCCCAGCTATCCCTTAACCACAAAGGTAGTTGAAGCAGCTTCCAAAAATACCAGCTCCCAGGAGCAACCCTTCTGTGCTTAGAGTTTAAAATGGGTCTCAAGTCTGTGTAATAAATGAATTCATGATTCTCAATTCCCAGATGACATTAATAGCAGCAAGGCACAAGAAGCGAGTTAATGTTAATTTCTGCAGGTAATGCATGAAAGCAGACAGGGAAAGCTTGAAAGGTCAACATCTGCTGTCATGCAGGAGAGTTGCAAAATTTGATTGGCCAGTAAATGTCAACACCATGTTCTAAAATCTACATGCTAGCCTTGCCATTTAATCTGAGCTTGCAGCCCAGCTAGTGATCATACAGCATGTTTCAAAAAACCCTTGAGTTCTAAAATGGAATTGTATGATTGCATTCTCGTGGCAATAAGGCACCTGTAAATTACAAACTTGTCATTTAATCAGCATAAATGTAGGGTTTTTTATATCAGTTTTCAGGGAATGCTGAAGAACCTCTAATGATTATATACCATAAAGAACTGCAGTTCCAACTGTTGCCATGGTATTATGTACTCCCTTTTCTTTAAAAGCAGTGACTAGAATGTAGAACAGATAATGAATCTAATTGATTGTCCTTTTCACCTCACAAAGATGCTTTATTTTGTCTGGTTTGTATGCTGTTTTGTTTTACAACATATCAGATGCAGGACTACATTGTTTAGTGGCAATGATGTTCAAAGGAGGACAGATCAGTTTTTCAAACAAAATGAATACAATGGCCAGCTCTGAACAAACATTAGTGAACATTCCATCTTCTTTGTCTAAATGGCAAATAATAACGGCTGTTGGAAAACAAAGCCTCCACCTATATCTACATAAAATTTCCTATGCAGAAAGGAGACAAATATTGAAACAGCAAAAGGCTATTGTTTATCGTGTTCATACACAGCCTATGTAACTATACATAGATTTTTGACCAATTTCTCCACTGCTGCCAGAGCATGGCCCTAAAGCCAATGTAATCTATCATGATCATGATCATCTCAGGCTGGATGCTCTTGTGTTGTAGAGCTGTCATGCTGGCTCTGTAACAACTCCCTTGTTTACTGCCAGTATAGGGCACATGCATGGAGGAGGAGGTATGGCCAGGACATCCACATGCCCCACACTGATCCCCAGCTATTGTATTTGCCATCAGTATAGCATAGACTGGCACAGAGTGTGATCAAGACCGGGGTAGGTACAAGGGCACTCTGCCATTTAATTCTCTATCACTCATTATCTCTCTACCCACTGTCCCTTAAATTTAGCAAAAATATACGCAAAGTCAAAATAACAAATTATATGAGTGTCAGAATTTGCCTTCCCTGCCAAGGTATCTATTTCCAATAATCTCTTACTCGTTTTTAAATAATTGTTTAAGGAATTAACACTATTCCAGTACTAGACATAATTCTCTACCATCAAAGCCAGTGAAGAGGTGAGGGGGGGTGGGGATAAGCAGGGCTACATACAAGATGAGTTTGAGCCCTTCGGACACAGAAAATTGTAATGGTTTCTCTTTCACACACTCACCCCTTCCTGAGACTGCCCTGAATCAAAATACTCTCTGCCAACAACTATATGTGTATACATGGGTAGGGTCTAACTATGACCTCACGACTGGAAGAATTCTCTAGCTGGAATGCACTATTCCTAGATGCCTGGTGTTGCAAAGGCCACACATTTAAATGATGGGTAACCACATTTTGTCCAACCGTTTAGGCTCCTCTATACACTTTACTCATTCTTGTTCTTAATGGCTCCTCCAGACCATGTACCTCTAGTGATATGCATTGAAAACAAGACTGCAGTTTTTTGGCATTAGCTTCTCTTTTATACTGGCTATTATTTTGCTTCTCATTGATCTACTGATAGGTGCCAAGTCAATGGTGCAAGGTTACTCTAATTCTCTCCTTATCAATTGTCCACCTATCTTCTGGATCAGCCACAAGCAGAGAACCTTAATCCCCCTTTTCAATATAATTAGATGAGTAATTTTATACAGATCTGCTCATTATTGATTTTCTTCAAACCTCCTTCTCCCCCAAAGTTAGCTGTAGTAGAAGTGGTACATCTGCTCATACAAACATTTAGATTGCTAATGATTCTTTGGAACATCTGTTATACTGCTACTGAACAGTTGTGGTTTCTTTAAGGAGGCCCAGGGGACTGGACCTGTGCCACCTCAATCTTGGGTACTTTTTAGAAATAGTAAGAAACACACCACTGGGAGTCATATATATATTCTGTGCTGTACCGATAAAAACTTATGGCTCACTGTTTCATCACTTCTTTACCCACGATGGTATTGATCAGTCTGTGCTGTTTCTCATTACTGTAGCGTTTACTAGTTTACATTTTCATTTCATTGCTTACCACTCAGTTGTGCTGAATATAGACACCACGGATATGAAGCCCCTTAGTTAAAGAGGAGACATGTTGAAAAAAATCAAATGGGCTGTGAGATGCATTTATAGCAATTTGTTAAATAATATACAAATAGCAACAAAACATTGACCAAGCATAGTTATGTACTGGAGGAGAAAAAGAGACAGCCTATGCATTTATGTAGACAAATGCTTTGTTGAAAGATCCTTAAAACTAGAGAGTAAATTATGGAGCCAGTCAGGTGGCTTAAAGATACTGCATTGCAAGAGATCTGTGATTTCCTGCCCCAGGCTGGCAAGAGTTTTGCTGAGGCACTACACTGCTCTTGAAGGAAGAGACTGCCTCTTGGGTTCCTTAAAGGTAAACTGCAAAGATATTTTTTCTTAATCCCCAATCATCATTTTAAGAGTTGGAAAGAAAAAACACAGTTAACAACTACCAAACTGACTGCTATTCTACTTTTTCAGATGGTTGTATCATGACTAAACAACACTGCAGGAACAGATGTGGACTGGATTACTACAGGTTCTTAAAACAGATGACTATGGTTAGCAGGTAACCATTAGCACAGGTTTCGTTGCATTGTAGCTATCGTTCAAAACAGGGATCACATTGGGGAAGAGTACATCTGAAGCCCTGAAGAAACCCACTCTGGATATATCAGATCTAGCAAACTACCAGAGGTATCACACTTATAGAGAAGGTAACCAAAGGCTGACTACAAGCTCATCCAAGTAAAGCCAATATCCTAGACCTGGCACAAGCTAGAACATGGAGTGGAAACAGTTTTAGTATCATTGATAGAGTATGTACTGCTATCAATAGAAAGACAGCATCGATTTTCATCCTCTTGGACCTCTCTTCAGCATTCAACAGAGTTGACCTTAGCACACTTTTGTCCCACCTGCAACAGGTAGCAGAGATTCACAATGTGTCTGGATGTCTCCTCAGCATTATAGACCTCCCTGAGCACACCACTCCACTCTATCTTCCCTTAGAATATTGAGTCAAATCTTATATTCAAGACTTTCAGTGGTCTGGGCCCAGAATATATCAAATAACTAAAGCTCCAGAATGAGGACCAGCGATGACCACTCTTCTCCTCAGGAAAAATTGAACTTTCTATCATAGGATAAAAAGCTCATCTGTGCAGGAGTCAGTCCTAAGGCTGGCCCCAGACTGTGGAACAAAGTCTCAAAAGAATACACTTTGTCACCTTCCACTCCGAGTGCAAGGCTAATTCTATGGCCTTGCCTTCTCTAACAAAGAGCAACATGTACATATTTATTGTTTAAAAAAAACAAACCTATCAAAACGCTGCAGGGCATACACAATTCCACCCACATACCAGGAGAGAATGAGAGAAGAAATGAACCACGTGTGACAAATAGTAGTCATCACATCATTTAATGTATTATTAGAAGGTGTGTGGATACTACAGTGATGAAGATGGTATGAGAACCTATAAAAAAGAGTCATGCTATAGCATCATTTCTGACTGGTTGGTGAAAAAGGAAATCAATTGTAGCAGATCATCATTTCCCCCACCTAAGGCTTAAAATGTTAATTAATTATGGAGCCACAGTAGCCTTTCTCTAGCTAAGGGCCTGCCAATACCAATGGAAGTCAACAGAAGTCTTTCTGTTGATTTGAACAGATACTGGATTGGACCCTAAAGTTGTAACTAACTTTCCATTATAAACCTTAATTTGACCCTCATATACATACTCTAATCTTACCAAAACTGAGCTAACCTTTCTGAATTTTCACATGCGGTGAATGTCCAATGCCAGAACGCTGTGGAGATTTTTAGTGTATTGGGGTTACTGGGGAAGGTTTTAATAAAATATAGTAAGACAGTTTGAAAAGAATTAGATTTTCTCTCTGGAAAAATTTCCTAACTTTTTTGCCCACTCATAATTTGAAAGCAGCTTAGCCTAGAAATTTCTGAGTCAATTTATTGTATTCCATACAAGTTATGTGTTTAACTCTTTTGCCTAGTGTGGGTAAATTGTGGAGTTATTTGTTTGATTTGTGCCTGTCAGAAGTCTTCAATGTTTGTAAAAACTACACATTTAACTGGACTGTGCCAGCTGAGCCAGAAGGGTTAAAAATGTCTACAGCTGAAGGTTCCAAGAAGCTTCAACAATTATCATTCTATGGTCTCATTGGAACTATAACTACTCAGGGACTCCTACAGGGTTATACAATATTAATACTTCACATATGTAGAGATCAAGACATTCCATCTTTCAAAACCAATAACGTGCATTGAAGTGTTATAGAACAATTAATTAAACATTTTAACATGATAAAAATTAAAGTCCCAGGAAAGAAAAAGTTTTGTTAAACAGGAGTTAAGCCTTTAAATACTGTTCAGTTAACTTAAGGAACAAAAGCCTTACAAGTAGATCTATAGAGGAGCCTATGGGCATTAGGAACCATATCCATCCAAAATTCAATGGGATTTGGTATCCTAACTCACTTTGGCTCTTTGAAAATCCCAGCCTAAATGACTGGGCCAAATGAAAAAAGCCAGAGAGCATAGAAATTCTGAGTTAAGGTTATACGTCAAAATATAGACATTTGAAAGAATGGAAATCCATATTTTCGCAGATTTCAAGGCCAGGAGGGACCATTATGATGATCTAGTCTGACCTCTGGCATAACTCAGACCATAGAATTTCACCCAGTAACTCCTGCATCAAGCCCATCATTTGTCGTTGAGCTACCTTATATTTTTTTAGAAATATATTCAGTCTTGATTAAAGAGTTTGAGTAATGGAGAATCTACCACATCCCTAAGTAAGTGTTTCTAGAGGTTAAATAACCTCAAAAATTTGCACCTTATTTGTAATCTGACTTTATCTACCTTCAGCTTCCTGGATCTTCCTAGATTGGATCTTATGCCTGTTTCAAGGTTAAGGCCCGGGACTTCACCACTTCAGCCATGTACTTCGAGAAAACCATAGCTTGTGGCTGTTGACATCTTTTTAAACCAAGTCTGCAATGTTTTAGGTACCAGCTATCAAGAAGCATCATGAATAATGAATTTCCACTCTATGCAAGGAGACATCTCTCTACCAGTAATAAAGAATTCCAGTAGTTTTGATATTTTCTACATCTGGATCCCCTGCATTGGAAAGCTGGAGTGGGTGTTAGATTTGTCTTTAGTTTGTGTACAAGTGAGATACTGATATTGCTATTTTGGCCTGGGTGTGTGAATAGGAGAAAAGCCTGGTCAGGGCAAAAGTGGTAACTCTAGGGCAGTGGTGGGCAACCAGCGGCCCATGGGCTGCACATGGCCCGTCAGAGTAATCCGCTGGATTACTTTGTTTGTTTACATTTGTTTACATTCATTTGTTTACATTTACACGGCCGCCCGCAGCTCCCAGTGGCCGCAGTTCGCCAGTCCCAGCCAATGGGAGCTGTGGGAAGCGGCGCGAAGCACGTCCCTGTGGCCTGCGCCTCTTCCCACAGCTCCCATTGGCCAGGAACAGTGAACCACAGCCACTGGGAGCTGCGGGCAGCCATGCAAATGTAAACAAACTGTCTGGCGGCCCACCAGCAGATTACCCTGATGAGCAGCGTGTGTGCCGCAGGTTGCCCACCACCGCTCTAGGGCCAAATTTAGGCAGGCTATTGTAACAGGCCTAATTTTACAAATACCCTTTATTTAAGAGCATTTTTTAAAGTCCCCTCCTCAGTGGTCTACTGTGACTGTCAGGATGTTCCATGAAGCACTGCTACTATTTGGAGTCCCTTGGTGGAATGTATCTAAGCAAGGTGGAATAATCTTCAACTGGGAGACCTATTAAATCAACAGCTGTGAAGGGCAGTTGAGATTGGGATTAAAGTACATTTGTTTTACTCTGATTATATTTTCCTTGCTTTTGAGGGTGAGGCAAAGCCACAGGTATCCCAGTGGTAGAGCTTCCACTTTATGTAAGTGGCATAACTGTAGTAGATTCGTATCACATACATTTGCATGTGTATGTATGTAAAAGAGAGAGTGTATGGGACATGAAGCTAGTTTATAGTCAGTGATGAAATTGCATGTTACATTGCCCTTAAAATTATCACGTGACTCTTAATGGTGGGTAGGGACACGGGGTGGGGCCAGAATTAAGTGTAGCTGGGCTACCCTACCACTTCATTCCTATATTTTCAAATATTTGGGGGAAGAGAGGTTAAGTGTAACTTTTAACTATGAATTTCCTGCCTTAGTGACATTTAAAAAGTTCTTTTAATGAATTATTTCCCTTAAATTATTGATATGCAATTACAGTCTAAACTCTTGCTCAGTAATGTTTTTGTCCGAGAATTTCAGCATAACATGAGACAAATGACTCCTGAGAAATCCCATTTTTTCCACTAGTTCATTGGACAACAAAGCTACCACATGAAAAGACTTGAAAAAACCCTCCCATTCCAAACATGTATTTTAACTCCCTTAGTTTAGGGAACTTAGTCATTCTGGCAAAGCAACTAAGAAATATGAAGCTCATGCTATCCAGGATTTTAAGGTGGTGATTCTCTCATGTGTTATGAAATACAGCGATATTTTTCTTATTATTTTTAACAGCTGCTATGTATTTTCTTCATTTTACCAGCATGTTTTTTTTAACAAAATCCTTGGAGTTCATGTTTAATAGCAATCACGCTAGCCAAATAAAAAGCTGTGCTGATGGGATCCAAAAGCAATTTTATGTAATCCTGCTTGACTACAGGATGATGTCTACAAGGAAAGGAAGAGAAAAAGAATTTGATTACATTTGCCAGTGTATTCCCTACAGAATTTTGGATTAGGCCTGGTCAATCTTAAGTATCTTTCACTTTGATTCTCTCTTTGTATCTCTTAGTTTTTGCCATGTGCATATGTGAGCCAGAAATCAATATATCTTAAGTCCATTATATTCATATAAATAACTTAACATTTACACAATACCTTTCATCCAGGATAGCAGCATTGCAACCTCTGGTGGATGAATCAGTTCAGAGCCTGACAATCTGTTTCATCAGAGTTAGGAGCCGCTGCATGGATTATGTTTTAAAAACAAACAAACAAAAATACACAAGAGAATGCCTTAAATTGCAATGTCACACCACTTTGGAAAGGGGAGAAGGAGAGGCACTGAAGACACAGTCAGTTGATCGTTTAACAATACTGGCTGACATTTTCATAGAGAGGCAGCCACATTTCTATTATACAAGGTCCACTATAGATGCTGATTAATTTAGTCATAGAAAAAGTGTCTAAGCAGCTCATCTGTAGTTTGTTAATAAAATCAAATGACAACTAATCTGGTTACTGGCTTTTTCTGTTGTGTGTAATGTAATTATATGACTTGGCATGAAGTTTAAGAACTAAATGTTTTTCTTCCTCCCAACGAGTTCAATAAAAGCAATACTGCACTATTAGATTAACAGGGAAGTCACCGGAACATAAGTACAGTAAATGGACAGATGCTGAATGGGATAAATTAAAAACATGAGAGTGTTCAAATATAAACACAGATTTTTCTCTGGTTTATTAAAAATATTCTTACGTGAAATGATTATATATTAAAATAAAAGAATATATTTCAGTTGATATTTTTCTATAGTATACTTCTCCAAATACTGAAAAATTACCTGTTTGCTCCATTAGAGTTTTACATTGTCATTATCCTATATATCAAGAGGTCTATTTTTCTTACGGTGATGTGCAGTGATTGTTCAGTCAAACAGACACTGTTAACTCAAATTTGGTCCAAATTTAGATTTTGGCTAAATTTGCTTTTTTGATAATTAAAACTAATGCAATGGATCCATGATTTTTATTTTATTATTTGAAAGGAAAGTTGTGCCATTTTTTAATTCTCCTGCAGTATTTGCAATCAAAATATTGCACCACTGAGAACTTGAAAGTGAAACTGACTCTAAACCAAAATGAAACTGACTTTTTATTTTCATTTCCCACAATGAGAGAAAGATCAAAGTAAATAAATAGCATGAACTGCGACAAGGAAATTGGATTTTCAGAAATATTTTAGTTGAAATAGCTGAAATGTTTTTTATTAACATAATAACAAAGAAATGTGTGTGTTTGTAACACCAAATTCAGTTAAGTATCTCACAGAGACAGTCAAACTGTGAGCTATTATTAATTTAAACTATTCAGGGCAGGGAATATTTCTGCCTTTGTTTCTGCATCACCTAGCACAATGGGGCCCCGATACTGATTGAAACCATTGTATGCATAACAGTGAACTAATAATTTCAAAAAATATCTTTAGATACCAATATGTCCAGTGATTTGCTGAATGCTGTGTATGACATAAATAAAGTTTTTGCACCCCAAGGAGCATGCAGTCCAAAAATTGTATGTTATAGTTCCAAAAGAGGATGAGAACTTACTTTCTGTCTCATTCTAAGCCACAGTTCCCTACAGGATACAACTGAAAAACCTGAGACATTCTTCTCTGTTAATGCTTCTTTCCCAAGATTTCTTTCTGTGATTTGGATACAAAGCTGACACCAAATGAATATAACTTTATGAATCAGAGGACTTTGAGTTAATCAGAACAACTCTGAGGTTCAAAAGCTGTCTTCTCTGCATCTTGCCTATATAGGACTACATAAATTCATGGAGGTTAAGTCCATTAATGGCTATTAGCCAGGATGGGTAAGGAATGGTGGACCTAGCCTCTGTTTGTCAGAGGGTGGAGATGGATGGCAGGAGAGAGATCACTTGATCATTACCTGTTAGGTTCACTCCCTCTGGGACACCTGGCATTGGTCATTGTTGGTAGACAGGATACTGGTCTAACCCAGTACGGCTATTCTTATGTTCTTATGACTGAACTCTATTATTCTGTAATATTCAGTTGCTTGTGCAGTTGGAGGGCATGCAGCTGAGTGCTGACATCTACAGTGATGCCGATGACTTGAGATTTTGGATTCATTCTTGCACGCCTAAAAAAAGTGTATGTATTATAGACTGTATGATGCCTTTTTGTTGTCCTCACACTGCATCTTTATGTTTCTAAGCATTCACCCTATGAGCAGAGTTCAGCAGCCATTTTGCCTCCCAAGTTCTGGTGCAGAAAGTTCAATGCAAACTATCATGCGAGACATACGTATACTGTGCTCCCTCATGGAGTGTTTATTTTTGATTTACTATTCTTGTAATTCTGATTTAGAGCAAATGGTTGTACTTTGCATAGGAGAAATCCCACAAAACCATGAAGGATTAGGCTAGTTGTGCTCTACCAGCTAGTCTCTCAGTAAGTATAGTTTTTGGCTATTTCTAGGCTGAGATGCAGCTAGGTTTCTAATGCAGCCTTTTGAGTTAAGCCATTCTCTCTCATTCCTGGGAATTATGCTACACACTTGCTCTAAAAAATAACAGTGTAGATTCTTATAAATACTGTGAAATCTCTTTAATCACATTTATGGAAGTGATACTACTAAAATTCTCTTTACAATACATTAATACACAGAGGGCTTAACTGTGAAACAATTGTGTTTGCAACATACACAACATGCCTGGCATGCTCACAAAAGGAAATGAGAAATTAAGCCACCTAGCAGTACATCCTTTCTACTCCTCTCCCACAGGCACATACCTTACCATTGTCAAAAATTCTGTACAGACCATACAACCCAATTTTAACTCTACATCCGAAAGAAAATTGGTATTTAGGTCCCATGGGACATTCTGATATTTCAGCACAGTTTCCTTCTCAAATCAGGATGAAAAGTTGAAATATCAAAATTTTTCATGGAACAAAACATCCCAAAAAATGTGTTTGGAAAATGACAAACCATCTAATTTTGGCATTTAACAATATATATATATATATTGTTATTTCCAAATTGAAATATTTCCTTTTGGTTTGTTGAACTGATCCAAAATGCTTAATTTTCTAAAGTGCTTCAAGTACATCAAGTACATCATCATTAATCATAGAATCATAGAATCATAGAATATCAGAGTTGGAAGGGACCTCAAGAGGTCATCTAGTCCAACCCCCTGCTCAAAGCAGGACCAATTCCCAGCTAAATCATCCCAGCCAGGGCTTTGTCAAGCCGGGCCTTAAAAACCTCCAAGGAAGGAGACTCCACCACCTCCCTAGGTAACGCATTCCAGTGTTTCACCACCCTCCTAGTGAAATAGTTTTTCCTGATATCCAACCTGGACCTCCCCCACTGCAACTTGAGACCATTGCTCCTTGTTCTGTCATCTGCCACCACTGAGAACAGCCGAGCTCCATCCTCTTTGGAACCCCCCTTCAGGTAGTTGAAGGCTGCTATCAAATCCCCCCTCATTCTTCTCTTCTGGAGACTAAACAGTCCCAGTTCTCTCAGCCTCTCCTCATAAGTCATGTGCTCCAGACCCCTAATCATTTTTGTTGCCCTCCGCTGGACTCTTTCCAATTTTTCCACATCCTTCTTGTAGTGTGGGGCCCAAAACTGGACACAGTATTCCAGATGAGGCCTCACCAATGTCGAATAAAGGGGAACGATCACGTTCCTCGATCTGCTGGCAATGCCCCTACTTATACAGCCCAAAATGCCGTTAGCCTTCTTGGCAACAAGAGCACACTGTTGACTCATATCCAGCTTCTCGTCCACTGTGACCCCTAGGTCCTTTTCAGCAGAACTGCTACCTAGCCATTCGGTCCCTAGTCTGTAGCAGTGCATGGGATTCTTCCGTCCTAAGTGCAGGACTCTGCACTTGTCCTTGTTGAACCTCATCAGGTTTTTTTCTGCCCAATCCTCTAATTTGTCTAGGTCCCTCTGTATCCGATCCCTACCCTCTAGTGTATCTACCACGCCTCCTAGTTTAGTGTCATCTGCAAACTTGCTGAGAGTGCAGTCCACACCATCCTCCAGATCATTAATAAAGATATTAAACAAAACCGGCCCCAGGACCGACCCTTGGGGCACTCCACTTGAAACCGGCTGCCAACTAGACATGGAGCCATTGATCACTACCCGTTGAGCCCGACGATCTAGCCAGCTTTCTATCCACCTTACAGTCCATTCATCCAGCCCATACTTCTTTAACTTGGTGGCAAGAATACTGTGGGAGACAATATCAAAAGCTTTGCTAAAGTCAAGAAATAACACATCCACTGCTTTCCCCTCATCCACAGAGCCAGTTATCTCATCATAGAAGGCAATTAGGTTAGTCAGGCACGACTTCCCCTTCGTGAATCCATGCTGACTGTTCCTGATCACTTTCCTCTCCTCTAAATGTTTCATAATTGATTCCTTGAGGACCTGCTCCATAATTTTTCCAGGGACTGAGGTGAGGCTGACTGGCCTGTAGTTCCCCGGATCCTCCTTCTTCCCTTTTTTAAAGATGGGCACTACATTAGCCTTTTTCCAGTCATCTGGGACCTCCCCCGATCTCCATGAGTTTTCAAAAATAATGGCTAATGGCTCTGCAATCTCACCCGCCAACTCCTTTAGCACCCTCGGATGCAGCGCATCCGGCCCCATGGACTTGTGCACGTCCAGTTTTTCTAAATAGTCCCGAACCACTTCTTTCTCCACAGAGGGCTGGTCACCTTCTCCCCATGCTGTACTGCCCAGTGCAGCAATCTGGGAGCTGACCTTGTGCGTGAAGACAGAGGCAAAAAAATCATTGAGTACATTAGCTTTTTCCACATCGTCGGTCACTAGGTTGCCTCCCTCATTCAGTAAGGGGCCCACACTTTCCTTGATTTTCTTCTTGTTGCTAACATACCTGGCTCTAATACTTTTATAGAGCCATCTGGATTGCTTGGTAAGTTGGGTGCAAGCAAACAATATGTATTTTAATATGGCTAAATGTAAATGTTTATATCTAGGAACAAAGAATAGGCCATACCTACAGGATGGGAGACCCTGGGAATGACTGTGGCCAAAAGGGCTAACAAGCTCCTTAGATGCATAAACAGGGGAAATTCATGTAGGAGTACAGAGATTTTTACCTCTATATTTGGCACTAGTGTGACTGCTGATGGAACACTATTTCCAGTTCTGATGTCCACAGTTCAAGAAGAATATTGATAAATTGGAAAGGGTTCAGAGAAGAGCCATGAGAATGATTTAAGGATTAGTAAACCTGCCTTTTAGTGACAGACACAAGGAGCTCAATCTATTTAGCTTAGCAAAGAGAAGGCTAAGCGGTGACTTGATTACAGTTTATAAGTACCCATGTGGAGAACACATTTTTAAATGGGCTCTTTAATCTAGCAGAGAAAGGCATAACATGATCCAATGACTGGAAGTTGAAGCTACACAAATTCAGATGGGAAAGAAGAAATACATGTTTTAATAGTGAGAGTACTGAACCACTGGTACAATTTATTAAGGGTCATGGAGGATTTTCCAACCCTAATAATTTTAAAATCAAGACTGGAAGTTTTTCTAAAAGATGTGCGCTAGGAATTATTATAGGGAATTTCTGTGGCATGTGTTTTACAGGAGGTCAGACTAGAGGATGATAATAGCCCCTTCTGGTCTTAGAATCTACAGACCTATGAAAACATTAAATTGAATTTTCCTATGGACCTCAAGGGACTTGTAGTTCATGTTGCATGATGGCCCCAGTCTCCTCTATGGACCACGCTAAATGGTAGGACTACATCTCCCAGTCCTGTCATTCCCATGAAAATCCATGCCATTCAGTCAGACTGAAGACTGCTTTGCAATCAGGAGGAGATGTAGTCCAGCCAGGGAGCCTAGCCCATAGGAAGGAATGGAGGCCTGAACTACAACTCCCTTGAGTCAATGGGCCACAATAAGACAATGCAGTTTAATGTTGAACTGATCCAAAATGAAATATGAGGGTTTTTTCCCAATGAATTTTGTGTGTGTGTGTGCGTAAAATCCAAGTTTTCCCACAGTTGGAAAATTCTGACGAAAAACTCCTGACTAGCTCTACCTAACTCTGTTCCACTAGGGATGCTAGTTTTCCCGGTGCTTCCTGTACTAAACTAGTCACTCCAGACAAACCAGACTACCCTTCAACTTTCCATTTTGCATACTCCCCTCACAACAGTATTTGTTGGGGCTGTTTTGAATATTTCTTTTCAAAACCTACCAATTGTACCAGACCTATTCAAGATTCAGATCACTGCCAGTTTTGGTGTACATATACAGTTGTCTTAAAGATACATAGTCAATACAATGGGAGAGACCTTAATGAATTTCAATCAAAAACCAATTGTAAACACGTCTTATGAAAAGTGTATTACCAATAAATAAATAAATAAATAAATTACATAGAAAATTCAAAAGGCATAAAAATGATCATTGTGAAAATTCTCACACTAAAAGCCACTTACATGAAAAACAGAAATGTATGCCCCAGAAGGCAACCTCAATTATGGAATCACATCTAGCATTTCCACAATATTTGAAACTTCAGTTTTACTGATTTAAACCTTTTTTCAAACAAAGTTTATAGTTTTGTTCTTGGCTGGACAATCTCATGTTTACATGGTTTTTAATGTACTGAAAATATACAGCACCCCAGTTCAGTTAAACATCCATCTGATGGCTCAAAGACACACTCTATATCTTTGCTGCTGCACCCTTGAAAAACATGAAACTGATTTAAATGATGTGGCTTTGTGTCTGTTGTGTTAGGACTGAATGGGATTAAAAGAACAGATTGTACAAATCTTTTTTGAGAATCCTACAATGTCAGCAGAGGGACACACTGGCATCCCCTGTCAACTCCCATTATTGATGTCCAATGTTTTGTGGAATGACAAAGGAAACTGGCAAACAAAAAGGTTATGAGCAGTCCACCCTGCACAAAGAACACTATCAAAACCAGTTGGAACCAGAGGAAGTATTTAGGTGGGTAGAACCTAACTCTCCCAATTTGGATCTGGCAAAATAACATGAATTAGCAGCCTGACTCTCCCCAAAAGTGTCATCACGTTTTATTGACCATAACTGGTTAGGATTAATCTAAAGCTAGATGGTGAAATCACTACACTCATTGGTACATTTGCCAGGGTACATTTACCTTACTTCTGTGTACGGAACTCCCCAGTATGGAAGGAGAGGCAGCTTCCTGTGCAGAACCATTGCTCATATTTCTCAGGACATTAGAGCAGTGGTCTCCAAAGTGGGATGTGCGGAGGGCCAGCTCCAGGCACCAGCCAACCAAACACATGCTTGGGGCGGCACCTTGGGGGTGGGGCGGCGCTGCGGTTTTTAATTATTTATTGGTTCATCAGGGCAGCGCTGGAGGGTTTTTTTTTTGTTTCTGTGGCGCGGTGCTCGGAGGGGGTGGGGCTTCGGGCGGTGTGGCGCTGGGGGGGCCGGGGGCTGGTGCGGCGCTCAGAGGGGGCGGGGGCATGGCGCTTGGGGGAGCGGGGACTGGCGCAGCACGGCGCTCGGAGGGGGGCAGGGGCTTGGCATGGTGCTCGGAGGAGGGGCGGGGGCTGGCGCGGCATGGCGCTCAGAGGAGGCAGGGGCTTGGTGCGGCACTCGGTGGTGGGGCAGGGGCTTCGGGCGGCGGGGCACTCTGGGGGGCGGGGCTTCGGGCGGCGTGGTGCTGCGGGAGGGGCAGGGATTTCAGCAGCACTGAGGGGAGTTCAGCTGCGCGGCACTTGTGAGGGGGGCAGCGCTCTTCTTTTTTGCCTGGGGCAGCAAAAAAGTTAGAGCCGGCCCTGGGTGCGTGCACAAGAGGATCCTTGGGGGTGTGTGGCAGGAAGAGCGCTTTTTTTTTTTCTTCATCAGTCGGGAGTCCAAGCATTTGCTTTGGCAAAAATGGTAGAGCAGGGGGTGCGTGCTCAAAAATTTTTTACTGATAAGGGTGCGCGATCAAAAAAGTTTGGAGATCACTGCATTAGAGGACCCTCTTTGCAGGTCCAGGGATCTACAATGGGCAGAGGAAGAGCCACGGTCAGGAAGGGAAGCACGTCATCTCCCCTGCAGCCTTGTAATAATTACTAAAAAGAGAAAAAACATAGCCTTGAACTGTATTATATTTCCTATTGAGCCCTTTCATGATGGGACTATCTGTTTGAAGGGGAGCCATGCGGCAGCTGTAACCTACTCCCTCACTGGCAGTGTGGATCTAGTGGAAACACGCTACTAGGAACTGATGTGGAGAGGTATTAGAAGCCAGAGTTGCTGAAGAGACCCTGGCCTCCCACCTCTCCATGAAATTATTTTTTGTTTGGGGCTGAAACCATGACTTATAATGCAAAGATTCCCCAGCTCACACAATGGGACAGTTTGAGGGGAACTCCACATGATGGTCCTCGTTTGTTTTCTTCTCCCTGACTTATTCCCAAAGGTTTTACCATGGCAATGGGTCGGTCCAGCCCATATTGTTTGGCAAGGTGTATTTGTAAACTGCTTTGTGATGTCGATGAAGAGCGCAGTATAGAAGCTAAGTATTATTATTGGTGAGAATACTTATATTAAAAAAAAAAAACCTTTTCTGCAAATGTATGCATACACTACTGTACAGCAAATGGAGACCCATACAAGTCATTGCAGATACTCTATGCAAATATGCTATAAATGCTTTTACATACACATAAACAGTGATTTTCCCCAAAATGTGTCCTAACCTTGTTAGATTTAAGTGATATTGTATTTTTCATTCCCACAGGCCTTGGCTACACTTACCAGCTAGTTCGACGGCTGGAAATCGAAGTTCTGGGTTCGACTTATCGCGTCTAGTCTGGACGCGATAAGTCGAACCCGGAAGTGCTTGCCATCGACTGCGGTACTCCAGCTCGGCGAGAGGAGTACCGCGGAGTCGACGGGGGAGCCTGCCTGCCGCGTGTGGACCAAGGTAAGTTCGAACTAAGGTACTTCGACTTCAGCTACGTTATTCACGTAGCTGAAGTTGCGTACCTTAGTTCGAATTGGGGGGGGGTAGTGTAGACCAAGCCTAAAAGTAAGCACTGAGCCTGGCAACATTTTAATGGTTTTTGTTAGATATTGTGCTTTGTCCAGTTATATACTGTTCAATGACTAATGTGCTCATTATCTCAGTGTATGAGCTTACCTCAAAGTTCATATGTATTTCTGTTTTCCTGTTGGATAGTAGAGTCTGGAAAACAGTAAAAAGGTGATGTATTGTTGCAACATAAATCTTGCAGCAGCATGAATGAATTTGGAGATAATGCTTTGTGGCTAACTGCTTTGTATGTTGAGGAGAGAGCGGTTAGAGGGAGCTCCCTGGCAGCTGGGTAGACTGGTGTCTTAGAAATCTTATTCTCTGTTTAATAAAGGTTGAGGGGCATGAATTTCAGAACAGCTGAGCACCAGCTGAAGTCAGTGAGAGCTGTTAGTGCTCAGCGCTTCTGAAAAATCAGATCCTTAAGTATTCATTTAAAGAACTCCAAGTGGATGCCTGGTAATTCAATACACAACAGTGCATGATAGTTCTAATTTAAAATCAAGCAAATTCACTATGTATGTGACATAGCAAACAATATATTGAATTGATTATTTTTTCTGATATTTGAAAATCCCCTTTATTGTTTCTTTTAAGTGTCTTTTCCAAGTTTAACTTAAATGCAGGGTTGCACACAGGTTTAACCAGTCAGTTTGACTTTAAATATTACTATAATATTCCTGCAAGTGTGGATACTTCTCTCTACAGTTTACCAATCCATTACCGTTTACAAACAAATAAAAAAATAATTTGAATTTGCAAAATCAGAAGCTGTGTTAATAATGCAATAACAGTTCTTTGAACTAAACATCTACTGCTGTTGTCAATGTTACTTTTCAGAAACTAAATACAAGTGTAAAGGAAACAGTGATATGAGCAAAGTTACCGAGGGATAATGAATGCTTCTTCTGCATCAGTGCCTTGGCCTCTGTGCCTTCAGTTATGACCTCAGACTGATATGGAATTGTACAATAAGCCTTCTTCCCCATTCCACATCTGTTAAGGAATTGAACTAACCAATATCACTGATCTGCCAGTTTGGAGAACACATCCACTGGTGAATGTTCAAGCTGTCTCTGTAGTGTACAAAGATAACAATGATTCCAAAACCCATTCGTCTCAAAGTGGTAAAGTAATGTATCAGTAATTTAACTAAATGTTTCATTTGATTGAAGTGCCACTATTTAAGCCTAAAGCTACTTATTTTAAATAGGTCTTTAAGCCTTTATGTGTCATGATAGAAAAAGAAGACAACTGAGCATAGACTCCTGTTTTATCACTTCTATATTCAGTCCAAAAATGCTTTACATTAATGAGATAGGTTTCAGAGTGGTAGCCATGTTAGTCTGTATCAGCAAAAAACAATGAGGCATCCTTGTGGCACCTTAGGCCTGGTCTACACTATGAGTTTAATTCAAATTTAGCAGCGTTAAATTGAATTAACCCTGCACCCGTCCACACAACGAAGCCATTTCTTTCTAAATAAAGGGCTCTTAAAATCGATTTCTGTACTCCTCCCCGACGAGCGGAGTAGCACCGAAATCGATATTGTCATTTCGAGTTAGGGTTAGTGTGGCCGCAAATCGATGGTATTGGCCTCTGGGAGCTATCCCACAGTGCACCATTGTGACCGCTCTGGACAGCAATCTGAACTCAGATGCACTGGCCAGGTAGACAGGAAAAGCCCCGCGAACATTTGAATTTCATATCCTGTTTGCCCAGCACAAGAGAGCACAGGTGACCACAGAGAGCTCATCAGCACAGGTAACCATGCAGGCCGATAATCGAAAAAGAGCACCAGCATGGACCATACGGGAGGTACTGGATCTGATCGCTATATGGGGAGAGGATTCAGTGCTAGCAGAACTTCGTTCGAAATGCCAAAACTTTTGAAAAAAATCTCCAAGGGCATGATGGAGAGAGGCCACAATAGGGACTCAGAGCAGTACCGTGTGAAAGTCAAGGAGCTCAGACACGCCTATCAGAAAACAAAGGAGGCAAATGGTCGCTCCGGGTCAGAGCCGTGGACATGCCGCTTCTACGCTGAGCTGCATGCAATTCTAGGGGGGGCCGCCACCACTACCCCACCTCTGACGATGGATTCCAAGGCGGGGGTAATCTCATCAGCCACACCCGAGGATTCTGTGGATGGGGAAAAGGAGGAAGAGGAGGAGGAGGAGGAGGAGTTTGCGGAGAGCACACAGCACTCCGTTCTCCCCAACAGCCAGGATCTTTTTCTCAGCCTGACTGAAGTACTCTCCAAGCCAGTACCCAAGACCATGACCCCATGGAAGGGACCTCAGGTGAGTTTACCTTTTAAAATATAAAACATGGTTTAAAAGCAAGCATTTTTTAATGATTAATTTGCCCTGCGGACTTGGGATGCATTCGCGGCCAGTACAGCTACTGGAAAAGTCTGTTAACATGTCTGGGGATGGAGCGGAAATCCTCCAGGGACATCTCCATGAAGCTCTGCTGGAGGTACTCCAAAAGCCTTTGCAGAAGGTTTCTGGGCAGTGCAGCCTTATTCCGTCCTCCATGGTAGGACACTTGACCACACCATGCTAGTAGCAAGTAATCTGGTATCATTGCATGACAAAGTCTGGCAGCGTATGGTCCCAGTGTTTGCTGGCATTCAAGCAACATCCGTTCTTTATCTTGCTGTGTAATCCTCAGGAGAGTGATATCGCTCATGGTAACCTGGTTGAAATACAGGAATTTAATTAAGGGGACAGAGGTGGCCCTTCCTACTGGGCTGTTTGCCTGTGGCTGAAAAGAAATCCTTCCCTGTAGTAAGCCAACCGTGGGGGGGCGGGGGGAATTGGTGCTGAGCTTTTCATGTGTGGCTAGCAGGGATCTTCCCTGATACCAGCCACGCGATGGGGGGAGGGATAAAGCGATAATCCCAGAGAACTGTATGTGGGGGGGTTAGTTTGTTTCTGCTGCTGAAGGTTAACAGGAAAACCGCAGCACTCAACGAGCTTTGCTTGGTATGTGGGAAAGAACGGCGCAGAAGCCGAAAGACAATGGCTTACCATGGCCGCATGCAAGCCGAATTCTGTTGTCTGGATTTGTGTCTGTGATCTCTAGCAGCAAAGCCACAGGCACTCAATGTTAAGAGGCAAAATGCAACCTTGCACAGAAATCACATGTGCTATGTAATGTGAATAGTGTTGTTCACCGTGAAAAAGTATAAGCATTGTTCTGTAAAATGTATCTTTTTAAAAAATTCTCTCCTTTTTTCCCTCCCTCCAGCAGCTGCAAATTTTTCAAGCCTCTCTCCTCCGTCCTGAAAGCTATCTCAGATAAGGTGTCAGAAAAAGAGGACGTGAAACGAGATGTTTGTGGAAATCATGGAATCCACCCACAATGAAAGACCTCATCTGAATGAGTTGAAGGACACGGTTTCAAAGTATAGGAAAGATGCCAGTGAACGTGAGGACAGAAGGGACAAACATGAGGAGAGGAAAGACGCTCGAGATAAGAGGTGGCAGCAGAAAGATCAGAGGAGGCAGGATGCAATGCTGGGGCTGCTGCGTGAGCAAACAGACATGCTCCCGCGTCTGGTGGAGCTTCAGGAACGGCAGAAGGATCACAGACTGCCGCTGCAGCCCCTGTATAACCACCCTCCCCCCTCACCATGTTCCATAGCCTCCTCACTCAGACGTGTAAGAATGCGGGGGGCGGGGGAGGCTCCGTGCACCCTCCCATTCCACCCCAGTGGATAGCCCAAGCAAAAGGCTGTCATTATTTTAACCTTTTTTTAGTGGCCTTTTCCTTCCCTCCGATCCTCCTCCTAAACCCCACCCAGGCTACCTTCTCAGTTCTCTCCCTCTTTTTATAATCAATTAATAAAGAATACATGATTTTTAAATGATAGTGACTTTATTTCCTTTGAAAGCAAGCTGTGATCGAAGGGGGAGGGTGGGTTGCCTACGGAGAATGAGTCAATAAAGGGGGCAGAAATTTCACATGGTAGCCTGGCTAGTCATGAAACTGGTTTTCAAAGCTTCTCTGATGCGCCCCGCTTCCTGGTGTGCTCTTCTAATCGCCCTGGTGTCTGGCTGCGAGTAATCAGCAGCCAGGCGATTTGCCTCAGCCTCCCACCCCACCATAAAGGTCTCCCCCTTACTCTCACAGAGATTGTGGAGCACACAGCAAGCAGCAATAACAATGGGGATATTGGTTTGGCTGAGGTCTGAGCGAGTCAGTAAAGTGCACCAGCGACCTTTTAAACGGCCAAATACACATTCCACCACCATTCTGCACTTGCTCAGCCTGTAGTTGAACAGCTCCTGACTCCTGTCCAGGCTGCCTGTGTATGGCTTCATGAGCCATGGCATTAAGGGGTAGGCTGGGTCCCCAAGGATAACTATAGGCATTTCAACATCCCCAACGGTTATTTTCTGGTCCGGGAAGTAAGTCCCATGCTGCAGCCATTTAAACAGAGTAGTGTTCCTGAAGACGTGAGCATCATGAACCCTTCCTGGCCAGCCCATGTTGATGTTGGTGAAATGTCCCCTGTGATCCACCAGTGCTTCCAGCAACATTGAAAAGTAACCCTTGCGGTTTATGTACTGGGTACCCTGGTGCTCCGGTGCCAAGATAGGTATATGGGTTCCATCTATCGCCCCACCACAGTTAGGGAATCCCATTGCAGCAAAGCCATCCACTATGGCCTGCACATTTCCCAGAGTCACTACCTTTCGAAGCAGCAGCTCAATGATTGCTTTGGCTACTTGTATGACAGCAGCCCCCACAGTAGATTTGCCCACTCCAAATTGATTCCTGACTGACCGGTAGCTGTCTGGCATTGCAAGCTTCCACAGGGCTATCGCCACTCACTTCTCAACTGTGAGGGCTGCTCTCATCCTGGTATTCTGGTGCTTCAGGGCAGGGGAAAGCAAGTCACAAAGTTCCATGAAAGTGCCCTTACACATGCGAAAGTTTTGCAGCCACTGGGAATCGTCCCACACCTGCAACACTATGCAGTCCCACCAGTCTGTGCTTGTTTCCCAGGCCCAGAATCGGTGTTCCACGGATAGAACCTTCCCCATCAACAACATGATCTTCAAAGCGCCGAGACCCGCAGTTTGAGAGAAGTCTGTGTCCATGTCCATGTTCATGTCCTCATCACTCTCGTCACCGCGCTGCCATCACTGCTTCCTCCTTGCCTCGTTTTTCTGGTCCTGGTTCAGCATAAACTGCATGATAATGCGCAAGGTGTTTACAATGTTCATGACTGCTGTCTTGAGCTGAGCGGGCTCCATGCTTGCTGTGGTATTGCATCTGCTGTGTTCACCCAGGAAAAAAGGCGCGAAACGGTTGTCTGCTGTTGCTTTCATGGAGGTAGGGGTGAGGCTGTACCTAGAACAACCTGCGACAATGTTTTTTGCCCCATCAGGCACTGGGATCTCAACCCAGAATTCCAATGGGCGAGGGAGACTGCGGGAACTATGGGATAGCTATGGGATAACTACCCACAGTGCAACGCTCTGGAAATCGACGCTAGCCCCGGTACATGGTCGCACACCGCCGAATTAATGTGCTTAGTGTGGCCGCATACATTCGACTTTATACAATCTGTTTCCAAAATTTGAATTCTGTAAATTCAGATTAATCCCGTAGTATAGACATACCCTGAGAGACTAACATATTTATTTGGGCATAAACTTTTGTGGCCTAAAATCCACTTCATCAGATGTATGTTTAAGAACTGGTAGTAAGAAATGGTATGGGGGAAAAAGCAGTCATTACACAGATATAACTAATTCGGACTTTCAAAAGTCCTTTAAGTCCCTCACAGGAGGTTTTTAAGGAAAGTAAATTTCCATGGGCTGAGAGATAAAGTTATGCCATGGATTAGAAACTGGCTGTGAGATAGGAAACAAAGGGTAGAAATACATTTTCAGTTTCAACGTGGAAGTTAATAATGGGATGCCCTGCATATCTCTGTTAACACTGGTGGTATTTGACATACTTATTAATATCTGAAAAAGAGGGTGAACAGAGAGATGGCAAAAGTTGCCAAAGACAAAAAATTATGTACTTGGTCAACAGTAGAAAAGAGAGAAAAGAACGCCAGAGGGACCTAAAAAAGCTCGGCTACTGGACAGCATAATGGCAAATTAAATAAAATATAGACAAAAGCAAGGTTATGAATATTGGAAGAAGCAATTTGTACTAACTCATGCACATTGATGGATTCTAAATTAACTGTAACCACTCAGGAAAAAAAATAGGCATCACTGTGGACAGCTCAATTAAAGTATCTCCTCAGTGCACATGGCTGGTCAAAAAAAGCAAACACAATATTAAATTGTATTAAAGGGGAAATATTGAAAATATGCCATTATGTAAAGCATTAGAATGCCCTAAAGAGGGCAAAAAAAGGATTAGAATTGTGGAAAGTCATCAGACATTTATAAGAGTAGGGCTAGTTAGTTTAAAGCAGGGGTGGACAAACTTTTTGTCCTGAGGGCTGCATTGGGTTTCGTAAATTGTATGGAGGGCAGGTTAGGGGAGGGGGTCATGGCCCAGCCTCCACCTCTTATCTTCCCCCCCACCCCGGGACTCCTGCCCCATCCAACCCCTCCCCATTCCCTGACGGCCCCCCCGGGATCCCTGCCCCATCCAACCACCTCTTCTCTGTCCCCTGACTGCCCCCGGAACCCCTGCCCCTGACTGCCCCCTGCTGCCCCATCCAATCCCCCCTCCTTCCTGACTGCTCGCCCAAGACCTCTGCCCCCATTCAACTCCCTGTTTCCCCCCCCAACTGTCCCAACCCCTATCCCCACCCCTACCCCCTGACCACCACCCCGAACTCCCCTGCCCTCTATCCAACTCCCCTGCTCCCTGCCCCCTTTCCGCTCTGCCTGGAGCACTAGTGGTTGGCAACTCTACAGCCGCGCTGCCCGATGCAGCACAGAGACTGGGTCAGGACAGGCTCTGCAGCTGCGCTGCCCCAGGAGCTCACAGTCCCGCCGCCCAAAGCATTGCGCCGGCGTTGGAGCGAGCGAGCTGACGCTGTGGGGGAGAGGGAACAGTGGGAGAAAGGCTGGAGCTAGCCTCCCGGGCCAGGAGCTCGGGGGCCGGGCAGGACGGTCCCGCAGGCCGGATGTGGCCCGTGGGCCATAGTTTGCCCACCTCTGGTTTAAAGTATATGTGACACAGTAAGAGGTGATGTTAAAATTATATAAAATAATGAAGGAGAAAGAGGAGGTCAATCAAGTGTTGCCATTTACCTTTTCTGATCATTTTAGAACAAAAGGTCACCCAAGGAACGCAAAAGGCAACTAAGTTAAAAGTTAAAAGAGGACATATTTTTTTACCAACACCTAGTTAACCAATGGAACTCATTGCCACTATGTAGAGTTTAGCAAGATTAGACATTTATTATATTCACAATAAGAACATATGCAGTAACATTAGATCACATAAAAATGTATAAGGCATATAAACTCTCAGGTTTCAGGACATAGGCCAACCACATAGAATCTGGTTCATAAAGAAACGTCCTCGATGGGTACACATATTAGTATATAACTGTCCATTATGAGGGTTCTCTATTCATGTTCTCAGAGCATCTGATTAGCTATTGTCAGATGTGGGATACTGGACTAAATGGACCATTGGTCTGATTGGGTATGGCAATTCTAAAAGACCAGATTCTGCAGTCTCTACTCAAGCAAGGCTGCCATTGATTCAGTGGGAGTTTTTCCTCATGTAGGGTCCAGAGAATTTGGTCTGAAATGCTCATGTCCCTAAAGAAAGACCTAAATAAAGCCTTTAAATTCCTGAGAGCAGAGACAATGGCTTCCTTTGTATAGCAGAGTGCTGAGCACAGGCAACACTCAGGAAACCATAATAGAAACTGTTTTATTAGGAGTTGGGGAATAGAATTAAAATGTTCCTTTAAAATAACTCGCAGATAAATAACATGCAGTAGAACAAAGTAATTTAATGTTTATTCACGAATTATTATATAGGAATATCATGAAATTTTTTAAGCATGTCAGCCTGCTTTTTATTATTGTGCCCACTAAAAACCTAATGCTGTTTTTATGCAGGCAAACTCCTATGAAACTCAATAAGAAGTCTGTCTGCATAGAGACTGCAGGATCAGCCCCTGCAATGCAGTAGTAAAGTATTTTTATTCTATTCTTCTGCTGAGAGGTTATTGTTTTTAAAATGCCAACATTCCCCTGTGCTACTGAAACTGAAAATTCCTCCAGCCATAATCATTGCAGCTCTACTGAAAATAAATTTCCATGTGAAACTTCATATTTTCTCTTTCAAGCACTCAGGAAAATTCATATATTAATTCAGGGCAAAATGTTACCATTTCAAGCCCTGAACACATTGTAGTAGATATTCGTGTTCCAGAATTTCAAATAAATTTCAAAAAGCTGAAGAGAATCAGCCTGCCTCTGTATTTGCATGTTTGCCGTGTGGCCTTATGAGTACTGTTGGTTCAGATGATTCACTGTATTTGTTTGGATTGTTTTTCAGCTACTCTGGGGGGGTTAGTTATTTGAATTGTTGATGTGGAATGTTACATGTATTAGAAATAAAGGTCCAACTCAAGGTTACAGGTAAGTAGTGTAAATATTGGTATCTCAGAAGCACTTGCTGAAAGTGAAAGACTGTGGCAGAGAACTTAATTATGAAATTTCTCTTTGACATAAATTTCTCTGTGGCTTCTGTTTTGGCCAGAACTGTTGTATGTGGCAGCATTAAATAGTTGAAACAGATGGATATGAATGAGATTATCATATGCTGAAATTAAGAATGATGTAAATTGTAACACAAAACAACTTGAAGTACCTCTGTTGGAAAAAACTTTTTCCTGTGGGTCATCTGGAAAAAGCTTATTACAGCAGCTTTTTGCTGTGAAAATCTGACTTAGTTAAAAATTAGTCATTTTTTGCAGCAAAACTGTTTCTCCCTGAGCAAAATCCTTGATTTAAAAAAAAGATTTTTGCATTTATATTTTTCACAGGACAGGGGAAAATGCCAAAATTTTCAATCTCAGGTGCCTAAGTAAGGTATCTTGACCCATACTTAACCACTTGAATAAGTGGCTTGATTTTCAGATGGTAGGATCTCTCACATTGTCTGGCATGGCTCACGACCTAGAGTGTTAACCTCAGGGTAGACTGTCAAAGCAGGACAGACATCCCAAACTGGTGTTATGTTCTATAATTAGATTTCCCCAACTCAGTAATAAATGACTCCTGGGTCACTGTAACAGTCTTACCATGGAGTCACAAACAGTCCCCTGGGATTCTCCAGTCTATCTTGCCACCCTGACAAAATGGGCTTAGTGATAAATGGTCACTTACACCAAAAATCACACCACATTCAGGTTGCTTCCAGTCCCAAGAGACAAGTCACTTACCTCAGATCAATTGGTACGCCAGATCTTACACCAAAGACAAAGCCTGTGGCCAATCCTGTAATAAACTATCTAAAGGTTTATTAACTAGGAAAAAGGAATAAGAGAGTTATTTACAGGTTAAAGCAAGCAACGTAAATACACAAATACATAAATAACTCCTAAGAGTGACAGAGTTGTAGTTATCTGTCAATTCAAAGTGTCTTTCAGGGAGGACCCCTGGGGATCTCTGGCTTTGGTTTAGAGTAGCAGTTCTCAAACTTATTTGGTCGTGTGCCCCTTCTTTGTGTCTTTAGTAGTTTACCCCCTCCCTCCAATTACATATACTGCCACCCAGCTCTGAAGACAGAGTGGAGAGCAGCAGCTGCTGGCCAGTTGCCCAGCTCTGAAGGCAGCACTGTGCCAGCAGCAGTGCTGTGCCAGCAGCAGCACAGAAATAAGGGTGGCAACATGAAAAGTAGTATTCATCAATATCACTTTTCACAGCAGACTTAGCGCCCGATTGCCATCCTTCTGCACTGCTGCTGCCACCCCAGAGCTGACAGGCAGAGCCCTGCCACCGTGGCTGACAGCTGGAGCCCTGCTGCCTCCAGGTGAGAGATTTGTGGGGGTGGGAAGGAAAGCCTGAGCCCCAGGCAGCCTCCTGGTTATGGAATGGGGCAGGGGGAGGGAGAGCCTGAGCCCAGGGCACTGCCCAGCCCTGGGGTGGTGGGGCTCCAGTTGTAAGCCCTACGGTGGCTGGGCTCTGGCTGTTAGCCCTGGGGTTGCAGAACTCCAATTGTCGTCTTTATCCCCACCTCTCTGGTGTACATGGCCCTTCTGCACAAGCCCTAGCCAACTGGGCCTGACTGCCAGAGCTCTCTTTAAAAAAAAAAAAGTACACAGTTCACACCCCTCTTGACACATTCCTGCCCCTCCCTTGGGAGGCATGCTCCATAGTTTGAGAACCACTGATTTAGAGTCTGGCCCTGTCAGAATTCAAACAGCCAAAAAGATGGAAAATTTTCCTGTGACCTTGTTTTATTTCCTTCATTCAGCTTCCAAGTCCAAAGGACGAACTTCTGTGCACATAGCATTTCCCAGGTGCAATAGGGCCATTAACCAATCCTTTGTATTGTGATGTTCCTTGATGGCCCATCTGATTTTGGCAGTCCTTCTGGATAGGTGTGGAGGATGATTCCGGTGCCTGAGTTCACAAGTTAAGAGCAAACATTTTCAATGTTATAAAGCAAAATGTACATATTTTCTGCTAGCATGGAATACAGACATAAGAGAGATTACTGCATTCAGCAATTTATGAGCATTTCATAGAGTCTAAACACTAAATACATTCTTAAAAGACTTAGCTATTTTGAGCAAAATTAAAATACAGGTGAACTGGTCTAGTCTTCAGCTCTGAGTAACTAATGCCTGCAGCCAGGACAAGAGCTGGCATCTGGCCTACCAGCATCACAACTCCTTCCCATCACAGTATTAGCTTTCACCTAACTATAGTCCAAATCTTTTCCAAATCAATACTTTCCCTGCTTTATCACTCAATACTACATTTCTGGAGGGATGACATGTGTAGGCAGATGCAAATTGTTCCAATCACACTGTAAACAACATGAAGAGATATTGTAGGCCAACGTAGGCCCAAAATTTAGGTTTGTAAAAAGGTTTAGTTCAAGATATAAACATTTTCCCATGATTTGAGAGTTTTTTTCTGGACAGTTTTAGTTTGTATTTAAATATTCTCCTTCAATGTTTGCAACCGAGGCCCCCGATCTTCAAGTGAAACCACTCAGCCAGCACCTTATTTGCCCTTATCCACTCACATGGATTCACTTTCAGGATCGGGGCCTACACATTGCAGGACATCCATCGAGGCACTTAGCAGCTTCTAATTTCCATTGAAGAAAGTGGAGTGGAAGGCACTCAGTGCCCCTTCAGAGAAGCTTCGTATCTTACTGGATCAGTACCTTAATGAGTAATCAGACCTTGGTGTATGTGATAAAATATTCAGGGGCATACTCTGATACCCTTTACTGATAAAGAATAGTATGTTGTGACTACTCATGGAGTAAGATGCTATTCAACATGAGAAAGGGGAAGCTCAAAATCTGGCCCTCTTGTCAGTTACACGTGTGCAATCCTATAGCAGAGGGCAGAATTTGGCCCTTACAGTCTATCTTGTTGGACTCTCTGACCTAGACAACATAAAATAACAGAAACAAACAAACACTTTATCATACAGACAGTTTTCTATTCTCATTTGCCTCAGTTTAGCAGTAATGGACCAAATCCATCCCTGATGTATCACCACTAAAGTCAGTGGAGTTTTGCCAGGGATAAATTTGGCCCAGTATTATTTTCGAACTGAGATTAGAGAGCAAGTGAACCAGCAAAAGACAATTAAGTCAGTGATGCACTTGCTATCTAAAGTACTCAAGCAATGTGAATGCCGGCATAATGCAGTTCTTATTCACCAAGCATGCAAATAAATCAACTTTAATGTCAATAAAGTCAGTAATGACAGATTTTATCACTAAGATATAGCTAAGCAATAATGACTAGGAAGAAAGTAAGTAGCTTGCAGCAACTGAAGTGATTTTTTATTTTGTCCTAGGTGAAGCCAAGGGTAACTGAAAAGACTGGCCTTTCCCCCCTCTATTATTAACTGCAAATCATTCTTGTCATGTTAGAAAGCAGATTTTTTTTCCAAGTGTTATTCACTATTATGCTGTGACTCACAATATGACCTCCTTCTGAGGCACTAAAGGCCATTTCCAATTAGCCTCTTCTTATTACTAAGATGCAGTTTCTATGTACAGTATTAAATTATTTTTTTCTTCATTCAATACAGAAATTATATTTTCTATTACTCCTCAGCAAGTGTAGTTGCCTATTCAATTCATCCACCGTCCATGATCACAGAAATCCTAGAACAAACAAAAAGAGTAAGTATGACGTTGCTTTAATACTTCACAATTTCTAATCCTAAACTGTGTGCTCTTAGGCAGTTGTTGCATTCCATTCATCATTAGAGACTGAAATTGTTACCTCTCCAGGATGTTGTGAGACTTAACTAACATGTTTATAAACAATTTTGAGATGCTCAGATGAGAGGCACACTAAAAGTAAAAAATATTATGTGTCTCAAGTAGGTGTGGTGTGGTGGGCAGAATCACAATATGATTTTTTTAAAAAACAATATTATGTCAACTAAGTAGCTTCTCTGCTGCTGATTTAAACGTATCTAGACACTCTAAAATCAACCAGGCTATCTGGATGTTTACAAAATACTACTCTAGATTATATGAATTTGTATAATTATTTGTCTGTCTCTGGATTTAAAAAAAAAAAACCCACAATTTTATACTATGCGTGTAGCAGTTTTATCCCTGTGGGATATGTTTTACAATGTTCGATTGCCATGTTTCAGTAGTTTTGGCTGACATTCAACAAATGTCTGAGCAGCTAATAATGCACTTAGTTCTGTTAGTCCACCCATCTGTCCATCACATCTGCCCATCCTTATAAAAGCTATTATTAAGCAGCATACCATTTCTCTAACATCCTCTCTATATTCATTGCCATCCCGCTTGGCTTGAAGGTAAACAATGTGTGTGTTCACAATTATTCTAAATCTTTATTCATAAGCAAGGGGTAAATAAACAGTTTTCTACAAATAAAACAAACAAACAAACCATTTTCTTTTACCATTTTGTTAATGACATTTTAATCCATCAAATCTACACAGTTGCCAGTCAACATCCAGTTGAAACATTATCACAACACAACAGGAAACCTTTCTCTTGTCCTGAAAATCATATACTTAGTCACCAGAAACATAACCTTGGAAGACACTGTTTCAGAGGAAATAATAATTAACCTCAGTGTTTCCTATGTATTCTGGATTGCACATTATGACAGGCTATTGGGAATTGTTTCTGCAAGCCTATGAGTATGAGAGTAACTTTACACATGTGAGGAGTCTCCCAGAAATCAGTGCGATAGCTCACGAGTCAAGTGCTTACATGCTAAGGTGATTTCAGGATCTCTCCAATGGTCCCTTAAACTGATGATGGTAATGAAAGCAATGCTAAACATTTTATGAGAGTTGTTTTGTATCCTATCAAATGAAATTGAAAAAGAAAAAAAAGCTTAAATCAAAATGAAGCTATATAACAGAGCAAACTGAGCCTACAGACAGGCAGCGATCTTGCAGGAACATCTGCAAATCACAATTGTAAAATATGTACTTACCATACTTTATAAATTTACTCTTTCACATTCTACTGCCCTGGTCTATTATCTTCTACAGTCAGGAATATAAATGACAAAACTTGAAAATTACTATAGAATAATCTTTAAAATGTACCTATGGAATATTTATTTTACTACTATGTGAGTCTTAATAATGTTCAGAATTGCAGTTAGGAATTACAAAGTGAAAATTTGGATGGATCATTGTGATTCTCTGTTGAGCTGGTTTATTATATAGCCTGTCTTAGAAACACTGTGAAAGCAAATACAAGGAATACTATTGTCACGCTGTCTGGAATGGCTCACAAACAGACACGCCAAACACGTGAAAAAAAACGTAGAAATTGGGCTTGTTTTTGGCTTAACTGGCTTGTGAGTTGCTTGTTGGCTAGTTTTTGGCTTGTAGCTTGTTGCTTGTTGTAGCTTGTTGCTTCTTTTTTTGATTGGCTCCTGGCAGGCAGGGCCAAGGAGGGGCAAGCAGGGGCAAGGGGCAAGCAGGAGCAGTGGTGGAGAGAGTCAGGGGTGCACATCAGGCCCACCACAGTCCCAGACTGCACACTGGGGGGATCTAGTCACATAGTGCTGGGGTTCTTAGGGATTGGCTTGTTTTGAAACGGGATTAGCTTGATTTTTGGCTTATTGTGAAATTCGGGGTGCTTATTTACCACATGAAAGTTGGCAACTGTGCAATCGACCCTTACTGTCTCAGGGCAGACTGTCAAAAGCAGAGCAGATGCCCCGAACTGGTGGTATGTTCTATAATTAGATTTCACCAACCCGGTAACAAAGGTGAACTCCTGAATCACAGACAGTCCCCTTGGGCTCTCCAGTCTATCTTGCCACCCAGGCAAACTGGACATAGCGATAAATAGTAATTTACACCAAAAATCACAAAATATTCAGCTTGCTCCCAGTTCTGAGAGAACAGTCACTTACCCCAGATCAATTTGTGTCTTAGATCTCACACCAAAGACAACACTGGTAGCCAAACCTATAGTAAACTAATTAAGGATTTATTAATTAGGAAAAAGAAATAAGAGAGTTATTTACAGGTTAAAGTGGAATAAGTTCAGTCTGTGGTTCCAAAAGATGACAGAGATGTAGCAATCTGTCAGCACTGAATGTCTTTTTAGGGTAACCCAAATTGACCCCGGGGATCTCTGCTTTTTGTTTCTTAGCTCCAGCCCTTGTAAGAGTCCAAATAGCCAAGAGATGAAAAATCTTCATGTCAGCTAGCTTTATTTCCCTCTTCCAGAATTCAAGTTGATGGAGTGTGCTTTCTTGTACACAGCACCTTCATGAGTGTAAGAGGGCCATTAAACCAGCTTTTGTGTTGTCATGTTCCACAATGGTGCATTTAGCCTTGATAGTACTTCTGGATGGGGGAGAGATCCACTTTTCCTGCCTAAGTTCACAAGTTCAAAGCAGGCATTTTTAACATTGTAAAGCAAAACTTGCATATTACCTTATAGCATGCAATACAGACATTACAAGTAAGATTATTGGATGCAGCAATTTACAAGCATTTTATAGAATCTAAACACTAACCACATTCTTACAAGTTCAACACCCATCTTGAACAATATTAACATATAGGCAAGCTGGTCTGGTCTCCAGCTCTGAATTTGTCATTGCTTAGCTGACACCTACAGCCTTGGCAAGAGCTGGCATGTAGCTTACTAGCATCACAACTACCATAGTGCTCAAACCGAGACAACAGGTTCTCAGGAGTCTAAGCTCCACATCCTTTTGAGCACATTGTAGTTTTAAAAAGTCTTGCAAAGAGCAAAGGGCATAGTTATGGAAACTATCAGATTTGAAAATAAAGTGGTGTGATTTGGAATAGAGGGCAACTTAAGGCAGAATCAATAGTCATTGGTTAACTCAGGAAAACAAAAATATTCATAGGACCTAATTATGCGACCTAATTGTGCTAAGTGGAGCCTAGGACACAGGGAGCCTTTTACCCACCTACCCCGAGCACACCCATGCATGCACAGTTCTGACTGAATTAGCCATTTAGGCAATCCCACGTGTAGGTTTGATATCTTTGCCTGCAGTGCCAAGAACAAACTAGGGTGCACTTCTGAATTTAGGCATGACAACAGTTGTAGCAAGGAACACTGTGATGCCATTCAAACGTGGGGCACTTGGTTGCTTTATGACTTCTATGGTTAAAATGATTCCCCTTGCACTACTCTGGTGCTCCCCTGCCCCCATCTCACTACATCTGATACAGCTGTAATTTAACCCACAGAGTACAGACAATAGTTGTTATATTGCATGCCATAATAAGATGTAATATTAAATGGCTTCTACCCAAGAGATATATATACTTTACTTTCTTAATTCCCTTTATAATCTTCCATTTAAAGAGAAAATGGGCCAATGAAAAGAATGAATCAAGTCATTCTCTACTATTGTGTGAGGAAAGTCAGAACATATAATACAGTCAATATTGAATGTTATTATTAGCCATTTGTTTCTAGTAGAGGTGAATCTGCTGGGTGCTATACCAACATTAAGAATGGTATATATTTTGTCATCGGTTTCAAGGTTCAGTTTTCCTTATCTGAGGCAATTATATGTTATTCATATACATCATGGGTTTACTTAAGAAAAAATATGTAATAACTACATTAAAGATATCTAAAAGAGCATCAGTTTAGCATGCTAATGAGTTAGCTAACCTTATTACTGCTGGTCAGGAAATAAACAAGAATGAACATGTTGCATCTGGAAATATGCAAAAAGCCCCCAAAGTGTATCTTATTATATGACACTGACAGGATGTGGGAAACTGATGTAGAAACTGAAAATGGGACCTACTCAATGGCAAATCATATAGATGCATAACCTACAGAATTGAACCACACGGTTCATATTCCCTAGCCTACATGTCATTCTTCATTATGTACCAGCCACCATGGACTCCAGTGTGACTCAGCCATACATGTCTCCTCTCATCTAGTAGATGGCAGGCCTATCCAAAAAGATTGTAGGTACAATTAAATACATGTTTTATGAATGTAACATGGTGCAATACTTCTGCACCCATATGGCAGATATCATTAGTGATCTCTTGGTGCTAGATATCTCTTGAACACCTGTTCTGGTGACACTAAAATCCAGTGCCCTACTCTAAAGAACAGTTTTATCAGTGGAGAAACTAGCAGATATGGTTGTCAAAAACAGTATTAAATCATCCTGGAATAACATTTAAAATGACTTTCAATTACTTAGTCAATAAAATCTGCCTAGTATTGAAGTAAAAGTCAATCCATTCCCATTAAATCAATGGAAAGATTTCAATAGAAGTAGAATTGGCCCAAAGAGAGAACTATTTGATTAAATGTAAAGAAGATCTGTGATTTCCTTTATCCCATACCTGAAAAATGTTTTTACATTTCATTGGTATAAACATAGTAGCTATTCATAACTAGAGGAGTTTGTCCCTTTTTATCATTCCTTTCTCCTTAACATTTTATACTAACAGAGAGAAAAGATATCTCTTGTAAAAGTGTTTTTGCATGTATCTATATTAATGTTATGACTGCAAGTGCATTAGAGCTAGATTTTCCTTATATTTTAACAGAAAATAAAAGGATTAAAAATGATGGCTGATAAGATTATTGCATCATAAGTCTAAATTTTTGGATGATGGGGAGTTGGGATTGGGTACAAGAGGGTAAAATAAACCAGGAGCCAAATCTGTGGTTATGTCAAAGTGCAAGATTCTATTCTCACTCAGACTGAATTTATACTGCTGCAGATGTAATGACTTCAGTGAAGTTACTCCTGATTTAGATCTGTGAAAGTGAACTTAGAACCAAGCCCAAAGTGCCTAAGAAAGTAAGTCTTAGAGAAAACAAAGCATGAACCCAGTTCAAAGTCTTAAAAAAAGCCATCGGGATAAGAGAAAGAGAGAGACTCATAGATTGACCATTTAAGGGTTTCCTCCCCCTTCTCTGACACATCCAAGAAGCAGAGGTACTGTAGTTCTGGGTCTCTTGGGTTCATATTTCACTCAAGACACAAAATAGTGAGGGACTTCAGAATATTGGTATAGAGTAAATGATTTTCACTGTTAATTTAAAAAAAAGTAATTGAAAAAGTGGAAGATAAATAGTGTTCCAAGTGTCTTTTTATGTTTTTTGGGGGGGTAGGGGGATTTTTTTGGTGGGTGCATGTGGTGATTAACCAAAAATCAGCTAAGACAGAGATAAGGTGGAATGTGAGAGCCAGACAAGAGGCCATGTATCATGATCACAAGCACATTGAAGTCAGTGAGAATTTTTATATTGATTTCAACGGAATTTGGACAAGACTTTGAAATCAGAGTAAAACACAGATGCTAGTGTTGAATATAAAGCCTAGATGCTACAGAGATTGTTTTTGAGAAAATACCTTGTAAAAAGGAAGGTAAGAGAGGTGGCAGCATCAAATGATGTCTGGTGCAAAAGTAGGTGAGTGCACTTTGAACTGTAGCAATGGAAATAATATAGTCCATAAATGGAGAAACCTTACAAGATTCAGAGGTTCATTGTGTATAAGCACACAAAAGTTCCGATATAAAACTTACCCTCACTATACATGTTTCTTGGGGCTGCAAAACTAGGCAGAACAATAGTGATAAAACTGCACTAAGTGATCATTGTTCTTCTCTTTTCTACTAAAAGATCATTTGCATGTAGTGCTATATGGAACTTCTAAAACCTCTACTAGCTAAGTATTTGTTTCCAAGGCTATTCCCAGTATTTGAAACAAAGTTGAGCCATGGCGATCTGGGTACCTTATTGGGACATCCTCACGTAACAATAAGCAACCCCTAAGAGGCATCATTGCACTACAGGCTTGCCAGCCTGAGAAAGCCAGCAAGGAAGCAAGAAATGCTTTTGTACAGCACCAAGGGCAGCCTGTCCTTCCCCCTCCTGCACTGAACAAACTACCAAAAGAACAAGAGGAGCAGTTGTAGATATAACAAGAGCTAAAAAACTAGCAGCATGTATTATGCATGTTAGCAGCAGCAGTCCTGGTGACCGTCCAAACTTTGACTCCTCCAAATATACATTGGACATTGAATGAGAGATTGAATAATCAGGTGCTAGGGAAAAAAAATATATGTTGCTCACCCTTACAAAAAAAAAAGATGTATGATTGGGACATTAAGATAAGCTAAGGTAAGGTAAGGTAAGCTGATAAGTAAGGCTACGATTTAGTCACAGGTATTTTTAGTCATGGATCGATCATGGGCAATAAACAAAAATTTACAGTACATCACCTGTATACTAAAAATACCTGTGACTGCATATTGGTGGGAGAGTCTGGGGGGCCGCTGCTGGTGGGCCAGTGGCACCAACTGCCAGGAGCCACGGACTGTGGCTGCTCCGGCCAGCTGCCCAGGGACTGCTGCTGGGGCCAATGGACCATGGTTGCTCTGGCCAGCCACCTGGGGACCGCTGCTTGGGGCTGCGGACTGCGGCTGCTCTGGCCAGCCATCCAGGGACCACTTCCGGGCCAACAGACCGTAACTGCTCCGGCTGGCCACACTGGGACTTCTGCCTGGGGCCATGCCAGGGGACCGCTGTTTTCATTACTTTGAGGAATAGTCTGGTGGACGAACAGACCCAGAATTGGAGGCCGCAGCACCACCTTCTCTCACTCCCCTACCTCTGGTTAAGCTTATTTGCCAAATGGGTTTCCTAATCTCTTACTTTAACTAGAGCTGGATCTAAAGTAACACACACACACTCCCTCCCCACCTTTCCAGTTCTGAACACCCCAACATTTTTTGTGGGGAGAGAGTCAGCATTCAGATCCAAATTGTGTAGGTTGGGACCATCTCTAATCCTAATTGTATCAGCTAGGCTGTGAGATAGCTATGGGGTTTTTTAGTCCATTTGTCTCCTATAATTCAGCAGTCTTTAGGATCCTAGTACTCTTCCTATATACACAGCCCTGGAAGGGATTTTAAAGGATTCATGCCTCTACCAAAATTTGAGAAATATTTGCAAAGAGCATTAAATTGTGCCAGCCCTGGAAATGTTTTTATTGCCTTTTTCTCATTGCGCGTAACCAAGAAAATTTATCTTCCCCTTACGGAATAATGCCTGAGTTGCTGTTTTTGTTTATATATTTGTTTGTTTTCCATTTTGCAGTTTACATTGTGCATTACAGCTTGTCAAAAAAAAAGTTAAAGTTACCTAGAAAAAACACAGGATTTGGAGATGAATTTTCATATATTTCTACATTAAATATGTTATTCCGTTTATATCTGAGAAACACACAGCACCATATAAATTCACTGTACATGAAGTTTTATATTTGTCACACCAAAATACCTTCCAGGCCCAAACACAGAGAGACCTACCATATATTTCCCATATAGTTCACTAGGGACTTTGCTATTGATTTTACATGGAAGGTGCTCAGATATGACAGTGATGGGTGGCATTATAAAACTGTTAAATAAAGATAAGACAATACAGTTCTTTTTGTTGGAGGAGAAAACTCTCTGTGTCAAGTTTGCCTGATCTCTTTCGTGATGGTGAGTTCTATAATCTGGGGGTGGACCAGGAGAAAGGAGGCTGCAGGACTCCCCTTTAGACTAATTCGCTGACTGAACTCCTCTTATGGTGTTTCAGAGGGGATAATGTAGCAAAACCAGGGGCTACAAAGCCCTGAAGCCACAGTAAAATCCACAGTGTGGCTATACTACCACTTCACTCCCTGGTGGAAGGGGCAGTGTTCTGTTCTCACCAGCCCTTATAGAACTCCCAGATACACAGCAGAACTACGTGTGTGATGGGAGGTGGATTTGTCCCTTACCAAATCTTGCTACATATTAGTTGTTTTGATCAGCCATCAAAAGTAAAGTCAAGCAGTAAAGTCTTTAAATAATCTCTCTTCACTGTCTAATATTTCCCTTGATTAAATGTGTTTATTTCCCTTTTATTTGCAGCAGTTAGCGACATTTTAATAATAGATTGAATAGTCTAATCCAGTGGTTCTCAAACTGTGGGTCAGGACACCAAAGTGGGTTGCGAGCCCATTTTAATGGGGTTGCTCGGGCTGGCTTAGAATTGCTGGGGCCTGGGACCAAAGCCTGAGCCCCACCACCTGGGGCCCAAGTCCCACAGCCCAGGGCCAAAGCCAAAGCCCAAGGGTATCAGCCCTGGGTGGCAGGGCTCAGGTTACAGGCTCCCTTCCTGAGGCTGAAGCCCTTGGACCTCAGCTTTGGCTCTGGGGCAGTGAGACTGGGGCTTCGGCTTTGGCCCCCCACCTAGGATGGTGCAGCTTGGGCACGTTCAGTCAGGCTCGGCCCCTCCTCCTGGGGTCATGTAGTAATTTCTGTTGTCAGAAGGGGGTCACAGTGCAATGAAGTTTCAGAATCTCGGTCTAATCTTTTTTTTTTTTTTCAGATCTAGCGAAAGATTCCCTCTTGCTTGCTGTTAACATTCTGGCCCTTCATCAGACAAGAGTCATTGTATTTTAGCCACCTAATAAAGGCCTTCTTTCAGGATGGTTCAGATAGACCTATGCCAAGATCTAAAACAGGTGTCTGAAATACTTTAAAATATTTGAGGGAACAAAACGTAAGAAAAGTTTTCTCTTATTACCTCACATTTAATGTTTCCTTTATGTAGCAATTGTAGGGCATATAAATCAGGTTGTTTTAGGTCAGGAAATAGATATTTTGCTCAATGAGAAATGAAAAGCAAGCCTAAAAAACAGGCCAGCTGGCATTTTAGAGGCATTTGTTATTTTGTTATTTCCATAATGATTGTTGATTATGATAATTGATAATTTCAATAATTTCTATGATGCAGTTAATTGGTAAAAGTAATGTAGTTGCTCTTTTATGTGAAATACTCTTAATTAACAAAGAACATTTAAATAAATTACCATAATACTGAAGGTCACACAAATATTACCTACAGTTGTGCTCACTGTTGCATAGATACTTATTTCTATCCAGAGACAGCAGGTGAATAAGACTCAATCTTTGGAATGAAAGAAATGGTATTTCATTAAAATAAAAAAATATGACTTTCTATTTCTGAGTTGTAACTTCAAGAATCCTATACTTCCTGCCCTTTTGCTTCAAATAAGTTGTTATAGCAATTTAATATTAGATGTGTCCCATATCAGAAAACTGAGATATTCTTCAGTGGTGGAGAGTGTAGAACCTGATCTGGTACTTTCCACCTCAAAATACTGGTGAATAAACTGGTGGGGGAAAAAAACCAACAAACAGACGTGATGGGGAAGCCTTGTGCTAGACACAGGCTGAACTTTTTGAAAGATGTAGACTTTTGAAAACAAAGGTGTGTTTGAAGGTCCACAGTATCTGGTGAGTGCTCATGGGAAGGGACTGTCTAGCTATATTCCACCAGGTAACTAGCAAAATAATACTGTGCCAGTTCCATCAAAAAGCTCTGTCATCATAATTCCATCTCAATACCCTAGTTTTTTAGTTGTCCCACAGCAGAGACTGAAGTCCTACAAACTGTGTTAAAGATCTTGATGTGATGAAAACTGAAATAGCTTAGAAAAGATCTTCAGGTGGAAAACGACTATTAGGAAAAAAGTAGACATGAACATCTAGGGCCAAATTTCCTCTTGTCTTATCTTCCATTGAAGATAATGGAACATTCACTTAATACAAGTAATGTAGTGCAATCTCTTTGTCGTGAAAGTGCAACTTACAAATGTAGAATTATGTACAAAAAATAACTGCATTCAAAAATAAAACAATGTAAAACTTTACACCTACAAGTCCACTCCGTCCTATTTCTTGTTCAGCCAATCGCTCAGACAAACACGTTTGTTTACATTTGTAGGAGATAGTGCTGCCTGTTTCATGTTCACAATGTCACTTGAAAGTGAGAACAGGTGTTCTCATGGCACTGTTGTAGCCGGCGTCGCAAGACATTTACACACCAGATGCACTAAAGATTCATATGTCCTTTCATGCTTCAACCACCATTCCAGAGGACATGTGTCCATGCTGATGACGGGTTCTGCTCGATAACAAACCAAAGCACTGCAGACCAACGCATGTTCATTTTCATCATCTGAGTCTGATGCCACCAGCAGAAGGTTGATTTTCTTTTTTGGTGGTTCGGGTTCTGTAGTTTCTACATTGGAGTGTTGCTCTTTTAAGACTTCTGAAAGCATGCTCCATATCTCATCCCTCTTAGATTTTGGAAGGCACTTTAGATTCTTAAACCTTGGGCTGAGTTCTGTAGCTATCTTTAGAAAGCTCACATTGGTACCTTCTTTGCATTTTGTCAAATCTGCAGCGAAAGTGTTCTTAAAATGAACATGTGCTGAGTCATCATCCAAGATTGCTATAATATGAAATATATGACAGAATGTGAGTAAAATAGAGCCAGAGACATACAATTCTCCCCCAAGGAGTTCAATCACAAATTTAATTAACACATTATTTTTTTAACGAGCGTCATCAGCATGGAAGCATGTCCTCTGGAATGGTATCCAGAGCATGAAGGGGCATAAGAATGTTTAGCATATCTGGCATGTAAATACCTTGCAATGCCAGCTACAAAAATCCCATGTGCCTGTTTTCACTTTCTGGTGACATTGTAAATAAGAAGTTGGCAGTATTATCACCCATAAACGTAAACAAACTTGTTTGTCTTAGCAAATGGCTGAACAAGAAGTAGGACTGAGTGGACTTGTAGGCTCTGAAGTTTTACATTGTTTTGTTTTTGAGTGCAGTTATGTAACAAAAAACAATCTACATTTGTATGTTGCACTTTCACGATAAAGAGGTTGCACTACAGTACTTGATGAGATGAATTGAAAAATACTATTTTTTTTGTTTATTGTTTGTACAGTGCAAATATTTGTAATAAAAATAATAATACAAAGTATGCAGTGTACACTTTGTATTCTGTGTTGTAACTGAAATCTATATATTTGAAAATGTAGAAAAACTTCCAAAAATATTTAATAAATTTCAGTTGGTATTCTGTTGTTTAACTGTGCAACTAAAACTGTGATTAATCATGATTATTTTTTTAATTGTAGTATTTATATATTAAATAAATATAATTTACACATTGAACTAATGTGCTTTACTGTATGTAGTTAACAAATAGAACTTATCTAGAATGTAGAAACATGAACACAAATATTTAATGGGGCGGGGGGAATATTGTTAGTGTGCTAGTCTCATAGGAAATTAATGGTATTGGAAATAAATAATTGGAAATGGGAATTTGTGAACATTTTTATTAACCTTATATTAATTTGCAAAATGGGAAAAGAAAAATAAGAAAATCTTGTTCCCAGAAGTTACTATTTACCATACACAGAATAAATTGCATTTGTAATAAAAAAAAAAGAAAATGCTTTTCCTGTTTCTGAAAGAGACAGTTATAGTTCCATTAAATCAAATCAATTAAATCAGCAGTAATATACATGCACGTGAAACATTTAATTTTTAGTAATGAGTAGTTAATCCAGTAAAATGATACTTTTGTAGAATGATAAAATTGTATTATTTTCAATTTATTCAAATAATAATAGATAAGGCAGGAAAATATATCTACATATCAGAAATTTGTTCAATATGTCATTGTTACTTCACCTTTTACAGTCTGTTTTACATAAACTTCCTTGATCTTTGTGGGGAGAGACACATGATGAGCATGTTATAACTATAGGGGCTTAATCCTGCACGGTGCCAAGCATTGCCAAAAGAAATGCAGAGAGCCAGATAACCAGCACTGAATACTTAGGGAGAGACTGAGAACTCTTTATTCACACTAGTTAATGTTATATTTCACAGCATACACCAAAAGAAGTTAGATAAAAACATGCATACTCTAGCTGGAACGTTGCTATGTAAGACTATGTAAGACTTTATTTCTTAGAATTTAGACTAACACACAAGAATCCCAAATAGAGAGAGACAAAGCAGGCTGCTCCCTGAAACACAGAGGCACAACGCACCCCACTTTACTCTAGGCTGTTTGCTGACTTGACTGTTCTTACATCCAAGTCACATACTTCCCTACAGAGGCCCCTAGTTTGCAAGCAGGGCCAGGAAAAATCCCTGAACATTTCAAGTGGCAGCTTACAATTTCAGTACACTTTTCAATACACCACAATGAACAATTTCTCACACATGTAGCTTTATTGAAACCAATACCACTAGTCATGGTTACAATTTAGGAAAGTATGTCAGCACGTAATTAATTTGATGACAATGGGACTTTCCTAAATCAAGGACTATGTGAGTAACTGCTCACCAGTGTGAGCAAGTGGTTCATAATCTGGTCTTCACCATTTGTTGAGCCCATATGTAATGCACTATAAAGAGATGTGCACAGTATTCCACAGTGAAAACAAACCTCTACACACCAGCGCTGAAATGTGGAAGAAAAAATGGATATGACAGAAGGACACAGGCGAAGGCATAGGTGCTTAAATGCAGCCCAGTGAACACTTTTAGGATTTTCACTTATTCTTACAGCCAGGCAGGAACAGAGGCTTTCTTTTATCTTTATCTTTTATTAAGAAAATGAAGAGCAGCCATTAAAAGAAATGCTTTCATAAGCTTCCATTCAAAACTCTCTGTTTATCTAAGGCAGCAGCTCAGTGCCTCATGATGTATTCCAGACACAGAGTTCTTGCTTGGCCTATCAAGTTGCTGCACCTGTTCCCCTCAGTTTACTTCACCCAAGTTGACTGTGACATGAGTAGCAAAGCACTATGCTCAGGAGCCCTACAGACAGCTCAGCAATGCTCTCCCTTAGCCCCCATGTGCACCCTTGTTCTATGCAGTATTTGGGCAGAGTACCATGCATCTGCTCCCTGCCTCCCTTTCTTCCACCCTTTACTTGGCTACTTGTCACTGGTAAGTGAAGTGATTCCTTTAGCTATATAGTTTTATTGTTCACAATTAAAAATGCTGCATAGGATATTGTTTCATTACAGCTCTTTATTGTATAGAAGATTATTATCTCATTAATTTCAGATTTCTTTGGATATGGCACAACCAGGTAAATGTATAAGAGAGGCAAGGAGGGTCAGATATGCTTGGATAGTATTTCCTTCAATATGCCTTCCTTTAAGTCCCTCATGTTGTTGAGTAAAGTTGTAATTTACCTATGAAAATACCTTATCTGGCATGACTGGGGTGTACAGCTAAGGCTGTTAGCCCTTTGACTGAAATAGCAAGGGATTGTAGGTCATATAACTGGTGAATTGATGATGTACAAGGTAGTTGTGTAAGAAAGCTTGGATAGTACTTCCTTCAATATGCTGTCCTTTAAGTACCTCACTTTGTTAAGTAATGTTGTAATTTACCTATGAAATTACCTTTTGCTGTTTGCAGTGTTGTTGCAGCCATGTTGGGCCCAGGATATGAGACAGACAAGGAAGGTGAGATATCATCATTTATTGGACCAACTTCTCTTGGTGGAAGAGAAAGAGACAAGCTTTCGAGCTACACAGAGCTCTTCTTCAGGTCTGGGAAAGGTAATCAGAGTGTCACAACTAAATATAGGGTAGAACAGATTGTTAAGCATAGGAGTTAACACCTGTTGCAAGGGACCATTCAAAACGAAGTGGGTCATTAACACCTCTGCAGTGATAGGACAAAGTGGATTTTAGATTGTTATAACATCAGAGTCCATACTGAGTTCACGATTTTTAAGCCATGTCTACACTACCACTTATGTCACTCATGAGTGTGAACCCCCCCCCCACACATCCCCCGAAGGACAATAGTTTCGCCAGCATAAAGGTAGTGTGCACAGCACTATGTTGGTGGGAGAGCTTCTCCCGCTGACATAACTACCATCACTCATAGGAGGTGGTTTAATTATGTCTCCAAGAGAGCTCTCTCCCATCAGGATAGAGCGGCTTCATGGGAGATCTTACTGCGGCGCAGCTGCATCAATAGAGCTGTGCTGCTGTAAGGTCTCTAGCATAGACATAGCCTTTGTGTCTAGCAAAGTTTTGAATATGAGCTCTCAGGCTTTGCCAGACTTATCCATTTCATCTTCACTCATTACAACTTTACAGTCAACAATAAACACTTTGTCCAAACCTTAGTACCAGCCATGGTTACTAGGATGGCTCCCCAATAAGCTAGCCTCTTTCTGCACCACCTTGAGGAAGAATTTCTGGAAAAATGCATCACAAAACCAATGACATACCTGAGAAATATTGATGATATTTTCTTCCTCTGGACAGATGACCTAAACTCCCTATAGTTTTCAACCCCAGCATCAAAAACCACTATCCATCCATCCAACTCTCTCTAGAACATTCCCCACACCAGCATCAACTTCCTGGATACCACAGTCAGCCTCAGCAATGGAACTCTAAAGAAGACTATATATAGGGAACCCACAGATGACCACACTTACTTCACAGATCCAGTAACCATCCCAGATACATAAGGAAATCTGTTGTCTATAGCCAGAAACTCACATACCACAGAATATTCTCTATGACTATATAGATCAGATACTTATCACCAGAAGGACACACCCAGTAGAAATAACAACACTTATCTCTCATTCTTATCTTATCTAGCACACTCCAGGCTCCCTTACCCAACTGTGCCTGATTGTGGGCTCAATCAGGGTGATCCTTCACCCCAGGTACATTTGGTGCAATTCTCCTTTCCTTTCATTTCCAAACAGGAATAATAGTATTTTATTGCCCTAAAAACTCTAAATTTCATTGTATTTTAACCAAATAGCCCCAAACTGCCACATAACTGAAATGCAAATAAATGCTAGTGCATTCACTCATTTACAAATGCCAGCATAGTGTTCCCTCATTTGTGGCATTTCTATCCATTTGGAGTTCTCAAGCAGCTCTGGGCCACTCTTCTCCCTATTCTCCAAACAGGTGTCAATTGTGAGCACTCTACTCTCTAAGGCTTCAGGCCAGAGGGCTTATATCCACACGAATGCTAGAGTATCCTTGGTTACTTTTTTTAATTGTACTTTTAGTGCATCTTGAACTCTTAGGGTAGAATGAATGTATAAGTTGAAAATAAAGAATGACTTCTAGTTGGAGTCCGTACATTTGTGGTAATACTAAAAGTTGAAAAGTTAAATAGGCACTTTTAATTGGAAATATGATGTATTCTGCAGAACTGCAGCAATGTGTCTAAATACTGAACACTCTAATGTGCATTTTCATAGGATCTGCTATGCTAGCAATATTTTACAGGGATTTATGTTGTATTATGTATTATTTATTAGGCTTTTTAATTATGAATTTTGTTATGTTTTGAATAAACTCGCTGTAACGAAAGCTGAAGCAATAATGTTTGACTGATTGTAAAATGCACATAGTATTTGTATCATAGAGCTCATATAACTTGTTTGGAAATGTGCTGAGTGTACCAGAGAACAGTCTGGGCACTAAGCAAACTTGCAGATATGTATTCGGACAGCAGAGCTTTGGATCTTTTACAAATACTCACATTTAGCAGATTCACAATTTGCTGAAGACCTATTATTCTCTGGGATGCAGTTCAAAACATCCCTAATGAAAAAGCACGTTATTACAGTCACAAAATGATCACACGGTGCAGTTTAGATTTCCTAAGATTGATTTCAGTCATTGACAGAGATGGCTTACTCATGTCCCAAACTGACACCCAAAGAAACCGTTGGTAGAGAAGCCTTTCTTAGTGAATATTCACTTTGCAACGTTTGTTCAAAACCTCTGGATTACAGATCCCAATTCTTCCAAAACCAATCAAACAAAAATCATGTCTAGCTATTTTACATGAGTCACCATTTCTTTACTATGATATAGCAGATATACATATGTACTATGATATTTTATGCTGCGTGGCGTCACCCCTTCCCAGAGGAAAACTGGGGAGAGTGGATTTGAGATGGGGACAATGTTACCCCAAATCACTGCAGTTAGGGGTTAGTCTTCCACCCCCTGCCCTTCCCACACACATAAACACAAACACACACACAGAAAGAGTAAGGGGTTCTTCCCCCGGAACCCACAGAATTTGAGGATCCACCAAATGTCCTGTGACACTCCATTGTGGCCAGGTGCCCCTGTCCTCACGCTGCTTAGGGATTCTCCTGCCATTGGTTACAACTAGACCTATTCTTAAGGGGGGGATCTGCAATGCAGAAAGAACACTGCACTATGCAGCCCATCCATATGGGAAAGAGGATGTCATCTTGTAGGAAACCCTCCATGAATCTTGGAGGAGCAATTCTCCCCATAGGGAGAAAACACTTTAAAAACTCATTGCATGGTGAAGCGTGATTTTGGCAGATGAAAAATATGTTAATTCAGCAAGGGGGAATTTAACAAAGAAGGAAAGTGATGGTGATGGGGTATAGAGATAGGGTGAAATCCTAGCCACACTGAAGTCAAAGGGAGTTTTGCCTTTGACTACAGGATTCTACCCATAGTATCTTGGAACAACAACATCAAAATATTCTTCTAACAAACTTCTTATTTCAGTACTTTATTTTACATTGGCAGGATTTTTTTTCTGTTTCTGCAGTGATCTGAACAAATCAAAGTACATATTTCAAAGGTTTCACAGATCTATCACTCAGCCACCATAACGGCAAAAGGACACTGGACTCTCCACTGATTTCCAAATTACTTTATTGTGTAATTTGGGAGGATTCTGAGAAATAGTCTCTACAATCAGAGGCAGCTGGTAGAAACAGGTGTTGTGGAAAATTATAATCCTACTTTGATTAATCCTGTGTTATTTTGGTTGTTGTTGTGCTTTTTTTTACAACCACCCTCCAGTTATGCATGACAGGTATCCAAATAATCAAATGTATAGACTCGGTAGTAACAATCTGAGCTATTGTCAAGAGAAACATCAGGAACGATTGAAGCATGCGAGCCAAAATAATTTGCTTTTCATAGAGATAGACTTTCATAATGTCCTCCTCGACTCATGTATTTGCTGGAAAATATAGATTTGTCTCTAAGTATATTGCATATATTTTTATTACGTTACTTCCCAGATACCTCATGTTATGCTGCAAGTTCTCAAAGCAGCTTTCAGACAAATTAAAAATGGAAAACAAAGTAAAGATTACCTTAATCAATTGTGAACATGTTGGAACAGGTAAACAGGAGATTAAAAAGTAGTTTAAATCAGTCCAAATAAGGCTGTTTCATTTCTTGGTTTGATCAGTGATGTCATTGCTGTCAGATGTGGAGAGCTACTTAAAGGTGACACCTGAATGTCTCAAATATGAATGTATGTTAAATGTATTCATCTATGCCAAGATTAGCAAAAGTGACTAGTGATTCTGGGGGCCTCTAATGGTATGTGCCCAACCTGAGATACCTTAAGGGGCCTGGTTTTCAGAAAGTGCTAAGCTACCCCCCTGGAAAAAATAAGACTCTTTTCAAGTACACATACCTTAAACCTAACACAAACCTGTCTCAATTTGTGAGGACCTAAATATTTTGGGCTATGTACTTCCTTCTGTTGCATGAGTGAGGGCAGTTTTGTCTCTGTGTTTACTCAGCTCTTTTTCTCTGTACTTGGGTATGATGGGGCTATACAAACCCCACACCAGAGAGCAAGGGATTAAGGAACAGCTCTGGGCCACTGGGTCCTATCCAGTCACACCAGTGAAGCCTAGACAAGCTGGAAGTGGGGCTTAAAAAGGGAAGCAGAGCAGCTCAGAGGCAGGCAGGCAGTAGAAGGGAGCAGACAGCTGCTCTGAGCAGGAAGTGATGCCCAGGATTTCATTGCCTGAGAACTGACAACACTGACCTGCACAAACCTACAAAAGAGAGGCAGGTGACTGAGTGTGCAGGTCGGAGACTTGATTGAATATTCCGTGATTTACTCTGTGAAGCTAAAGGAGACTGGAGTAGGAAGTAGTCTGGGGGAGAGGGAAGCTGCTTAGCATCCCAAGGTGCAGTGTAACTGACCACCCTTGGACCCTGGACTGGAGCCTGGTGGAGAGTGTGGGCCCAGGCTTCCCTACCCACTCCAAGAGGATGTTACAACAACAGAAGCTTTCACCAGAAGGACCCAGCTGGTAAAAACCTTGACAGTTCAATGGTCCAGATCCCCAAGCCCCCGTACTAAAGGGAAGGACTGGAAACTCTTGGTGGGGACCCTGAAGGATAGGACTGGGTTTTCAATACGGAAATGACCTACCACTTCTCCACCTGAACAGAAGGTAGCACTGTTTGTGGTTATTCACCTTCTATAGTATTACACACTCTTAGGCCATGTCTACACTACTGGCTAAATGCAGCAGTATCGATTCAGCGGGTCTGGTGAAGACACTAAGTCAATGGGACAGTGCTCTCCCATCGACATCTGTACTCCACCTCCCCAAGGGGCATCTCCTGTTGACATAGAGCAGTGTAGACACTGTACGTTGACCTAAGTTACATCAACATCAGTTTCATACCTTACATAACTGGGCTAACGTAACTTAGATCGACTTACAGCATTAGCGTAGACCAGACCTTAGACAACTTTGTTCTATGTTCAGAAATATAATGAATAATTACCTGGTTTAAATAACCAAATCCTTCCTATTAGCTTAGATTTGAAAAAATTGATTCTTTATTAGAAAATGAAAGTTAATTAGAAACCTTTAAGTCTTGTATATTCCCTGTTTTTATGAAATGAGAGATCACTCAACGCTATATGCGGTACTCTGAAAAATCACACTATTAAAAATGACAAGCTGCATTTTCTGATGCACTGCACTTTCCAAACCATTGGCACAAGGGGTGCAAATAGCAGTAGGGTGACCAGATATCCTTATTTTATAGGGATAATCCTGATATTCTTAGCTTTTTCTCATGTAGGTGCCTATTACCTTCCTCTGGTTGGGGCTCCTCCTTCCCATCCTATCTGAAAACCCACTCTGTCCTCCTTCCCTGAGGAAGGGGTGGGGGGTTCAAACAGGATGGGCAGCTGGGTCCCCCAGCCTTCACTGCCAAATTCTGAGTCTGTGTTCCCCAACTGCAAGCTAGCCAGCAAAGTGCAATTCTATTTGCTCTGAATTGTTGCAATCTCCTCAAGGTAAGCAGGAGGCCATGTGTTGGTGTAGCCTATTGTGGGACATGGCACATTTAGTTTTGGCTTAAAACACTCCTGTCAGATAGGTATGATTGCCATTGTAGAGACTGGGAAACTGGGGCTCATAGAAGTTAAGAGCCTGATCTTTCAAAGATTCTGGGCACCCACAATTCCAGCTGAGCTCATGGGACCTTCAAATTGGTCAGCACCTTTGAAAAATTAGATCCTAACTAACATGGCAAATCCCATTGTCAAAACCATCCATCTATTCCCATGGAATATGCAAGAAAAGCAAAATCCCTAAACTTGTGTCGGACAGGGGTGCATTTAGATGTTAAATGTGGGGGAAACATCCCTCACAGTGTAGGTCATTTCCTGGAGCTATGTTCCCATGCAATCAATATTTGACCTGTAATTGTGAGATTTGCTAGAGAGAACACTTCCTTGGCTGCTCTTCATTTTAATTATGCATATTTATTTACTTTAGTGGTTAACAGCTTCTTTTTTTTCTTTTTTTTCTTTTTTGGCCCCATGCACAGCAGTTAATCAGATGGTCATCTGTTGTAAGGTCAAGCAAAATAAACAAAAGGACTTTCATGCACCATCAAATGGGGAAGTTTCGCCTCTTTGAACGCTAATGCTAGTCCCAGCATTGACTGCAGAGATGGGGAAGTGAGAGGTGAATTGGAGGCCACTGTCTCTCATCACTTGTTGACATCAAGGGATAGAATCCCATTGTCTTCAGTGACATTGGATCAAGCCCTTAAAGTAGAGAATGAGGGATTACTATCCGAAGGCAGAGGGAAAATAGAACTGGAGATTATTTGTGGGCAGTTGGACCCCATAAGTGGTTATGACCCCAAATTTTCAAAAGTGGATCTGCTCCAATTTCTGGAGGGTATGCTTCCCTCCTCTTAGAAGCTGGGGTTGTCCCTTGACAGAGACTTCTTCAGACCCTTGCATTCATATATAGGAAGGGCTAATCAGTCGGTCAGGGATTTGGGTTGAATTTTACTTTTTCAAGATTGGAAGCTCATCCCTGCTTGTATTATGGAAATGTTCCAGCTATGAATTGTCTTAGAAAAACTGTGTAACTCTGGACACATTGGCACACCTAGTGTAAATGAAAAGTTTCCACACGTACTAGGTAGCAAGTGGGGAAATGGAAAAGATAAATTTCCTGCAGGAGATCCATACCATTCTGGCTGTGGAATCTAGTCTCCTGCAGTTCTTTCTGTATTTCTTCCTCACAGTTTTGTTTCCAAGTCCCTTCTCAATTTCCTTGCAAAATCTGGGAACTCTTTCTGGACTTCCTACTGGTACTGGCCATTTAAAAGTTACAGGAATCAAAAACTTGCAACAGTTTCAAGTACGGCTAAGATCCCTTCGCCAAGCAGCTTTCCACCGGGTGTTGTTCACTGGCTCCTTGGTTTTTCATAGCATAGTGGGCAATAAATGAAGGTCTCTGCTTGGTGTCTTCCAACAACACATGCTTACATTTCTTAGTTTAAATACTACCCGTAGGGTTAATCATGAGTTTAGGTGGAGACATTAGCATAAATATAAGAAAAGTGATGAATGAGTGCAAACAAACCGTGGTGATGTGTTGTATTGAATCCTGAGCTCAACTCTACACAAATACATGAATGAAGAAGCTGGTTGTGTAAGCTGGCCTGGTCCCTTACCAGATATGGTCCACTATTTTTTCCCCTCGTATATTTGCTGTACTCGCATTCAGAAGTAGCAGATGTTGGGAGTGTTAACTGTCATTTCCTCTGTTCTCACCACACCAATTATAGGGTTAGGGGATCATTACTCTTGGGGAAAGTGGGGACAGTATGTGATTTATTCGATGTCAAACCTGGAATAGTTTCTCTTTGGTAATTCCTGTCAAGTAGGCCTTTGCTATTATAGGATACAATTACACCTTAAACCTAATTACATACCTACATTTCAGACAACCCTTTACTTTTCTAACCATTCTAAAGTCATTCTGGGATAGGATGCGCACAGCATCTATTACTACTGCTTTGCTTTTTCCTCTCAGGAACATAATTTTGCTGTTTGCCCATTTTCCAATATAAGGCAGTCCGCACGATTTCCCTGGATTTCATTCACTGCACAAGAGGGCTCTCCCAGCCCAGGAATGAAACCGTTATCTTTAGTGAACTTAGTTGCTAAGGGGACAAAGTGGCTTCTAAGAGAGGGACAGTCCAAAAGTCATCTTCTGAATGACTGAAGTAAGAATCTGGAGCTATTTTAGATGACAAGAAATGGGTTAGTGACCAAGGAGGCTGGCTTTGGTTAGGCCACTACTACAAGATAATCGTCTCCCTTTGGGCATCAGTGGTACAACTGGACTAAAGATCACCACATTTTCACTTAAGCAATAATTATGCAGGATAGTTATTGTTATAAGGATCATTAAGGACAACCAAAATGTATATGTTCTGTGTGTGACTGGTGTCAGCAAATTATGTCCAATGTCAGTGCAAACACACACACGACTTTGACTATCCCTCAATACATTTGAAAATTCTATTGTTTACCATGTAGATTATGAAACATTATTTTCACTCTCACGCTAAATTCGTTGCCCTCCAAAATACACGAAGGTTCAGCTAAAGATATATTATGGTTGGGGGTAAGAGTTGGGAAACCAAGTCACAAGTCTACCCAATTTAGGCTTTGACCTTTTTCACCTTTATTTATACAAGTTCAGACAGACTTAGTGTCTGGACATACATTTATGCCAGACAAAAAGTAACAGACAAGACATAACTGGTAAATGTGCCCAAGTTACCACATTTGGGGCACTGGGACATTCTTCCACCTTCCAAGAAGTCACCGCCTTCTCTGATCCCTTGGTCTGGTTCTTCAGTCCTGTTCTTCAGTTTCTGATCTGGTGTTTCTCCAATTTGGGCCCATGTTCACTTAGGTCTTTTATATATTTTTAAATCACAGATTACTTAATCTTTATCCAATTGGTTTTTAGCACATCAACCTTTTGGATTTTAGGTAACCTGTTCATTACACTTTTGCGAGCTTCAATTACCCAACTTCTTATTTTTTCTGCTGGTTTTGCAGTTGCTGAATCATGTTTTGTATCACCCTGCCAAGGGTTTTCCCAAAAAAGGGTGGGTTTTTACTTATCACTTCATATTTGTGTACCTCTTACGTTCATCTTCCAACATATTACCTTTGTTTTGTCAGCAATAATAATTTGTTCTGTCGGCAGTAATTTTATGTAAAAGAAGAATTGGCAAAACCACATTTATGTCAGCAAGGACTTGGCCTAAGTGTTACCTCATCTGTATTCATTCACTATACATAATTACAAATAATTAAAAATATACCTATCAAAGCTCTTAATTTTACCATTAACAATTCTTCATTTTATATTTCAATGTTATAAGTCAGAATGTTACTCTGGGCTATCCTTAATCTATTAGAAAGAGGAAAAGGGTTTTGGAAAACATGATGATTCTTCAGTGTCAACATTTCTTATCTTTTTTAAACATGGGTTTTGCATTCAAAATTCAGATTTTTTTTGTGAATCATTACAAAGAAATTTCATTAGAAATTTTTCTGTGAATTCATTTTGAGGAGTGTCTCAATGTTAGGGTATTAATTAATGAATATACTTTTAATGGTACCCCAATGTCTACTGACAACATTAGGTCCAAGCACAAAGTTCTTAAATGGATTTTAAATGTATCCTCCAACTAACATTTATTACTGCTCAAACTAAATCCCACTGATACTTCTGTGTACTTTGCTGAACAAAAATGGAATATGTGGGGAATCCCTGCATAGAAGTCATATGTTTGGTACAAAACTCCTATTGTAATATGGATTTCTAAAATGCAGCATTCAGCAAAATAATCTTTTTCATACCAGGCTTACATTTAAGATCTCTCTCTTCATCAGGTATTTGCACCTTCATTATGTGTTCATTTCAGAACTTTAGTAGCTGAGAACTTCTGGAATCAAGTCTACATATCTTCCAACATTAGTTAAAAGATGCAAGAATTGAAACTGAAATAGAAAAGATTTCTCAGAACATTCTCCATGTATCACTTACATTTATCTCTAGGCTGTTTCATAAAAAGAAAAAGCAAAAAAGAGTAAAACTCCTTCCCTAGTTTGACCTTAAACAGACTAATAGTCTGACGATAAGGCAGTAAATAGTCTCAAAGAGAATAAGATACAAAAAGAAAGAGGAACAAAAACAAAACACTTTTTCTGCATTTCCTATTTTCAGATGAACAACAAACTACTCAGCAACTTTATCAGCAATAATTGCTTAATTTATTTGTGTTAGATACATGTTTGTGAAGTATTGTAAAGAACAATTACCATGAGAGTTAGCCTTCTCTGAAACAATATGTACTTTTGGATTTGTTTAATAAGTCTTTTATGGAATTTTCCATCAATTTAATAACTAATATTTCTTCAAGACCAAGATACGGAGACCTTGCGAGCTCTGATAAAATATTTATGCATGTTAAATTTTTAAACACCATTTTAATGACAGCTACAATAAAAAATATGCTAACTACTTTTTCAAACAACTACCAGAGTCTTATATTGATGGAGGTAGACAGCATATACTAGTAATTCTGGTGTAGCCAACAGATATTATACATTTAGCTATTGCACATTATGTGTTTTAATTTGCCCTGTTATGAGGCATTAACTTTTTCCCACCACTCTTCTATAACCTACCCATAAAATGTGTGGTGAGCAACTTGGTTGTGCATGGAATATAACAGTAAAATAAGGAGTAACCTGGAGTCCTATAGAATACAGGCCTTTCCTTCCTCTTTTAGTGGAGATCTGGAATTCCAAGGTATGAAGTCAACTAGGAAGCCATGAGAAATTACCACCACCCGAGGGTTGTCTGGTTAGTTTAATTTATATAGTGTGTGCATATATATTTAATGTCCATTTCTGTGTGCATTTTTTTTATCATTTGTCATTCCCTGTGTGTAAGTAAATAATACCAGCACCAACCTAGTTTTTAATAGGTTTAATCACTCTCACTTTGCATCCTCATTTATCAACAATGGCCAGAAGATCCTTTTTTCCTTCAGTGATTAACTAGGTAGTTTTGCTCTGTCTTTTTATGCAGACCTGATCACAGTTATTCATCTCCTCCCAGTTTCATTACTGCAAGGCACTCTAATTGAGTCTTCCCTTCAAACCGGCACACACTTCAGCCTCTGAAAATGCACAAGCCCCCTGCAAACCATATTACACCTGTATTCAGTTTCTGTCCTTGACTTCCCATCTGTTTTCCAAATGCAATCCAAGTATTTGATTTTGATATATAAAGATCAGGCTACATAGAATACTGCCACTCTCCTACTGCATTAACCTGACACATGAAGTCAGTTGAAGAGCTCCGGTTGATAGTCATTAGATTTGAACACTAAGAGGACTCAACTATTTTGAGAGATCACTTCTCTTCTCATGGCATGCTACCGCAATTGTGATCAATGAAAATACTTCACCTGCCCCCAGTTTGACAGAGAGGTAGCTGAGGGTAAAGCATTGTCAGAGAAAGCCCCTCGGGTATGTAATATGTCACTCCCCAGTTCAAAGTAGCCTGGGGCTACTGACCTTCAGATCACACTGCAAGATGCATCTGCTTGTGTGGGCTTCTGTAAAGAGTTGATTTGACAGGAGTTGGAACTGTGTAGGTGGAGGCGGTGGGAGTACTTTTGTATTTTTATGGGGGTTGAAGTCTGATGGCTGTCCGGCATCAGCTGTTGTTTAATTTATTTTTGTTCTTATAGCCTGGGTCAGGGACATCTAGAATCTTGGATAGATGCTCCTTTTTATTGTTATAAATCCAAATAAATAATAATCAGTAATAACACTATTTGCCCAAGTACTTGTTTGACTTTAGATTAAAAAGTGGGGAGGGCTGGACAACAGACTGGTTGGCTATAGGTCCTATAGCAGCCCATAGACCTATTTGGTCCTAAAGCAGCATGGAATTATATATAGTTATGTTCCACAAATGCACATGGAGATTGTCATAATGGGTGCATAATAAATTACTGTAGAAAGACAAGCACTGCTGCTAATCAGTAAATACTTTGAGGTGAGTAGCCCTAAGAAGCCAAAGGAGCTGGTATATTCAATTGGGTGGAAATCAGTTTTGAAATTTTACCAGGACTGAGCTTTGCTATTTTAAAGAGGTTGTCTCAGTACTTGTCAGGATGGAAACTTATTATTTAATAGTGGATGTCCTTATCTCTTGCACCCGACCAATTTATTTAAATAGATAGGGAGGGAAACTGTCCATGCCTATTAATTAAATCATTTCATTACTTTGTAGTAACTAATGCTTTGAAAACTTCATCTTACACACCTTCCGGCAGATGGTGTAGTTGACTCTTTCAACTGTATGCTGTAAGCTGTAAACTTCATCTATGAGGATCGTTGAAAATAGGTTCATTTCCACATATCTTAAAATATTTGCCAATGTGAGAAACTTCCTCAGGTTTTTCTCTTCATGAACTCCATTATGGATGATGACCTGTTGTTCCTTAATGCAATTGGACTACAAAGATTGCACAGATAAAGACAATTCTGTATTGCTGCAGAAGAGCTATTTTGTTAATCTATTTGTAACGCTGAGAGCATCTGGATTTTTGTATTTGCATTTGTATGCATGTCCCCATACATATTCACATCCACATATTCATGCATACAGTTTACATGAATAAATTATTGGATTTGTGGAGTTATATACTGAGTCTGAAAACTTTTAACAAAATCTACCATATTTCTCATAGTTCTCTAAATAATAAAGTACCTTAGCTAAGATGGGTAAACATTTTTTGTTGCATTTATGTTTTATTCAAAAACTCTGACTAGTCAAAAGCCACCAGAAATAGCTATTCTGGGTGTAGCCATAGGAAATGAGAAAGGTCTTCATTAACCCCAGTGTCTTGGGAGAAGAACTGTTGTAATTATTGCAGAACTTCAACCTATATAGTTTACTCCTACTTTATGTAAGAGACCAACAAGTATGTGAAAGAATGTGAGAAGGATGGCCAGTATGACAGACAGTGAGGGAAAGAACTGGCATGACATCTCCAACGCCAGGCCAATGAGCTTCACCCTGGACAGAATCAAGAGAAGGGGCTAGTGATTTCGCAGTATGTCAGTTCCAGCAGTAAACAGCAGACAGAAGAAGCAGGAGTCTAAATGGATAAACGGTATGGAAAACCAAAATGATTTAAGGAGTCCAGGAGATAGTAACAAAGATCCCACAGAGGAGAAGTGACTTTGGACTCTGAATGATAAAACTTAGAAAAGATGAAGTTATGGTTATATGTACATCCACCTGTAATGGGGGAATATAGTGAGCTGGAGAGATGTTATGAGCAATTTGCTTCTTTTGCCCAACGCTTCACTTATTTGCGGTCCGAGAAACACGCACTGACTTCAATGAAGAGTGCTATGCACTACTGATGAAGATGACCCTATATTTTGGCTTCATCCCAAGGCGAAATGGGCAACTTCCATTGAGTTCAGGCCCTTTATGTAGGCTGTGCAGACTCCAAAGAGTAATAGAGCATCTTTCCTTTCTTTTCCATTAAATTTGGAGGTATTGGGGCTTCTCTATGTTTCTCTTGTAGAAATTTGGCTAGATCAGACACTTAGGCTCCCTTTTTCAGGGAATCCACATTTTCTTCTTCTGACCAGCACTCCTTCACAAATTTGAATCCTCTTCCACTTCATCTCCATGGTGAATGGGAAATAAAGGAAGAGAGGAGGAGAAAGTGGCATATTTCAAAATGGCCAGATTCTGCCATCCTTACTCCAGATGAACAGCAACTCCACATAGCACCACTGTAATCAAACTAGCTGATGATCCTAGTAAATATGGAAAATGTGATTGCTTCATAATTGAAATTTCACCTGGAAACTCAAAAGAAAATGTTTTGTTTCAGGTTAACAAACCAAAATGAAACCTTTTGATTCAGGAATGTCAATATTCCAAATCCGAGTAAAATCAAATATCAAACATTTTAACTCTATTAGAATATTTGCTTTGCACTATTAGCATTATAGCTGTACTGTTGTAGGAAAGACATCAGCCAATTAAATGCTAGAAATTTAGTATGTTATCACTTTAGCTAATAGCTATAGTGTACATATTCTACCATAACAGAGGATACTAGTATCCACTAGAAACATTCATTTTTAAAGCCATAAATAAATACTATAGCTACTATTGTATACATTCTGCCCATCACATTATATAGAGTATTTTCAACTATCCTAGCACCTTAAAGTGGATTTGTGTAGCCCATTTTCTTCTTTTCCATGGTATGTTCACTATTACTTTTACATTTTTAAAAATGAAAATGAATGAAAGGCAAAAAGATGTATTATAAAACTTAGTATTTTACATGTAGCAAAACTGTAGTATAAATGTATATTGCATGTAAAAATTGAAATTCTTATACATTATTCATTTTTGTTTTGTAGTGTCACAGAAGACACACAGAAGATGGGTATCTGCCCTAAAGAACTCAGTATCTAAGTACACATGCCAAACAAGTATATATCAAATAGGAGGAATAGCACAGGCTACAGATACTTCTACAAAGTATGTAATCATATGAGTATTCTCATTGACTTCACTGGATCTACTTACTTGCTTAAAGTTAGGCATGGGATGAGGACCGTACCTACCAATTCTCTGCTGATGTAAGTGGGTACATGTCCTCTGAATTTGCCAGAGTATCATCCATTTGCACCAGTAGAGAATATGTCTCAGAGGGCAACATTGGTACATAAATTAAGCATATTGTAGTACTGTAACTGGCTTCATTCTTTCCCCATCTCTTCCTGATGCTCAGGTTTGTAATATGCAACTGCATAGTCTATCTATTTCTGCTTGGTATTAGGAATGCATTTTAAAATCTCTCCCCTCGTCCCAAAGAATTGCTTTAAGAGAAAGCAATTAAAAATTTAAAATACCCCCCTAAAAGCCAAAAATAAAAATACTTAAACAAGACTCATTAAAAATCCTTGTGTGTCAATGTGATGGATGTATTTATAACCTAGTCATGGAATCAGAGTCATGTTACACCAAATGCAGTAATTATTTTGAGTAGGGGGGAAAGGGACTTTGTTTTTTAATTATATATGCTTACTGCCAAATTATGCCTCTCCTTCCACAAATGCTCTAGAGCAGTGGTTCCCAAACTTGTTCCGCCGCTTGTGCAGGGAAAGCCCCTGGCGGGCTGGGCCAGTTTGTGTACCTACCTTC
>NC_048301.1:50976432-51158978 GCF_013100865.1 Trachemys scripta elegans | reverse complement strand
CTTGTGGGTCACTAGTTTTACTGGCTACACTATTAGGCTGTCTCATCCTCTGCACCATTAAGTGCCTCCAGCCACAATTTACAATGGGGAAGGTGTCATTGATTTCTCTCCTTCCTATAGAGCAATGGTTCCAAAACTTGTTCCGCCGCTTTTGCAGGGAAAGCCCCTGGCGGCCGGGCTGGTTTGTGTACCTGCCACGTCCACAGCTTCAGCCGATCGTGGCTCCCAGTGGCCACGGTTTGCTGCTCCAGGCCAATGGGAGCTGCTGGAAGCGGCGGCTCTGCCTGCGCCGCTTCCAGCAGCTCCCATTGGCCTGGAGCAGCAAACCGTGGCCACTGGGAGCCACGATCGGCTGAAGCTGTGGACGTGGCAGGTACACAAACCAGCCCGGCCGCCAGGGGCTTTCCCTGCAAAAGCGGCGGAACAAGTTTTGGAACCATTGCTCTATAGGAAGGAGAGAAATCAATGACACCTTCCCCATTGTAAATTGTGGCTGGAGGCACTTAATGGTGCAGAGGATGAGACAGCCTAATAGTGTAGCCAGTAAAACTAGTGACCCACAAGATGGATATCTGTAAGGTGATGGCCCTGAGTGTCAGCTGAACTGTGCAGGAAAAGAGGTATGGGGGAGCATGTTGTTTACACCTTTCCAATGTTTGAAAACCACTGATCTAAAGGATACATACACATCCTATATCTATAATGGTTCATTTGGGCTTCTGCTTATTTTTAAAGGAGTAATTTACTCACTACCAACATGCACACCCAAACTACCAGTGGGGCTTCCCACTGGGCTTTAGTCACAGTGTTTATTCTATCCGCTAGTGGATTGCTGGTCTCACAGAGTGTAATTCCTTTTTGATCATACCAGGACCAATTTACAGCCTGAATAAATGTGGCAATATGATGCACTTAGTTAACCCATCTAGTTCTTCAATAGCATCCATCTCAGGAGTGCAGTGGGCTATGACTTTCCACCAATCCAACCCTGTTGCACTGTGTGCTCTATAGACAACTCCCACTTGTGTCCCGTAAATGAGTAAAAGTAAAGCTGATGCATTTTCAGACCTTTCTTCTCGAGGTTTCAGCTAAGCCCTCAATTTGAGAAACAATATTGTTCAGAAACTTAGTTTGCCACTACTAAAAAGACTGAAGTTTTGTGGTTCAGTTTATTATCAGCACAGCTACCACAGGAATACAATTTCAACAATGAAGAGCTTTGCAGTGTAGGATATATAATTTAAACAAGGCAACATCACTTCTGAACCCCACAATAATAATACAAGGTTTATGACTACAGACATCAGTAAGCTATCTCTGTCATTCTTAGCTACTGACCTTTTAAGTTTACAGAGAAAAAACAGCACTACCAGTAAAGTTTGCTGTCTGTTCTTACTTCTGTCATTCCAATCTCACAAACTGCATTTCCGAGGATGATCCCTCTTGTTTTTCTAGAGACTCTTTAATATGGGTATCCCCTCTTTGGTCACTCAGCCTGAGTGCAGCCACAAGAATACACATGCAACCCTTCTGCTCGTTGCATTGGCTCTCCCTTGAGTACCTTGTCTAGAATTCTTCTCTATAGCTCTTCAGCCATGGAGTAGCTACCCTTGGAGATGCCTGTATTGGCAGGGCTCAGACAAACCAATAATTTTAGATTAGATAATGTAACTTTTATTAATTCTTTAGGATCTCTAGCTTTTTTTTTTGTAATCATAATTGCACAGAGGGATTCAACTCGAACATTTCCACCTGCCACCACTGCCTCAGAGGGACAGCATTGAAAACTGAGCTTAAATTATGCTCCAACACTAGCAATTCAGCAATGAAAATAGTGGAAGGTAAAAGGGGAAATAAAGGGCTTGAAAGAAAAAGTTTATAAGAACATATTCTAATTTAAGCAAGAATGAGTAAAATACAAAAGCTTGAATTGCTTCTAGAAATGGTATAACTATCATTATCAAGCAGGAAGATAAGGATGGATCAATAGAAATACAAAATGTGGATGATTATAAAGAAGAACATTTGAGACAGCTTAAATAGGAACCATTTAACTTTATAACAGTCTTTCTATAGGATATAAAAAGGAGGCTGATGGTATTATTGAAATGAGAGAAAATACAGGGACTTAAAAACACCCGGGGGTCTCTATAGACAGATGAATCATTGCTTATTTTATACAAAAAATATATACAAATCTCTACTAACTCTCCAGGGTGACCAATAACTTTAAGGATAGGAATTCTTGCACAATCCATATTCTTAACTGATTGATTTTCACATGAGATACAGTAGCAGGTAAGCAATTTACCATCCCACATAAAAAGGACACTATTACTTGTTTGTTAATTAAATAACATTCAAGATGTTACTGATAAATTTCCCATTATGACTAATTTTTATTCAACCATCCTGCATGAGAAAGGCTTTAAAATCTTGAGGATTATTCTTATTGGAATAAGATTACTAAAATGCCCCTCGCCCAAGACTGTTGGTCCAGATGCTAAAACCCTTACGCATACTGATAAGCACCTTCCACCACAAGTAGACCCACTGATTTCAGTAAGACTGATTGAGAACTAAGGTAGTACCCTAAGGTATGGGAGGCAGAATCTGGCACTCAGTTTACAAAGAGTAAGGCTTTGAACCCAAGGGTGAATAGCTACTCTCATGGTCCTATTAAAGCTTCAGGGACCACTTGTGTGAGTAACAGCTTACACATCAGAGTAAGGAAGTTACAATCTGGCTCCAAACTGGCCCCCATTCTCTCAGCTGTACTCACACTGAGTATGATCTTATTCTGAAAGCAGCCCCATGGATTGAATGGCTTGGTCCCAGAGCCCTTTATCCTCCTGCTTCCAAATGATTTACCTTCTGGACTGAATTTCTTTTCTGATTCTGTTCAAGAGCCAAGTAGTCCGTTTCATATACTAAAAGGAGCTAGGAATATTTTAAATTATAGAATATACTCTTACTTTGGCAAAGAAAGGCAAGGCCACTTCTACTTCTTCATCTGAAAAGCTCTCTTACCACCCTCTTCACTTGTTCATGAGCTAAGGCCTAAGGTCTGGGAAGATTAAAATATTGTTGTTGTCTTTTTCAGGTCTCTCCAATTTGCTCAAATCTCTCTAGTAACGTGGTTGTCAGAAATGAACAGAACATTTCAGGTATAGACACATGAGAGTAAAGGAGGGAGGGATCATTAAATTCCTGAGATGATGCCTCAGTAGGGTGACCAGATGTCCCGATTTTATAGGGACAGTCCCGGTTTTTGGGTCTTTTTCTTATATAGGCTCCTATTACCCCCCCATCCCTGTCCCGATTTTTCACACTTGCTATCTGGTCACCCTATGCCTCAGCATATACAACCAAAAACTGCATGGACCTTTCTTGACGTCATATTGCACTGCAAACTTGTGTCTAATCTGCTGTGGATACTCGGTCTCTTCATTTGAGGCTCTACTGTGTTCAGTGTGTGTGTGTGTGTGTGTGTGTGTGTGTGTATTGGATTATTATTTTTCCCCAGCTGTGTTAGCTTCCTTTACTCTAAATAAATCATGTTATTTCCTGCCCACTTCCAATCCAGTTCAACTCCTCCTAGTTTATTATTAGCTGTCCATTTAATTAACATATTGTTCACTCTGTCTTCTAGATCAAAATGAAGTTAAACAGGAACAGACCTAACTTTGATCCCATCTGTACCCTGATCCTAGCCTCCTCTTGTTATTGCCTTTTATCCACAATTTCCATTCCAGATAACAATGTTTCTGTCCAAACACATTTGAATTATTTTTAGGTCAGATTTCATGAGACACGATAACAATGCACAAGGTTTATTTCCTGCAAGGGTTATTCCTTCTACTTCCATGGAGTTTATTTCTCAACATGTATTTTGGTCCTAATGAATCTTGTCTCATTTAAATTATTTTTATTTTTTATAATTATTATTCATTATTATTCATTAATTATTCATTTACTGGTCATTAGATTTATGGGATGGTAGTTCTCCAAACTTTCAGTCCAAATTCAATTTGGTCTTGCCATGGTGATTTTTTTCAAAACTGTCTGTGATAATTAGTCTACATTTATAGGCCATTAGCTAATTTAATTCACTAAAATGTATATTGTCCAGATTGGTTGATTTGTTCATGTCCATGATTTTAAAGTAGCTCTTAATAGCAGTGGCTGTTTAATTAAGGTCTTCTCTTCTTTAATATAAACTTTTCTGAATATTTTCTATGATTTTCTTGTTAACAACAGATTTAATAAGCTTATTTATCCTTGAGAATGCTGATTTAAATGTTCCTCTCTAGATGAGTATTTACTAGTTACATTTCATCCCACTGGGCAAGTTTTTCCCTCATCAGGCCATGGTCTGAAACATTTCTTCCTCCTGAGCCTCCATCTAGACCCTCCTCAGAGCAGCTGCCAAGGAAGCGTTAACTTGATTTGCAGGTGAAAGGGCCGTAGGCTTTCAGGTTGCCTGTCCTTGATGAAGGGTCATTCTGAAGCCTTCTGGTTTTGCCTTTAACTCATTTTGTGAAAACACTTCGGAAACAATTCTTCCAAACTCAGCATTGAGACATAGGCAAGAGTGCCTGTCATCTTCTTCTCTCAGCTCAGAAAGAATAGAAGCTAGCCACTACTGATCCTCTTCTGGAGCTGCTTCTGCCCTCCATCTCCTCTATCAGCAGACCAGTGAGGAATAGGTAGATCTCATTGCTGCTTCCTCTCCTCAGGCCTTTTGCTTTGTAAACCAAACCTTATCCAGCATTTCAGTTCATGCTAATGGCACAGCAGCAATTATCAGCAATTCTAAAGCCAGTTGCTCAGCTGGTGTAAATCAGTATTGGCTGTGTCAATTGGCTATGCAATAATGGAGCTATGCTGATTTATACCACCTGAGGTTCTGGCCCCTGCTAGTCTCTCTCTTCTGAATTGAGTTAGCAATAATGGATTGGCAGAGCAGAGAAACCCATGAGCATATTGCTGGGGGGTGGGGGGAAGTGCAGTGGAGGATCTGGCTGTGGCAGATTCATTATGAAGTTATGTCAATGCATTGATTCAGTCTATGGAAACTCAGAAAGCAGAATGATCAGTAAATAAGAAATCAGTGTTTTGAAATTTGCATGATACAGTTATTATCCAGAATACATTCAAATATGGTTGCATTACCAAGCACAGGTGGGAAGGGGGAAATAGATACCAAAGTCATTTTCATAATATTTTAAATTAAGATTTTCTATAAATGGCATAAAAACCTCCCAATACATATCAATACATAAGACATGAACAAGGTCCAGAACCTGCTGAACCAGTTGGAAGGAATTTTAGAAAAGCAGAACATTTTAATTATTAAAGGTTACATAGGTGGTTCTGCTCTGTTTGCCCATAACATTTTCAATATGGTGTGATTGTCTTGGCATTCTAAAACCCAGCAGCAGCAGCAAACTGTGCCTCTAACCCACTGAACCAATGTGTTTTCAAGCAGTCAGCTAATTGGAAAATTGTAAAGCACGTACTATGGCCCCATATGATTCCAGACTATGCCAGCATCTCCCTCTCAGCTTCCCAATTTGTTATATTTCTGCCTCTACAGGCATTGGCATTCATGAAATGATCTTACACACATACACACACAGGCATTTTAGTCAGTTTTTAACATTCTCTTTCATGTAATGAACACAGTACTTTATAGTTAATGTACTTGTCTTTATGTGTTATATGGTTAACATATTTTTCAGTGATTGCAGTTATAATGATACAGGGCTGAAACATGCAATCTATAATTAGTACAAAGTACACTGCCATGTGGAAAAAATGTGTGACATACAGTACTACATTCGCAATTACCATGACTGCCCTTACAGTAGTTCTTGATTGTAGTTATTTAACTACACTGATGGTGTGTCTAGCAATAAACATTTAAGTTCCAGTGCTCCCTGATAAAGTAGATTAGTATCAAAATCAATGATTGTCAAGTCACAACTAAGGAATTTTACTCTGACTTTTCAAGAAACGGTTACCACACTTCTGGGGTGAAATGCAGTAGATGTTTTATAGTGTAGACAAGGAATTTCAGTACGCAGGATGTAGATAGGAGCTTTTTTATATACATCCAAAGAAATAATACAAGAACTGAAATTTATCCAGGAATTTGGAGTTAACCCTCTACTTTAATAAAGCTCCACTTTCTGCTGCAGTTAGATATTACTTAGCTTTCTCACTTCAAAGTACTGACCCAGCCTGATCATGCTTAACTTGGGAAAGTTGATGAGACCACAGTGCACGGTTATGGCTGCAGTAGCCTGCCAATTTTTCTACTCCCTGAGTCACATTTTTTTATTATTTCATTTCATTTAAACTCATCCAATCTGGATAATATTCTCTAATGGCTCTGTGTTGGGTCCAGTCCTTTTCCTCACTAACTTCAAAGGTTTGTACTTTTAAATATCAGATGAAGCATCTTTGAATTGCTTATAGATTATCTCCAGGAGCAGCTTCCTCACCTCTGTTTGCATCCTTATCCAATTTAATTGACCTTGAGAGCCAAGGCATGCTGATCTGTTTAATCAAGAATTGGCAAATATAAATGATGTGGCCCCTGAATGTACCAAATCTATCCTATTGACATCTTATTCACCTTATTATACTGAAGACCACTGGAGCTTGAAAGTAGCCTGAAGAAAACTACACAAACAATGGAAAGCGTGTGTTACTACTACTCATTTTGGCATATTGTATAGAACAATAATATTGATTTGTCTACTGCAACTAGGAACAGTTTATTTGGAATTTGTGGTAACAGAGGAAGAGATTTCTCTTTACTCAGTTCTTGGGCATGTGGCACTCAAGACTTACACCAAGTCTGACTTGTTCAGTGTTTATTTTAGACCTTAGCCATGCTTCTCTAGTTAATTATATGGCCCTCATCACCAAAGTATCTGAGTGCCTCACAATTATTAATGAATCCTTACAACACCCTGCTGAGTTAGGAAAGTACTACTTTGAATTTTTACAGATAAAGAACTGAGGCACAGAGGAGATTAAGTGACTTAGCCAACATTTCACAGGGAATTGCTGGCTCAGGAACTGAACCGAACCTATGATGTCTGAGTCCCAGTCCACTGATTTATATAAAAGTCTGTCTTCCCACCCACATAGACATACAGAATTCTGGACTTGCTAAAAGCCAGTGGCTTTAGTATAATTTCTGAGGGGCTTCTTTAAACTGTTTCCTCAGGAGTTCTCCACTTTGCTAGCTACATACTTTTATCAAAAGGCAGATTCACAAGGGCAAATTCAGCCCTTGCTCAGAAGTCTCAACTCAGGTTAACTTCAGTGGAAGCTGAACCCATTTATGCCAAGGCTGACTTCTAATGAAGTTTCCTGTCTCTATTTTACAGTAATTAGCATGTTTGTGTGCTACTCTATTAATTGTAAAATCAATCAAAGCAATTTTTTATAGTTTTTTCTTTTTTCTAAGCCAGAGATCTTCTGATAGAGGAAACAAAGTCAAAGTTCTGTCTCGTGATGTTCTGTGTCGTGTGCTGTGGCATAAACTTTGCTTCCACCAATGGATATGGTTGATAAAGTAGAAAAACTTTGCAAGGTAATTGCATTCTACCTCCAAAATTAATGGTAAACAATATCTGCTGCCTGCAAAGCAGAATTGCTAGTAACTGAGCTCTCCTTTATACCCCAAATTAAAGATACTCAGGTACATTTATTTCTAATTTTTTTAGTTTTTAAATTTATCTTATTTATCCACAAGTCCATATAAAGATGATCAGTTAAGAGGTTTTATAAATTGCTAGAAGAAGCCATTTACAGTACATGACAAGTTTTATTGGTCCTCCGAACCCAGGAACTATGCTATTTACTTTTGAGCACCATCTATGGCACCTTCGTGGTTTATGTTGATACATATACAGAACACTCCTGTAACAGGCCAACGCTATGGTTTAAAATGAAATTCCACTAATGCCTTAGTTAAACTCTTGTTGTCTCAGTTAACAAGTCTTATAAGATCAGGTTCCAGAAAGATATTCTCCATTAGCTGGGTTTTTTTGGTTAGGTATGGAAAAATGACAAGAACTGACTTTTTGTGGTGTTTTGATGCTTCTGTTTCCAGAAGGTACTTTCTTTTAAGGTAAAATTAAGAATTAACCAAAGTTTGTCCAACCTTAAAAAAAAAAAAAAAAAAAAAAAAAGGAAGAATTTGGGTACCCTAGAATAGAGAAAGGGTAATGTAATGGAAAGTTATGTACAGAGACAAAAACTTACACATGGGGATGAAAGAAACTCATGATACTGAGTTTATTACTGTGATACAAAATTTTCTGATAATATGACAGGAAACTGAATTCGAATCTCATTTTCAAGTAACAAGTTATGTCATATTCCCAGCCAAGTTCCTAGAAGGTATCAAATTGTGGAAAGAAGAAATGTTTACAAAATCTTGTAATGCTGTAGTGTAGCCTAAACTGGAAATGGTTCAGAAAAGAGCTACAAGTATGCTTAAAGAATTAGAAAACATGCATTATGGTGATAGACTCAAGGAAGTCTATCTATTTACCTTAACAAATAGAAGGTTAAGGAGTGACTTGATTGCTGTCTATAAATACCTACATGGGGAACAAATATTTGATAATGGACTCTAGAGTGTAGCAGAGAAAAATATAACATGATTCAATTGTGATGGGTTCAGTCACAGAGACCACCTTGGGACTGTCACTTGACATGCTGAGATTACCTCTGAGCCTGTTTTCCCTGCCAGCTTGGAACTCCATAACCTTGCCTTGTTGAGCCAGACACACTAGCCTCCTGCAACACAGACCCAGGTCTGGTCCACGCCCACAAAGCTGCAGACTTTAACCAAAAACTGTGCAGCAGGTCACCTATCTCCAGCACCCAGATACCCAGTTCCCAATGGGATCCAAACCCCAAATAAATCTGTTTTACTCCGTATAAAGCTTATACAGGTAAACTCATAAATTGTCCGCCCTCTATAACACTGATAGAGAGATATGCACAGCTGTTTGTTCCCCCCAAGTATTAATCACTTACTCTGGGTTAATTAATAAACAAAAGTGATTTTAATAAGTATAAAAAGTAGGATTTAAGTGGTTTCAAGTAATAATAGAACAAAGTAAGTCGTCAAGCAAAATAAAGCAAAAACACGCAAGTCTAAGCCTAATACATTAAGAAACTATTTACAGGTAAAATCTCACCCTCAGAGATGTTCCAATAAGCTTATTTCATAGACTTGACTCCTTCCTAATTTGGGCCCAATCCTTTTCCCTGGTACAGTTCTTATTAGTTCCAGATCAGGTGATAACTAGGAGATTTCTCATGACTGGCAGCCCCCCCACACACACACCTTGTTCTGCTCCACCCCCTTTTATAGCTTTGGCCCAAGGCAGGAACCCTTTGTCTCTCTGGATCCCCACCCCTCCTTCTAAATGGCAAAGCACCAGATTCCGGTATCCTGTGACATGGTCACATGGCCTGTGAGACCTCATTCTTCATTCTTCCAGGGCTGGCCCACACGTACCCAGGGAGGTTTGCAAGTAAACAGAGCCATTTACAACCAATTGTCCTAGTCAATGTGAGCCATCAAGCTTCCAAACCACCATTAATGGCCCACGCTTTGCATAATTACAATAGGACTTCAGAGTTATACTTCATATTTCTAGCTTCAGATACAAGAATGATACATACATACAAATAGGATGAACACACTCAGTAGATTATAAGCTTTGTAATGATACCTTACAAGAGACCTTTTGCATAAAGCATATTCCAGTTACATTATATTCACACTCACGAGCATATTTCCATAAAACCTATGGAGCGCAACGTCACATCAATGTCTGGAAGCTGAAGCTAGATAAATTTAGACTGGAAATCAGTTGTACATTTTTTAACAGTGAGTATAATTAACCAGTGGAACAATTTTCTAAAGGTCATGGTGGATTCTCCAACACTGACAATTTTTAAATCAATTTGGATTTTTTTTTTCCTCAAAGATGTGCTCTGGGAATTATTTTGGCAGAATTTCTATTAGCTGTGGTATATGAGAGATCATGCTAAATGATTGTGATGGTCCCTTCTGGCCTCAGAATATATGGTTTTCTTTGCAAGACCAGGCCATCATAGTTTTCTTTATACTTGCAATGGGCAGGATTTTAGAAAAATAGATGTAAAAAGTTGTTACATGCCTGAGAAAGAGAATAACTGTGTATCCAGAATTAAATAAATGGAATTGTGGAGTTGTAAGAACAGAGTTCACTTTTACTGATATGATAACATCTGTATTTTATTCTGCTGGCGTATAGATAGAAACTAAACTATATTTTTATGATGCAAAGGTATTTCTCTATTCAAAATTATATACCCTAGATGAAAAATATATTATATAAAAATATCATTTCTTGGGGGACACTTAAAATATCTTCCCCACATCAGAATTGTACATTTAATGAAGTAATGTTGCTATTTTTTTCTTTTCCTTATGTCATTCCACACACCATGCTTATTTTAATAACCTGAGGCTTATCCCAAGCAGTATGGCTTTTTTCATAGCTTTTTTTGTTTTAATAACACCTGTGAAAAATGTTGATTAGATAAACTATGCAATTGCTTCTCTGAGTGCAATTGAGCTAATTGATTTGTTTTCCCTGGTTTATTTTCCATCTGTTTTCTTCCATACTTGAACTGTGGATTTTGTGAACCAGTCTAATCAAGGTATGTTCACTTGCTTTACTTTTCTTTTTTAAATTGTATAGAAAAAAATAATATTGAAATTAAACTTTAAAAAATCCTCTTTTTTTACTTGGTTTGATAAGCACCAGGTTCTTGAGAGAGAGAGAGAGAAAGAGAGAATGTGTGTATGTGTAGCACTTGCTTTAGGTTTTTCCATAATGGTTAAAATCTTCTCCTTTTTATTTATTTAGGCCCCTTTCATCTCTTCTGAGAAGATAGGAGATTGATCAGAAAATTATGTAGAACTTGTCCATTATGATACCATGCTGAACAGCCGCACCAATATTTTCTTTTTTCATCTGTTAGATGGGGATTGGTCCTGCTTTGAGAGGGGGTTGGACTAGATGACCTCCTGAGGTCCCTTCCAACCCTGATATTCTATGATTCTATGCTGTACTGAAAACAGTTACTCAAGCCGGGTAGGAAAAATGGACTATCAGTATTTTATATTGGGAGCTTCAAACTGGGAACCTAATCATGATCTTAAGATCCATGCACCGTCCTCTACTTTCCTCACTGGAGAAACGAGCAGATCTGTCAGTTTTGCTCTAGCATCTGTCCTTCCTGGAAAGCTTTATGTATGGGGTCAGGATTGATGTAAGAGCAAGAGGAAGGAAGTGTGTGGGCCTTGGTTCAGAGGGTTGAGGCAGGGGCAGCTGCCTTATTCCTTTACCAGCCTGGGAGTTTAGAGAGTACAGCCATTTAAGACCTCGTCCTAAAGCAGAGGAAGTTCTGGTTGTTCCAGGGAGAGGGGAGTTGAGATGGGGAGAGTGACAGATGGTGTGTGTCTGTAGCTCCACACAAGGGCCTACAGCAAGCAGGGCTTCCCATAGAGAAGCAGCTGAGAACCAGTCCAAAGCCTGGGAGGGACAGAGTGATCAACTGGAGACATCCCAGGACAGGAGCCAGGAGAAGCACAGTGCCCATAAGGAATCACCTAAGAGGGACAAACCAGAGCCAGACCCAGTATCACTGTCACACAGAAGCATATGGGCTGTGAGTACTGGGGCTTGTGATTTTGTGCTGGGAACACAGAGGGAGGTTGTAGCTAGTTAAGAGAGGAGGCTGTCGCTGTGTCTGGGTTTATGGAGAACAGCTGAAGAAGGCAGTGGACAGCTGCCCTCTTCAGGGCCAGGAGCACCCAAGACACATTGCCGGATTGGAATTCTGCTCAGGATTCCTGAACTCTGAATCTAGACACATTGCTTGGAGCCTGTCCTTTTATACTGTGGCACCACTGGGCCCATGGGTCTTCATGTTGGATGCAAAACTGTTTTACTGTCACCCCTTCCCCCCCAATTTTCTCCCCCTGTTGTTTTACTCCATTCATCCCTCTGTAAATAAATATTTTCCTATCCTGAATTCATTGTGCTATTCTGGTGCATGTGTGCATGCACAAGCGTGTTTACACTGTTTGGTCTATGCAGGGGGAATCCTGGAGTATAAAACCCCATACACAACAAAGTACATCAATGCAAAACCCAGCAAAGAAATGACCCTAAAACAACAATAAAACACAGAGGGACTTTACTAGGAATAACCAAAGAGGATCTCGGCAAGGAAAGGGTTAGGGTTAGGTAATAATACTAAACTTCAACAACTCAACAAATTCCCACCTCTGAACACTCACATGAGAATGACCAAAGATCCATCTAGCCCAGTACCCATCTATCCCAGTATCTTGTCTTACAACAGTGGCCAATTCCAGGTCCCCCAGAGAGAATGAACAGAACAAGCTATCATTGAGTGATCCATCCTCTGTCGCCCACTCCTAGCTTCTGGCAAACAAAGGCTAGGGACACCATCCCTGCCCATCCTGGATAATAGCTATTGATGGTCCTATCCTCCATGAACTTATCTAGTTCTTGTAACTCTTCCCAAATCCCTCTCTGACATCTTCCCAGGCCCAAGGTACACTGAGGACTGGTCCAGAGACATGTGCGGCAGCATTGTAAATGCTGGCTGGCTGAAACAAACAGTAGAGTCCTGTGTGACACTTCCTAGGGGTTGTGAGGTACCGCATACCACCTGCTGTTACCATGAGGAAGTCTTATCTGTCCCTGCTGTGGATCAGCTCCCTGACTCCAGCCTCTGGCAACACAAACACTACCATCCAGGCCTGTGCAGGCCTCTCACTCTCTATGCAGCTTAGCAATAGGCAAACGCCAACCCCCAGCTCCGAGCATCCCTGTGGAATGCTCGGCCCCAGTTCCACTGACCACTCACAGAATTCTCAGATTTGCTACTCCCACTAGTTTTAACCTAGGATCATCACTCTGCTTAGCACAGCACTTAGAAACACTTATAATGAAAACATAAATAAGTTTATTATCAAACAGCAGAGATTCAAATAATATTGAGTAAGAATATTGGAAACAAATAGTTACATACAAAAACAAAATCATAATACTCTTTTTAGAGCCTAAACTTAACTCACAATACATCCCCCTGTCTCCTACAAGATGGCTTACTTCATGTCTTTTTCCCAGCATTTCCAGTCAGGATGGCTGTGATATCCCTTTCCTAAGATCATGCCCTCTTGTTTTCACAGACTGAAGGATGCCAGGGCATCTCTCTGCACTTGCAGATATACCAGACCAGACCTTTGATCTTCACTTGCAAAAAGGGTTTACCTCCACCTCCTGCTGTTCATCTCTTCCTGTTAATTTCCTTCTGAAGTCTTCACAAGCTCTTCATTAGCATTTGACTCAGTATGGTAATAGACTTCCTTTGTAAGACACACAATGCACAGTGGCCCTCCAAAGAGATAAGTGTGTCCCACCTCCTCCCAGGAGAAGCTTGTCTCACAAAACGCTACCTTTGAATAACCTGGCTTTAGTACATGGACTAGAGAACATAATTTTCAGAACACATACATAACTCCTCCCATATTTTCCATATAGACATTTCACAATGATTATGATGACTAGTGTGACACAGGCTTTCATTTTACAGGACTTTGCAGGGGGGTGAACCAGGGAATCCCTATTCTCTTTGTACCTCTTAGCCTTCTGGCAGTTGGCATCAAGAGGTTCTTGGGTCACACATCCCCTCTTACATTGACACAGTAGCCCTTGGCTGACCTGTCGGCATTAGTTCAGAACCCTCATGCCTGGATAGCGTCTCTGCTACTACATTTTTTCTACCTTTAATATGTTCAGTTTCCATGACACATTCTTGAAGGGTGATGCTCAAACGTAGCAGTTTGGATTTGATACATTTGGTCCTGTGCAGCAATACTTATGGAGAGTGGTCTGTCAGGACTCTGAATTTCCTGTTAAATAGATGAGGCCTTAACTGCTTCACTGCCCATACAATCTTATAACATTCTTTTCTATGACAGAGTAATTCTGTTCAGTCAATGTCAATTTAAAAAAAAGAAAACAAGAAAGCAATGGGATGCTTCTTGTTACCTTCACTTGTTGGCATTAGTACCTCTCCTAGAGCTGTGTCTGATGCATCAGTGCATAATTAAAACTTCCGGTTAAAATCTGGACTGGTAAATGCAGGCTTTCCTGACAGAATTTTCTTTACCTCATCAAAGCCTTCTGACAAGCTGCCGTACACACTAGTTTTTTCGCTTTTATCTTTTTGCACAAGTCTGCGATAGCAGACAACATAGCTGAAACCACTTACAAACCCCATTATTACTGGACTGATATTTTTGGTTTGGGAGTACAGGCTGGTTAACAAGGGATTCCACTTTTACAGGATCTGGGGAAATCTGGCCCCCTCCTACCCAATGAGCTAGATAAGAGACTTTAGCCACCCCTATTTTACACTTGGACACTTTACTCTGAATACTGCATCTTGAGTCTCTTCAGCAAGTCCCAAGTGGTTTTTATGATCTGACCAGGAATTGCTGAAAATTGCAATATCGGCCATGTAGGCCCATGTGAAGTACTGCAACCCATTTAAAACCTGATTAACGAGCATCTGAAATATGATTCCTGCATTAATTAATCCAAAAAGTCCAAACACTTTGATCTCAAAAAAGTCCCAAATCAATAATGAACACAGATTTTTTCTGAGCTTTGCTGTCCAGGGGGATTTGCCAATATCCTTTCCTTAAGTCAAGATGCTTAGATACTTTGCCTTGCATAAAGTATCTAACATGTCACCAATTTTGAGCAAAGGGTACACATCAGGAACTGCGACAGCATTAAGCACTCTATAATCAACACAAAACCTTAGGGTCCCATCAGGAAGCTTTTGGGAACTATAACAACAGTAACAAGCTCAGGGACAGTTTGACCCTTTAATTATATCCAGCATATTTTATTTCCTTCAAATTTGCTCCTGCATTTTTCCAGTGGTCTGATATGCTCAGCTAGGGGCAGGCTGTGGCCCCATAGTATTAATCTTATGGTCCATTTGGTGAATCAGACCTGCCTTGCTAGAAATACCTTGCTGGAAAATACCTACCTCTGCAACACACTCTTAACCTCTGTCTTTCCAGTTAGGGTTAACTGTTCACATACCCAGGGCCAGCTCCAGGCACCAGCCAAGCAAGCTCGTGCTTGGGGCGGCAGATTCTAAGGGGCAGCATTCCATCCAATCTTAGGGCGGCGCGGCTGCCCTATTTTTTTTTTTTTGTTGCTTTGCCTCCAGGTCCTGCCGCCCTGCACCCAGGGTTTTGGGGTGTTTTTTGGCTTTGCCTCTGGGTCCGGCCACCCTGCGCCATTTTTTGTTTGTTTGTTTTGTTTTGTGGTTTGTTTGTTTGTTGTTTTTTTTCACTTGGGGCGGCAAAAAAGTCAGAGCCGGCCCTGCACATACCTCGGTGCTCTCTAGTGAGGTGTTACAATGGCATTCAGCCATTAAAATCATTTAGAGGTGCAGTCTAAAAGAATCCTCCTCTACCCTGCATATCATGTTTACAATGGCTTCTCTATTGTGTTACACTTTTAACCTGTTTATGTGCACAGTGTGGAACAACCTTGTTGGAGGGCCTTTGTATATTGTATGTAACATTGTTAACCCTCCTCACAACCTCCAAAGTCCCTTCCCATGAGGTTCAGCATTTTGCACCTTTTTACAGGGGGTAACACCAGCACCAAATCACCCATGTCAAGTGATTGCTGACAGGTACTGGGGTCACCCATGTCAAGTGATTGCTGACAGGTACTGGGGTCATACGCTCTTTATGAGCTGCTTGGCTTTTTGTAAGGTTTTGACCCATTCCCATTGTAGTCTTTAAATATTCCCTAAACTTCACATATTTAGCCACTGGTGCCCCCTCTGCTTCACTATCACCCTCCCAGGAGTCTCTGAGGGGATCCAGGGCCCCTCTGGCTTTCCTCCTATATAGGGACATCAAATGGGACAGCTCCTGTGGGCTCTTGGGGCACCTCTCTGTAAGCAGATAACAGATAAGGTAACATTACATTCCAGTCCCTCTGCCTTCTGTTTACATACATTTTTAACATAGATTTTAGAGTCCCATTGAGTTTGTCAACTAAACCGTTTGTCTCTGGAGGATAAGGGGCAGATTTTAATTGGTTTACACCACACATCCTTCATAACTCACTAAAGAGCTGAGACATGAAATTTGACTCACGATTTCACAAGCTCTCCTTTGGGAAACCTACTCTGCTAAATATCGAGAACAGAACCTTAGCCATTGTTTCAGCCTCTACATCAGACAGGGCACCTGCATTTGGGTGCTTAGTGACAAGATCCACCGTGCCTAAATGCGTTCCTTGGCCCACTGGGTTGGCTGAGATAACATTCCTATGATATCCAAGGCCACCCAAAAAAGGCTTATTTGATTACTGGTAGTAGGTGCAAGGATATCCTATAGGGCTCTTCTGTTTCTGACATAAGTCACAAGTCCTGCAGGAATCCTTTACTTCATTTTCAGTATTAGGCCAATAGAAGTTTCTCTGTAACCTTTCATACGTCCTTTCTGTTCCCAAGCGGCCAGCAAAAGGACAGTCAGAGACTAGTAACATTAATTCCACACCATGCTTTGAAGGCACATTCAGTGGTGTGTAGGATTCTCCAGGGCTTCTATTTTTCTGCAACAGGGACTCTCTGTACAGTCTACCCTCTTCTGTAAATAACCTCCCCACATTCTACCTGGGGCCTTACTGTGGATGGCTTCCCTTATACTCTCTTCAGCAAACTCCATTTTGTTTGGAAAGCTATCACAGGTAGTGGGGGCAGAGGGAGATTTCTCCTTCCTCTTCTCTTGGGACACACTGCTATTCTCTGGTGATAACAGTGCAGAGTCTTCTCCTCCCCTGTCAGAGGTTACCTCTGAACTCAAGGACATAATATTGAACCCATAGCAACAGAGACTAACAGTTTTGGGCAGCGACATTAGGGCATTCCCAACCAACACATCAGCTGGTATATTGTTAACAGCCCACTTTCAAAGTATCCCTTACACCTTCCCACTCTAATTTGATGCAGGCCAAAGGCACCATGGGTTTAAACTGTCCTAAAGCTATTTGTTTTACCTCCTCCCCTGGGAGCATATCACTTCTCTGAATTACATCTCTCATGACCAGGGACATCTGAGCACCTGTGTCTTGCCATCCTGTCACATTCACATTTATGTTGGCCTTTTGAATAAACTGTGTGCATCCAGGAGGTCAGACTTGAAAGTTGACCAGAGCGCCTTCTGCCTCCACTGAGGTCTCTGACTCAATGGTAGCTCAATGGTAGCTGGACGGAATGGGGAGTGAATTTGGAACCCCCATACTTAGGGCATTGCCTTTCCATGTCATCAAGGGACCCACATAAATAGCACTTTCTTGGGCTTTCCTCTTGGGCTGCTGTCTGATAATTAGGGTTACCAGGAGGAGACCAGCACTCAGTGACATGGATTTAGTTTCCTCTCCGCCCTCCTTTTTCTCAGGAGCAAACCAGGAACCCACTTTTACTCCATGTTTTTCCCCTTCCCTTTGGAACTTGCACTCTGAATAGTATCACTTGTATATGCAAGTCAGTTGCTTCTGCAGCAGCTTCCACAGATACTGGGGATTTCTTACACACAGTGGCTCTCGCTTCCTCAGAGAACTGCTCCTGAGCAATTAGATCTGCCAACTTGTCATGAGTTTCTGCCCCTTTGCTTTTTATCCATTTTCTCAAACAATCCACCATCTTAGGCACATATTCCCCTTGATTTAATTTATCACTTTTTTGAAGTTTCTGGCTTTGAGGCAATACGCCTCTGGAGTAATTTGAAACCTTTTTAAACAGACTCCTGGAACTGAACATATTTCACAGTCTCACTTACATCCATATCATTAATACTTGTAAAGTTTTACAAGTCAGTTTGGGGAGCAGGACAGTCATTCTCTGTTCATCAGGGATTTTATGTACCATGCATATTCTTTCAAAGGTGGTTAAAAATTCTTCAGTGCAATCAGTCTCTCTTAACTCAAGCACAGCTTGTTCCACCTGTGTGATCTCTGGTGAGGATTACCCATGGGTTGAGGTATCTGTTTTTATAAGTCCAGTATGCTCAGGACTTGCTGCTTCTCTTTCTCCTTTTCTTGGGCTTCTGCTTCTTGGGTTTTATGTTTTTTGCCTTCAAGCTCCAGTGCTCTTTAGTGTGCAGCTTTTAGGGCCGTTTCCTCTGTCTCCAGCTCCTGTTCTCTATCCGCTTTTTCCATCTTCTAGACCTCTATCTCAGCCTGCCTGAGTTTCGTGGCTGAGTCATTCAGAATTGTGTCAAGCTAGTTTTCCAAATCTTTAGGCACACTCCGGGAATTTGGCTGCACTTTTTGTTGCTTGGCATAATCCACAAATAGGGGTTTTACCCCTCTTTATTTTTTTTCTGGTAGCAAATAAGCAGCAGTCTGCACATATCTCTTCCACTTGCTTCCTAGTGTGCCTAGCATATGCTTCTTTGCTCATCCTGTCTTTTCTGCAGCTCTATTCCCTCACTCAAAATAAAGAAATAGAAAACAAAAAACCCCTAACCTTTTCTTAACCTATTCCCAACCTTCTCACTTGTGAATCTCTCAGTATCAGTCATCTAGTATATAAATACTGCTTGGAGCATGATCCTTAGCTCACCAGTAAACTGGGTGTAAATCTGGCCAGCTATGCCACTTTGATGATTCCCAGGGATGCCAGGTGGTGAGCTATGTTGCTACCAGCTGCTCTTATCATGAGAAAGCTTTGTCCCTACTGCAGATCAGCTTATAGACTCATAGACTTTAAGGTCAGAAAGGAGCATTATAATATTCTAGTCTGACCTCCTGCACATTGCAGGCCACAGAATCTCACCCATCCATTCCTGTAATAGACCCCTAACCTCTGGCTGAGTTACTGAACTCCTCAAATCATGGTTTAAAGATTTCAAGTTACAAAGAATTTACATTTAAACAAGTTTAAACCTGCAAGTGACCCATGTCCCATGCTGCAGAGGAAGGCAAAAAAAAAAAAAAAAAACCCCAAAAAACAGGGTCTCTGCCAATCTGACCACGGGAAAATTCCTTCGGAACCCCAAATATGGTGATCCATTAGACCCTGAACATGTAGGCTAGACCCACTAGGCAGACACCTGTGAAATAATTCTCTGTAGTAATTCAGAGCCCTCCCCTCTAGTGTCCCATCTCTGGCCGTTGGGGATTCTTGCTAGTGGTAGTTGCTGATAGGCCACATGCTATTGTGGGCAGTCCTATCATACCATCTCCTCCATACACGTATGAAGCTCAGTCTTGAAGCCAGTTACATTTTTTGCCCTCACTTCTCTCCTTGCAAGGCTATTCCAAGACCTGTTGCAAAACCCACCTGAACTGAATTATGAAATATTGCATAAGGAACTACTTGCAATTAAATCAGCCTTTGAAGAGTTGCACCATCACCTTGAGGGTGCTTGACACCCAGTGCAAGTCTTTTCAGACCATGAGAGCCTTGAATACCTGCAAAAGTCACAAGCCTTGAGCCAAAGACAGCTCAGGTGGGCGTTATTCTTCTCTTGGTTTTGAATTCGTCACCTATTGCCCAGGAAGCAGGAATGGGAAAGCCGATACCTTATCCCAAAAAGGGGAATAGTACCAAGGGGATGAGGAGCCTAGCAAGAACCACCCTCTTTCCTAGCCTTAAGAGTGATATACACAGACAATTCTGGAATGTTATTATATAGATAGTAGTACCACTTCAGCTGACATACTCAGGTGTGATGTGGTACCCCCCCACACAAGGCCTGGACAGGTTAAAGTGGCTAGGCAGGCCGATTAACTTCCCAGGCTGCACCTGGAGAAGGATACAGGGAGCAGACCACTAATTGGAAATGGGCTTAGCTGAGCAGGAACAGGAGGGGTCTGTATAAAGCCCATGAGTTGAGCACAGCAAGGGGTTGCAGGGAAGTAGTCTACAGCTATCTTCTGGGAGTTGAAAGGTGTGTTTGAGGCTATGGAGTTCAATAGTTGACAGTTACTCTCTGGGAGAATAGAGTTTGAGCTGGTACACCTGGAAGGATGGACCAGAAACTGTAGGAATAAGCCACAGGGGTCTCAGGGAAAGCAGATATAGGTTCCTGTCCAGGGCCTCTAGAGTAGAGGATAGGACCAGGTTTCCCTACTAGCCATTAGGAAGTAGTACAGGGCATTGGAGACACTGGATGGACAGCTGGTCTGGAAGGACTTTGAATTCCATGGAAGGGGAGAACCTCAGTGACCTGGCCAGGGGGCCAACCCATGAAAGGAAGCTGCAGCTCTGGAAGTGAGGGGAGGCACAGGGCAAAAGAAACAGCAAGTAGAGATACTGTCTGGCAAGAGCAAATCCCTTGAGTTGCCAGGAGAAGGCACTATAGGTGGTTGGTGGACTCTGACACCTGGTAATACCTACAGATAGAACATGACTGATTTTCTGATAACTCTTTATGGTAAGTTCAAATTGTCATCTTCACCTTTGTTCTAAAGGAAGTGTGAGTAGCCATTTTGTCAGGAAACTAGATCCTGAGAGTCTTAGATTTCCCCCTGAGATAGTTCTAAGTTGAGAAAGAAAGCTTTGACTGAGGTTGATATTTTTTATTGCTTGAGTTACTGGGAAAAATCAAACTCCATGAAGGGGAAAACTCAGACTAAGTATTCTGACCCAGTTTCTGAGCTGCATTTCTCAGTAGGAACAATTTAGCAGAGTGGCGAGTGTGGTTTTACATTACCTTTGTGTTGCTGAAATTCTGGGCTGCTGTAGGGGCTTTGTACCCACTTGAATAGGTTAGAGGAGCTCCTGATGTAGTGCTAAAATGTGCTATGTTACAGCAGCTTCCAACCACTCCCTTTGGGCTACTTCACAGTCCAGAAGGGCTAGAGCACAAAGATATCTAGCTACACTTCTTCATTCACCCCTATGCTGCAGGTTGTCAGGGGTTTGTACCACAGGCGACTATACTGGCCCTGCACCAACAGAGGAACCCTTTGACACCAAAGGAATTCCAAGCTGGGGAAATCTGGCTGCTATATGTTCCCTTTACCCCAGCATGAAGGGGCAGGAACTCAACTAGGAATCAGGGACAGTGTGTGTAGATTCTGTTCAGATCAACCTGGAATCTGAACCTGCATATAATTCCTCAGAGCAGTCTTTTAACTCAGGAGGACTATTCAATGGAGCCATCCTTTTGGAACTATACACATGCATTTTGGTTAAAACAACATGGAGTTTATGATCCATATGGGCAGGACATAGTCCTGCAAACGCCTACTCAAGTGAGTAAGTATAACTTAGTGAGCAAAATGTTCAGGATGAAGCTGGAAATAGACTTATGCATGAAAAACATGCAACAAAATCCTGTGGTACATTGTTGTCTTATTTGTAAGTTCTATAAATTCTGAACAAATTAAATTTAAATGAATCTAAGGGTTTCAGAAGCAACTATTCATTGTTTTTAGTCTGTCTTTATGCCACAGCACGAGAGTTGTGTGCCTTTGCAATATTAATATTCTAAACATCTGGCATTCCTATATGAGTTCATGGTGTATCTGAAGTGAAACCTTAAAGAAATGTGAAACACTTGTTAAAAGTGAGATTCCAAAATAAATCTCAACATGCAGTTTTCTATATAATGTAACTGTTTCAATAATGTATATATTTCTATCAGGAACATTTTTAAATAGATGCCTAAAATGAAGCTGGACAGCTAAACCACAGCAGAAAAGAATGCTCCACTTGTAAACGTGTGCCCCCTCCCCCCCAATAATGTTTGCTGTTATAGATCTCCTAAATACATTTCCACTTCTTATAGACTTTATCCGACCCTCTGTTGGGATTTAGATTTTTTTTAAGACATCTTTGAGGGTTTAAATAGTAAAATATAAATCCTAGGGATGTAATCAGGGTCGGCTCCAGGCACCAGCCGACCAAGCACATGCTTGGGGCAGCACCTTGTAAGGGGCAGCCAATCTTGTGGTGGTGGGGCGGCGGGGTGGCGCTCAGGTATTTGTTTGTTTTTGTTTTTTGTTTCGGTGGGGTAGCGCTCGGGGGGGGTGTTTGGTTCGGTGGGGTGGCGGTGGGGGGGGGTTGTTACGGCAGGGCGGGGGGTTTTTTTGTTTTTTGTGGGTTTTTTTTGCTTGGGGAGGCAAAAAAGTTAGAGCCAGCCCCAGATGGAATTCTATACTAAAACTGCCTCAGTTCATACTTCTTAGAAATCACAAATTAACAGAAAGTAAAAGTTAAAAGCAGCTTCCATATATATATATAAAAAAAAGCTTATTTCAAAGGGGAAAGGAGCATAAATCCCCTTTCATTGAAATGCAGAAAGGTATTTTAGAGACAATTCTGTGCTTAATATTTAACTGATAGTATGTGGTTTATATGAGGTTTAAAATGGACTTTTTTATTGATCTCTCTGAATACTAGCTGCTGGTGTGTGGAAAAACACTCTGTAAAAGAATTATAGAAGAATTTTAGCACCAAAAGAATGTTGTTACATTCCATATTTTAATCAGTTTTAAATTTTATTTTTACTGCTTTTCAAGAAAAGTAGTCAATACTTCAGAGATCAAAAAATTGCAGAATGCTACCAAACTCCTGGAGTCCATTTCTTTCTAAATTATTTTAGAAATCAGCATATTTCATCCCAGTTGTTTATGGTGCCTTATACCCTCTAATGTCTGAAAAAAATCTATTGAATAAAATGATATGGAAATTAAACACAAGGAATCACAAGCTAGCTTAAAGCATAGTGATAATCATACCCTGCATTTGTAGTTTTCATAAATACCACAGTAATTACTCTTGATGTTGTATTGTTTACTATTTTGGGTTTGTTTGTTTTTAACTTGTTAAGACTATTTGTCTTCAATGGGTGTTTTGTAGGCAAATATTCATCCACTGCATACAGAAGTGAAGCTGATTAGCCACAGCTGTATATACTGCTTCCATTAGCCTAATATACAGTAAGTCTTTGTGTCTTTTGGGAGAGAATTTAAAAGGCGCACTCAAGGGTTATTAGGTGCCCAACACTCAGTGAAAACTAACTACAACCAGCCTAATAAGGCTTAAAATAATTTTCTCAAATAAAATTTCTATTAGTCAGGGAGGGGAGAAGAGGAGATTCCATCAAGTCCTAGAGGACTGATGTAGCCTGCTCATTGCAGTTTGCTAAGCTTTATTTATGGGTCTGTGTGGGGTGGCAACAGGGTGATAACTTTAGGGCAGATGCAGTTAAATTTAGTGTGTTTTATAATGTGTGTTTCTTGGGAATATATTGACTTTTGGATTGTTTAGCTAAAGTGCCTATGTCGACTTTTATAAATTATATCAAATAGAATTATGCCGGTCACAGTACAGTTTGACTTTTGCGCTTAAAGCTCAGATCAATCTGTCTGAACATTACAGCGTATCCGCCCCAAATTACAGTACCTGTCTTTTTTTAAATTTATTTACTTGCAAATTCCCAGAAAAGCTATTAGTTCAAGTTAAAAATTATAAATTGTGTTCAAGAAATTTGGCACCCTATTTAAGCTGTTGGTGTGTTGTTTTTTTGTTTGTTTGTCCTAAATATATATACAATTATATGGAGGAAGGAGAAAAAAATTGTTCTAGTTAATCTGAGGATAAGAAGCAATGGGCTTGAATTGCAGCGAGGGAGATTTAGGTTGGACATTAGGAAAAACTTCCTGTCGGGGTAGTTAAGCACTGGAATAAATTACCTAGGGAGATTGTGGAATCTGTCATTGAAGGTTTGCAAGAGCAGGTTAGACAAACAACTGTCGGGATGGGCTAGATAATACTTAGTCTTACCTTGAGTGCAGGGGACTGGACTAAAAGACCTCTCAAGGTCCCTTCCAGTCCTATGTATCTGAGATATATAGGATTAGTGCTCACTTTTTTGCTATTATTCTTCATAACTGAAAGTTACTCCTTCAACAAAGGCTGAAGACTAACATTTTCTCCAGAGAATTCCACAACGAAAAGCCCTTTAAAAATGGTCACCACATACCATTGTTCTCAGTGAGGATGAAGCCACAAGCTGTCCTCAGTTTCAGATGACAGCCATTTTTAAGTTATCCCATTTTTGTCAATAGAACCAAGACCACAGGATACTCTTTGCCAAGATAGCCATTGCCACCATTCATTGGCTTCTCACAATGTTCCTCTTCACCTACCGAGAGCATTTGGGGGGTTCCTATCTTTTCTAAGGTAGGCTCGGTTTTAATCCCATTTGGAATAATGGGCAATAGCGGGCATTTTAATTTAGGGCAGACTGATCTCCATCCTATTGATTTCCACCATTTCCCATTGTAATGTAAAAGGGCAATTCTTCACAGGTTTCTCTGAACTAAAACAAAATTGTGCTAGTTTCTTCCTCAACTTTCCAGATTTAAAAAACAAAACAAAATAACAATCTTGTACATATCTTTTCAAAAACTATGCATTGCACCAGATTTATTCTACAGAGAGAGCATGAGAGAGGGGAAGTTTGCATGGGCATCGGTTGGGTTGTTCTATTCAGGACAGTGTAATTTCCTCAACTAATTTTGTACCATTTGATGCAGTGCTTAATCATTGAAAAAGTCCATTTTGAATTTTCCTGCTCTTAGAGTCTCTCCACACTCTTTAATGGCTTTCTAAAAACATCATCTGAATCTGTACATTATATCGTATATACTATAAAGTCACTTAAAGAAAAGGTGGTGTAACTGCCTAACTTGTTTCAACATCAGCAGAACTGAGGAGCTGCATAACTTACTTCATGTCTATACCTGTGCTTGTTTGTTTTTACAATTATGAGGTTAGGATCACTATTTTGCTACATCTAAGTCCTTTTGATCAAACAGGTAATGAGCCTTGTGGAAATTCAGGTTTTTTTAATGCTTGTTGGGTTTACCTTGAAGACTCATTGGCTGTTCTATATATCGATAAAATATTTCACTCCGTCTTTGATATAACGGATACCTCTTAATACCTTTCTTCATTATGTGTTGAGTACATTCATTCATCAACACTTAAACTAAAGAACATTTTATCCTGACACTTTGCAGTTATGGTCTCTTAGCAACAGAACTTCCTCTTAGGATGACTCTTGTCATTCTGTGCTCTGTAGCCAAAATACTTCAAATAGTCTTAATTATGCATATCGTTTCTCAAGGCTAATCAAGCCTCTTTATATGAAAATCTCATTTTATAATAAAAGGTTTAATTAATATCCTCAACCAACAATATAACATCAAACCATCATTCCCTATGTCATTTAAAAAAATAATTTTACAATCCTCTGAATACTGATCTCCACTATTTTCAATTTTACAGAAGCTGCCTCCCTCTAACCACAAACATGTACTTATTTCCCTCCCTCTCTTTTCTCTTAGTCCTGCCATTAGTTTTTTATTGAACGTTGGCTAAAATAGCAATGGCTACTGGGCTCTAGTGGTGGTCTTAAATTTTGGCACTTTCTAGCCTTCCCTAGACTTTTGACCGAGAGTGATTGTTTAGCTGCTTAGAAGTGATCTATGAGAATGCTGTCTGTCTGAAAGGAAAGTTCTCAAAGGAAAACTAAATTTTAAAAATAGTAACAAGGTCCTGGCAACAGGCCAATGGCTTCCACCCTGATTGTCTACTATGAAGAGGAGGGCAGTCTGTCTACTTTCTGTGCCAGGATGAGGTCCCACTCCTATTTTCTGCTCTGTCTACACAGCCTGTTTGGAGACATCCAGTTGTTAAACGAGCATGTATTTAATTTACATTGCCCTTCCCACCACCTTTACTGACCCATACACCACATCATTTACAGCAGCAGTTCCTCCTCAACTCTCTACCTGAGAGGGAAGAGTTCTTTTCACACAGAGATTTCTTGGTTCTGGCTCCACTAGCATGCCTCTTTTCCCTGTATTTCCTTCCTGTGCTGCCTTTTACTTACTGCACTAATGGGCTATCTCTTAAATCCTCTCCCACCCATTCTAATCTGATAATTAGGCACAGTTAGGTCCACCCAAGGGAAGTCATTGGTGTATAAATGATCAGAGTGCTGGATCAGCTGTTGCTTCCCAGCACTTTGTCACAGCCAGTTATAATGTTTAATTGAAGTTACCCCCTCTCGTTCTTTGGTAGACTTGATTTCACCAGAAGGAAGCATTTACAGCTTACGAGGGTTGGAAAGTGTTATTCCCAATGTAAAAGTCTAACATCACATCATTAACCTGAATGGATCGATACACTTGAATTTCAACAAATCAATGAGCTTTGTTTCTTCAAATTAAAACTAGCAAGATGTGATCTCACTTAAGACGTCCTAAATCAGCCTTAATACTTTGTTACATCTAAAAGTAGAAACTTTTCAGAAAACATAAAATCTCAATTACTCAGACTACCTGGAGCACCAAATAATTTTGCATATTGCTCCTTTTGTCAAAAGAATTTAAAATTACATTTAAAAATTAATCAAGATTAAACTTTTTGCAATAAACAATCTTAAAGCTTTCTTAAGCAGTATGATGCTGCCATCTGACCATAACGCATTAATTTAAAATGAAGTCACTTTACAGATTTCAAGTAAAAACTTATAACCAAAATCCCCAAAAGGTGGTTATGCAGTACTGGAACACTTCTGAAAATAAATACACAAGTTAAGTAGCTGAAATTGATATCAACAATTTTTATTTGAATCTGCAGCTCTGATCCTGGACAAGAAATTATTTGATCTGCAAGAAATAATGCTTTAAGTAATGTAGAGACAAACAATTCTGGACCTTTTCTCTTTCCCCAGAGGGGAAAATTAAATGCTCTTCTTCCCAGAATAATCCTTATTGTTGATTGGCTTAAGGCAACCTCCTAGTGAATGTATACCTTGCAATAAAAAACCCACCAAGTCTCCGTCTGGGTCAATTGACTTGAGCTTGTGGGACTCAAGCTGCGGGGCTAAAAATTGTAGTGTAGACGGTTGGGCTCAGGCTGGGGCCTGGGCTCTGAGACCCCACCTCTCTTGCAGGGTCTCAGAGCCAAAACATCTACACTGTCATTTTTAGCCCTGCAGCGTGAGCCCTGCAAGCCCAAGTCAGCTACCCTGGGCCAGCTGTGGGTTTTTATTTCAGTGTAGATATTCCTAGACTCCGCAGATGCATATTCTCATTACCACATCCCAGGAAGAGAGAAGTGACCAAAAACATGGCAAGTTTTCTTGTGGATGGGGGAAAAATTGGAAGAATGACAGACTAAGGGCTGCAGGTGATTAACCAAACTTTTTGAGGACTAACACCTTATGGCTTAACTGAACCATTAAAGATTTGCTCACAGCTGTTTGGAGTCTTTTTCCCTAGTAGAAGTGTCCAGCATGGACTATTCACAAGTAGTCAATGTTGTTACATAAAATGTGTTGTGAATGTGATATCTAAATTTAAAATAACATAACTTAGACCAAGCTATCTGATGAAGAGTCCTCAGAGGTCACTAAAGCTTTGATTTTCCAGTTAGCTTATTTTATAGCTAGTGCTTTGGAAGCCATCAAACTCATAACGAGACAGATCAATCAGATTGCTTTTATTGGTTTACTGCATTCAATACAGTACAGACAACAGTATCCTTTGAATCCGACTTTTGGGGAAGTTGCATTGTACAGTAGAGTAGGTTTAACCTTGAGTCTTTAGCATAGAAAGCAACAGTTTTATAATATCTGAATTATATATTTTCATTAGGAGTTCAAATTTTAAGCAGTAGTTTAAATGAAGAACTTTAGGGTAGTAAATCTGCTGTGACTATTTGAAAGAGGATATTGTTGATAGATATTTCCTGAAGATTTCTAATCCTACTGCAGTATTTTAGCATGCTGAGGCTGAAGTTTAAATTTGTGGACATTTAAATAGGTTCTCTTCTTTGTCATACATTCACCAAAAGTGTCAGTAGCTTTTTAAAATTAATTTGCTGTATCTTTAGTAATTGAAAATAAGGAGCAATATAAGCCCCCAAATTGACTGCCTGCCTCATCCATGTAAATTTATGAAAATACTACATTTTATTTTTTTATGAAAAGTGTATAAAATATAACTAGCATTTGCCAGTGATACTCACGTCACCTGAAACTTCCACATCTCTTTGTGGACCAAACAAATTAAAATCTGATTATAGCTAGTGGAGACAACTGATTAGCAGCAGATGTATAGCAACACAGCCGTGTAAGACTATGGGCCTTAAGTAAATAATTGCTACATTTTAATCCTCATGAAATTCAGAGTTTCAGTTTTGCCAAGCACAAGAATTTTTTTTAAAAGTTTACAAAAACAACAAAGAGTCTGGTGGCACCTTAAAGACTAACAGATTTATTTGGGCATAAGCTTTCGTGAGTAAAAACCTCACTTCTTCGGATGCATAGAGTCTTTTTAAACATTTTAAAAGTTTGAGGCAGGCCCCAAAAGTTAAGAATGGATTTTAAAAAAAAAAATATTTTTTAAATAATATATTTGAGAGGTTTTTTTATTTGCCTTCTAATTTTTAAGCCTCTATGGTTCATGTTTTAAAGTGCTTCTCAACCGTTCAAGACTAGAAACTTTCTTTTGTTTTAAACGAAAGCTGAGATTCTTATGTGATCAACTCTTTCCAGGATTGGGGGGGCTTTAAAAAATAAATAAATAAATAAAAATCACGAGTTGGCAACACTGCTATCCTAATCATTTGTTTGTTTCAGACATGTTTTCACAAGCAAAACTAGAGGTAGATCTTTTGCTACAATTAGTCACTTTTGCTTGAAACACCAAAGAGCACTTTCTTTTGCATTCAGTTCCCCTAATCTCTCTTGAATCCTATCCATCTGCAATCCAACTAGTGAGGGAGGAGGGAGATCCCATTGCTATTCAATACCGTATGGCTGAAAAGTCTAATTTTTTTTACATGGAAAAGCAGAATGGTAAAATATTGGATCGTGCTTGAATAACTGCTTCCCTTGCCAGGAAGGGTAAGGAGTTGATGGAGCCAGGTAACGGGCCACTGCTGTGAAAGATAAGGGTCTGGAGCTTTCCCCCTGCATTCACTAACTTTCCTTCAAGTGATTTCACTAACCTCCTCTCCCTTTTTTCCCCAGTTGGCAAGGGTGGAGAGGCTGCTGTTTCTGGAGATGAGGAACAGTGGGGGTTGAGCATGCTGGCTCTGTGATCCAAGCAGTTCAGGTCCTTGCCTTTCCCCATCCCTGAAACACACACTGCACCATTAGCTAGTTCAGGGATCACAGGAAGCTTGACTGGCTCCTTCTTTTAAGGGAATCCTGTAGGAAACCTCTGATGAGCACTCACTCTGGTACCTGCCCTTCTATCCTCTAGGTAGGTGCATCAGACCTGGAATACCAGGGTCTTGGCCAATTGCCTCTCTTTGAAGCCTGGAATGGCTTTTTCCCCACAAAGCAGAACTGACAAACAACCTTGTGGTGAACTTTCCTGTTGGCATTTAGAAGGCATTTGAGATGTACTGTAGGTTACCACTAATTCTGGCAGGCTTCAGGTGCAGACTGCAGTTGACATTGGCCAGTTAGTTGGGTCACTGATTATGGGCTAAGCATTGAGAAATGGTTTGACTTAGTAGGGGTTCCAGCCTCAATCTCTTATGTAGCTTGTCTCCCTCATATTAACAATTTACCTCATCTGAGGAAGGCGGCAGGGACTCTTGTTATCCAGGTAAGTTTCCTTGGCTGCTGGGTTCAGGGATCCAGGTCCCATATTTTGTATTATATCTATGGCCAACTTGGAATCTGCATTGGAACTGCCCTGTCAGGTTGTGGCTGAGGTGCTGTTACCTCAGGTTGATTTGCTAATGGTTAATGAATAAAGTTGTGGCCACTGCATTTAACCTGTGTCTCACTGAGTCTGCGTTCAGGTCAAATAAATAAGTTTAGTTTATGGGAAAATGGGTTTGCAAACAAATTCATTTAGTGAATCCTGTAGATACAAAAAAGTTTGAGGGTTTCTCATAAGATTTTGAATGGCAAGAAGTTCTCCGACCACTAATTTTGCATACATTATTTGAACTTTATTACCATTATCTGTTTCAAAAATAGAGACATTTTGAAACCTTGGTGAAATTGGTTTTCACTATTTCACAAAAAGGTGAATAATTCAAACTAATTTACCAGTGTAGATTTTGCAATTAAATTTAAAAACAAAAACACCTATTGTAACACTCTGTACCTCCAACTAGCACCCTGGAACCCCCATATTCACCATGGTGATATGATTATGATATGTTTTGTGCAAAGTATACCTTGAGGTATCATTTTAAAAAGTCTTGATATGTTGAACATTAATATCCTGTTGGATTGTATGTACTATATGTGAAGTTATGAAGTACTGCCATATATGTTATATTATGAGGCTGGGAACACCCACAACCAGCCTTTCAGTTACAACAAAGGAGTAGCCATCAATAGACAGACAGCATTAATGGCTCATTAACACCCATCAAGAAAAGAATCCACTATCCTAGAGACTTCTCAGAGGAGATATGTACACCATGGGGGTGGACTAACCCATGTAATAGAAAAGGTCTTTCCAGAAAGCTGAAAGAAAATATAAGACAGTGACATCATCAGTTGGCCTCCCTCCCTCCCCCACAATTCAACACCTGGAGGAAGGTCTGGAGCACAAAGACTTTGAACTGGGGAAGGGTGGTCATAGGCTGGAAATGGAATCTGTGTATTTAGGATCTGTAACCTGCTTGAACCATCTGTCAGGGTGAGACACTATTTGATTCAAATCTTGTTTAGTCTGTAGAACTTAGACTGACTTTTTATTTTTGTTTTTTTAAATAACCAACTCTGATCTCTATGCCTGCTACTTATAATCACTTAAAATCTACCTTCCTGTAGTTAATAAACCTGTTTTATATTTTGCCTAAAAAGAGTGTTTTGATTGAAGTGCTTGGGGAAAGTTTGTAGTCCACAACTTGTAGATCCCACGGCTGCTGTTGAAGCACACTGGACCTTGGGCTACATATTCAACACTGAATATATGTATTTGAAGCTCAAACAACAGATAGTTTATGGAATATTCCAAAACCTCTACAACTTGGTCACTTGTGATGTTCTTCTAATAGTTTCAAACTCTGAATAGATTTACAAATATTTCCTAGAACCAAAACTGCACCAACATTTTTATTACTTGACTATTTGAGTAGCTCTTCTCTTTAGGGGATCAAAGGAAAAAAAACAGTCTTTCTTCCAATGTAGCCAGCTATTTTAGCATAGTAAATGTCAGGACAAGGCTCAATATGTGGCTAGAGATACAGCATAACATCTTTTCTAAAAATGTATCCTCTTTATGCTTCACTAAAAGCATTCAGATTTTGTGAATAAATATTTCTAAAACAGTTCAAGTTCCGCTGCTATTAGAGGCCACCTATATGGTTTCCATCATCTCAAAATTGCTATAATAATAGTAAAAGAATTGGAACAATAAATTAAAAGTCTTCAAAACTAAAAGGAACTAGGATGGGAGAACACATGGAAGGAGCTGAAAGCTACACTAGGTACAATATGCTGAATTTATTATTCATTCATAGCACTGAGAATTTAAGACTGAATAAGCCGTTTTTTGACAAATTAGACTTGAACTTGGCTCAGTAGCCCAGGAGATGATTTCTCTTGTATAAGGGCCTCATCTGATGATGCAGAACTACCACACTAGCCACTAAACACCATGGTTATGATGGCTAAGGTGCAATTTAGCCCAATAGATACCCAGCTACCAGAACATAGATTGTAAATTCTTTGGGGCAGGGACTGTCTTTTGGTTCTATGTTTGCACAGTGCATAGCACAATGCAGTCCTGATCCATGATGATGATCATCATCACCACTCCCATAACCGCATTGGTCGTTGGGGTACCATCACTGATGAGCAATTGTCTCCACCCTTGACAATTGCGTGTCAGTGCTTGAGTCTCCGCGAAGTCCATTCCTGTTCACTCTTTTATGTTGTCAATCCATCTCATCTTCTGTCTACCTCTTCTTCTCTTCCCCTGTACTGTCCCTGGGAGGATGATCTTAGATAGGCCAGATGATCTTGTTACATGGCCGTACCACTTCAGCTTGCACTTCTTCACGGTCACCAGGAGGTCTTTATATGACCCAGTGCATTGGGGGGTGATGTTGTGGACCTCTTCATTAGTGACATGGTCAAAGTAGGAGATGCCCAGGATTTTACGGAAGCATCTCATCTCTACTACCTGTATTTTCCGTTTAAGTTCTGCCATAAGGGTCCATGTCTCGCACGCCTACAGAAAAATGGAAATGAACAATGCGTGTAGCAGTTTCAGTTTGGATTCCAGCGAGATATTCTTATTCCTCCAGATGGGCTTTAGCTTTGCCACTGCTACTGCTGTTTGTGCAGTTCTTGTCCGAATTTCTACCTTGGATCCTTCATCAGTAATGATTGCCCCCAAATACTTGAACTGTTTCACTGTCTCCAGCTCTTGTCCACTGACAGTGATATGTGAGCTGATCCCATCACGTTTGTTTGTCATCAGTTTGGTTTTCTCTGCACTGATTTCCATACCATATTCTGCAGCGTTTCATCCAATCACTTCACAAGGTTGGTTGAACTTGCCAACCATGATAATACAGATAATAAATAACCCACGGGTGTCAGAGTTGAGATGTAGGCAGCCATCCCTAGTGGTTAGAATAGGGCAGGTGGCTGGGTCCCCATGCCAGCTGCAGTTCAGAACTAGAAGGTTAGGAACCAAAATTCAGATACAAAGAATCAGCACAAGTCAGGAAACTAGGCAGTCAGGACCAATAGACAAGAGCAGGTAGCACTGGGTGAGCAGTCCAAAGTAGGGTACAACGCAGTTGTACAGACAGTTGGGATAGTGTCCCTAGCCTCTGTTTGTTTGTCAGAGCTGGGAATGGGCAACAGGGGATGGATCACTTGGTGTTTACCTGTTCTGTTCATTCCTTCGGGGGCACCTGGCATTGGCCAGTGTCAGAAGACAGTATACTGAGCTAGATGGACCTTTGGTCTGACCCAGTGTGGCTATTCTTATGTTCTTAACTTCCTGTTCCTTCTTTTAGCTAAAGAAGAGGGGCTGGCCAATCAGGAATGCCAGTGTTCCTCCAGTTGGGGCCTAGGTGTGAAGCCTCATATCTTGAGTTGGGCTTTAAGGAGTTCTGGTTCTAGCAGATGCTAAAAAAACATTTGGTGGACAGCTGGAGCATGATGCCCTCACAGGACCTGTGTTTGAGACCCATAGGCCATGATACCAGTCCACTGGCAATTAACAGAGCACTATGAATGCTGTCTTATATATTATATCGATGACCAAGCCAGCACTTGCTGGTCCCAGATTGGGAAGGAGCTAGTGTCACTTTTGCCACATTCCACCATGGAACATGTGCCAAGTAGAGTTTGGCCAATCTAGAGGATCAGCTCTTTAACAAGAAGATCTGGATATATGACTCTATCTCCACTGATCCACTGAGGATTTTCTCTTACAAGCCAGTTACTAAATAGTGGTTAAGAGATCATAAATATATATATATAGGCAGCCTAAACATGGCTAGTTAATATGGATCTGAAAGAGATGGCAGGAGAAAATAGTCTTGCCAAAGATATGGCACAGGAATACTTGACATATGTCCAAGAAAAAATGTGAGCTCCCGCTTGGAGAGATGTATGGCTTCCTTTGCCTGATAAATGTCTTTGGGGATCCTTATAAGATAAAAGCTCCGCTAACCATGAAATTACGAGGTATGAACAAAAAAACAGAAGTGAGTATAGCATTATGGATTTGTTCAAAAATCCAAACCCAAGAACAGTCCAGTCTAGTAACTCGCTGAATGGAAGAAAAGGGAAATTGGACTGATTGACTAAGGTAGAGCTAAGAGACTTAAAGTACTTGTGGCACCTTAGAGACTAACAAAAGTACTCCTGTTCTTTTTGTGGATACAGACTAACACGGCTGCTACTCTGAGACTTAAAGTAGAAACCTTGCTGAATTCTAGAGCAGGGGTCGGCAACCTCTGGCATGCGGCTTGCCAGGGTAAGCACCCTGGCAGGCTGGGCCAGTTTGTTTACCTGCCACGTCAGCAGGTTCGGCCAATCGCGGCTCCCACTGGCCGCAGTTCACCGCCCCAGGTCAACGGGGGCGGCAGGAAGCGGCGCGGGCAAGGGATGTGCTGGCTGCAGCTTCTCGCTGCCCCATTGGCCTTGGACGGTGAACCACAGTCAGTGGGAGCTGCAATCAGCCAAACTTGCCAACGCGGCAGGTAAACAAACTGGCCTGGCCCACCAGGGTGCTTACCCTGGCGAGCGGTGTGCCAGAGGTTGCCGACCCCTCTTCTAGAGTATAATGCCATTACGGGAAGGAGATAATAAAGCTACCATGGTGTGAATGAACAAGTCCAGTTTGCCTTGTGCTTCAGAAGCTGAGCAAATGCAGCTGTGGAGATGTCCACAAGATAGATTTGAATTTACAGTAAGATTTATACCCCAAGACTCTGACTAATTTATATTAGGGAAGCCAAGTAAAGAAGTATACCTTAAACTTAGCAAATGGTATAGGCAGCTGCCCTGGAAATCAATAATATAGAGAAATAGTATATTTATGGCATTTAATAGGTTGTTTCATTTCACAGGGATGCCCTTTGGAGTCCATGGACCACCTCCTATGTTCCAGAAATAAATGGGCATCTAGGAGAAGATGCAAGAAATGTGCCACTGCATATCTAGAATGTATTTACAGATCATATTTAGATCCAAGCTTTCAAGTTATAATTGGTAAGATGCAGGTGCAACCTTAAGTCCCTGTAAATGCACCTTTAAACAACACATGCAATGCTCTTAAATTAGTAAAAATAAGGCTGCAGATTAAGAAATACAAGGCCACCCAAGCTAGTATCCGCCAAAGAAGACATTGATGAGATCTTTCCTACGGACTTTGAAGGAGTGGCAGAGGCAGAGTTTTTTGTATCTACTTCAGTACTTCTCAAACAGCCTGTAGCACTGCTTCTGTAGCACAGAGAGCTTTAATTTCCATTAAAATGTATTGGCCTTCCTCTCTGCAGAGCATTTATACTGCAACAAACACAACTTAATTTAAACAAGTCTAGTGGTAAATCAGAAGACCAAAATGAATAAAGTGGAATGGTGGCTTAGGAATAGCCAGCTACTTAATAACTTACAAAGCTTATTTCTGTGATGCTCCTGTGTCTAGGTGCACATAGCAAATACTTTTCCATGCACCAACACCCTTGTTTGTATATGAATACAGGAATTTATATACTGATATTCCCCAAATATTTGGGCCAACAAAAGCTGGTTCTTGTGAATGGGAGGCCATGTTGTGGGAGAGATCTTAGTTCAAGACCAAGAGGAAGAGGTCAGCATCTGGTGGCATACTAGTGTGGCAAGAGCGAAACAGATGTAGCAATGCCACAATGTCAGGCCATATCCCTTCTCAGTAAACATGATATATAACCTCATATAAGACATTCTGTTGAAAATACGAGAATATCTAGTCATAGTGATTTATTTACTGTCAGAAAGCCAGAGATTATAAACTTTTCAAAAGTTATGAAGTGCAATATTATCCTACTTTTTTCCATACCAATATGTGACCCAATAGAGGAGTATAAAAAAGATATTTATAAAGAAGTTCAGGATATTTGAAGGACGTAGGTTATTCTATCAGACATGCATCCCTTTGGACTACAACCAGTAACTACTCATCTGCAGTTCAGATGCTGCAAGCAGGACCACAGGCAGATTCACCATTTGCCCAGGTGGGCAAGAGCTATTATTTACTAATTAACTCACTATTTTAACACCTATTATCAGTACAGATACTGTTATTAGAGCAATACTAACCTTATTTTTAAAAAGCAGAAAGCAGATTGCCTACTCATCTTTCAAAGTCAGGCATTACATAATGTATGGCTGCTGCATATATTGCATGAAAGCGTTCCTAGTTCAACTTTTCTGGAAAGAAAGGCAGTGTACAATTACTGAACTGTACAGGATCTTATCTAGTCTCCTATTAATACGGATGGGAATTAAGCTCCAGACCCTCAATGACTGGATGATATCACAGCCAGCAACCACAATAAGAAAAAAAATGTTTCAGAAGTGTTGTGTCTGGCACAGCTCTCCCTGACAGGCATAGGCATATAGCATGTAAAATCTAAAAGCTGCTGGAGTACAGCTAAATGCTGTTATCCAAGCTGTCATAACTGTATTGCAGTTTAAAGACATTTCCTGACAAGAAAATTGAGAAAACTGTCTGGCTAGTAAATCAAAACCTCTCTCTTCTCCTAGTGGCCAACCAACAGAGGCAGTTTAGGTCACAGATGGTGTTTTTACATTCTGGTCTCCTCTCACATCTTTGGCACAAAGATTTTCCTTTTCTTACCTCCTTACTGCCCCTTCTTCTCCCACCCCACCCTCCCCCCAAAAAAGAGCAAGAGAGTGAAACTTTTCTACAAACTTATTTTCCAAAATATTTTACAAAGAAAGGAATGAAATAACATTTAATAGCAAACCAGTCAATATTCTGGCTTCTAGATTGAGGAAGAAAAAAATATGTTAAACTGATAAGTTTCAGAAGTGTATTCTTTAAAAATGTTCTCTGTACTTAAAGGTTACAAAATACATTTTAGTGTGGGAATCATTTATTAATCCCCTGGAATAACAAGCAGTGGAAAGAGAAATACAAATCCCTTATCACAGAGAAACTGGATGGGTGCCAAGAGAAGGCACAAGGGGTAAATTTTCAAAAAATCTTAAGTGATCTAAGATCCTAAATCCCATTTTCAGAAGAGACTGATACTTAAAAGTCCAAGTCCCATGGACTTGCCACCTTACTACCAGCATCATCATATAGGCCTTTCTGTGGTCACTATATGGGAGGTCAGCTCAGCATAGCATGCGCCTTTGAAAATGCCCTGTAACTAATGTAGTACCATTGCTACCAGTACAGCATGCAACCAGTAAAAAACCCCAAATGTAGCCGAAGGTCTGTGGGTGTCTTCTTCCTGTGTATTCTCACAGAACTCTTACTGTGAGCTTGGTCCTGAAAGGTGCTGAACTCTATGGCCAAATCTAGAAAAGCAATGACCCACATCTTATTTTTTTAATAAGCCATCCAATTTTTAAACCAATGCTCCAAGGTAGAACTGCACAAATATTGCAAATAAATAAATAAAATAATGTGAGTGACTAAAGCCTGCTTGTGACAAAATTAAAATGCTCTATTAGAGTTGAGGTAAATTTGAATAAACTTGGAGAACAGGTTTAATTAATTAAGTATTCTGTTCAGTATGAAATGTTTATTATCCCAAAGTACATTTAATACTAACTACAGTAAAGTTGTTGATCTAATGGACCTAGAGGTACAGCCAGAATTTCCATAGACTATCAGGTCTGGCTCCTTTCTACTTCCCACTTAAGACCAATGTAAGGAAATTAGATAAGGAAAAAGAACTTCAAATGTTCACCTGACTGAAAAATATAATATCTAAATTACTGGAACACTTGCCGCTAGACATATTAATGCAATATTCCAGTCGATAATTTTCTAAAATAGGTGTTATTATATATGGTAGAAACCCAGTATGCAAATAAACTTGCAGGATGATGTTATCTTTCATTACTTTTCTTGGAAAATTAGTTGTGTTCTCTTAGTACTTTTTTGTCTATTATCTCTACATTCTCTAGAGTGTCTCTCTTTTTTTCGTAGTTGTAGGTCACATTGACCACAGTTCAGCTGAATTAATCACTATGAAGAACATAAATGTATTAAATACAAAAAGCGAATGACTCATAACCTTAATGGGAAATTTGATATATTGATGAAAAAGGATGGAAGGATAGTCTTGCGGTTCAGGCACTGGACTAGGGCCAAAAATTCTATTCCCACCTCTGCCATAATCTTCTTGTGTGACCAGGGACCCAAACAACACTGAAGTTAATGGAAAAAACTCTTAACTAAATTGCATAAGCTTTGGATCAAGCCTTTAATCTCCATGTGCCTCAGTGCTCAGTCTGTAAAATGGAGATAAATAACATTTCTTCCTAACTGCTGATGTGAGGTCACATCTATTAATGTTGTAAGGTGCTCAGGTATTACAGTGATTAAAACATTTTAAAAGCCTATACATAAAAACATTATCAAAGAAAACCCCAGGATTTTCTAAATTAAAATTGGCTGTATTCTTAAACTGAAGCAGGTTTGAAGAAAACATATGTACAGGGCTACGGTAACAGAGCATCAAACTTAATATTGAATTAAAAATGTGTTCTTCATTTGTGAGAAAATGAAGTGTCAAATCAATAGTGATTTTTAAAATAAGTTTCTATATTCTTTCATATGGTGCCTGTATAACTATTAAATAGAAATATTTTTTCAGCATGATGATCAAACATTTAGTTGAGCAATATCCAACATTATTCTGCATTTGCACATCATGAAGAAATCTGGATACTACTAACTATCCAGACAAGATCTGAGGGTCTTAATAAATAAATAAAAACACAGGTTATTCAAGGATAGTTAGTCATATTTCATTTGAACATCTCTAGGTGCTATGTTCATTGACCTGATAAACAATTAAAATTACATTATTTCATTAAATAAAATGGTTCACATTCAAACTTCAAGATCCATATTATAAAATCCTGAACTCCAATGTTGTGATCAGTTGTTTGCTTGGTCCTATGTATTTTTTTAATTATTTAAGAGGTTCTGTGTTGTTTTTTTATCAAATGCTTGTTAAATAGCTATTTCAAAGGAAAAAATACTCCCAGAGTCTGCTTTATCTATCTGCCATCAGAATATATTGTTATAGAACATTTTATTTATGATAGTTGCATGTAAATCCTCAAGTAATGAATTGCTGGCCTACAATATATAGCTCATAGAGGTTTGTAAATATGAGAGAACAAACTGAAATAAAACCTCACTAACATGTTAAATTACACAGTATCAAATTCCTATGTGTTCACCATAAAAATCATCAAGAATGTGGTCAACATGATGGAGAGATATCTAGGCCAAATTTGAGTGGGGTAAGGGGAGCATATTGCAGCACTGAGAAAATAATACAGCAGGGCACAGATTATCCAACAAGTTCTTGGAATAAATTGGAGACAACTTTTTATTATAGAAGGTGGAGAAAGTGACTAGGGGAAAGATTATTCTGGATTTCATTCTGACAAATGGGGGGAACCAGTTGAGAATCTGAAGGCAGAAGGCAGCTTGGGTAAAAGTGATCATGAAATTATAGAATCCATGATTCCAAGGAATGGTAGGAAGCCATACAGCAGAATAAAGGCAATGGACTTCAAGAAGGTGGACTTTAGCAAACTCAGATAATTGGTAGGTAAGATCCTGTGGGAAGCAAGTCTAAGGGAAAAAAAGAGTACAGGAGAGTTGGCAGTTTTTTAAAGAGACATTACTAAGGGCATAAGAGCAAATGAATGCATAGGAAAGACAGGAAGATAAGAGCCTACCCTGGCTTAACCGGGAGATCTTCAATTACCTGAAACACAAAAGGAGTCACATAAGAAGTGGAAACTAGGTCAAATTACAAAGGATGAGTATTAAAAAAACACCACACACAAGTAGGGACCAAATTAGAAAGGCCAAGGCACAAAACAAGATTAAACTACCTAGGGATATAAAGGGTAATAAGACAGCAGTTTACAAATGCACGAGAAGCAACAGGAAGACCAGGGACAGGATAGGCCCACTACTAAATGAGAAAGGGAAAGACAATAACAGAAAACACAGCAATGGCCAAAGTGTTAAATGCCGTTTTTGTTTCAGTTTTCACTAAAAAAAGTTAGCAGATATGGGACAACTAACATAGAAAATGGCAGTGTAAATGTGGTCATATCTGAGGCTAAAATAGAAAAAGAACAGGTTAAGAATTACTTGGACAAGTTAGATGTCTTCAAATTGTCAGGGCCTGATGAAATACACCATAGAATACTTACAGAACTGGCTGAAAAGATCTCTGAGCCATTAGTGACTATCTTTGAGAACTTGTGGAGTATGTGAGATATACCTTAGGACAGGAAAAGGGAAAATATAGTACCTATCTGTAAAAAGGGGAATAAGGACAACTCAGGGAATTATAGACCTGTCAGGTTAATTTTGGTACCTGGAAAGATAATGGAGTAAATAACTAAATGATCGTTTTGTAAGCATCTAGAAGAAAATAAGGTAAAAAGTAACAGTCAACATGGATTTGTCAAGAACAAATCATGTCAAACCAACCTAATATCGTTTCTTTAGCAGAGAGAAAACAGTAGTGTTGGAATATAGATATGCAGGCCTGCCTGTAAAGGCTTATACTGTAAGAATTTAGGTATATTTTTATCACTTAGTGCTAGTTACAGGGGTATAAAAACAAAGAATCAAAATCACAGTCCGACTGTGTATGGGCCTTCTCTCACTATGATAGTCTGAGGCCTTGCTCTAGGGTTAAGGCCTTTGGCTAAGTAGCAGGGCCAGCCATAAACTGGGAAGCCTACAGTCACATCCTCACATCCCAAACCAGTCACATGGAAATAAGGTGGTATTGGGCTGTTAGGAAGATGATCCTGTCCTGATAGTGCCAATCACCACCAGATAAAGAAACAGATCTTAAGATGGTTAAAGAAAACTTAGTTTGATAGCATCCTGCCTGGCAAGAACTCACTTATCTATGGTTGTGATTGTGAAACCCACACTTCTGTATTGTTTTATCTTTATGGCCCCCACTTTTCTATTGTTAATCTGTCTGGTTCTCTAATTGTTTCTGTCTGCTGTATAATTAATTTTGCTAGGTCTAAGTTAATGAGGGTGGTGGGATATAATTGGTTAGAGAATTATGTTACAATATGTTAGGATTGGTTAGCTAAATTTCAGTAAAATGATTGGTTAAGGTACAGCTGAGAATATTACTATATAAACTGGGGTCACACAGGAAGTGTGTAGGAAAATTGGAATCATGCTTGCTGGAAATTAACCCCAATAAACATTGCATTGTCTGCACTTTGGACTTCTGGTCTTCTGCTGCTTGCTGTCTGCGTGACAAGAACTAGGGAAGTGGGAGGGTGGAGGGAAAGCCCTCTAACATCATATATCTCGACTTTAGTAAGGCTTTTGATACTTTCTCACAGGACTGTCTCATAAACAAACTACAGAAATATAATCTAGATGAACCTACTATAAGGTGGGTGCACAAATGGCTGGAAAACTATACCCAGTGAGTTGTTATCAATGGCTTACAATCGAGCTGGAAGGGCATATTGAGTGGGGTCATACAGGGATCTCTCCTGGGTCCGGTTCTATTCAATAGCTTCATAAATGATTGGATAATAGCATAGAGAGTACACTTATAATGTTTTTGGACAATACAAGCTGGGAGGGGTTGCAAGTGCTTTGGAGGACAGGTTTAAAATTCAAAATGATCTTGACAAATTGGAGAATGGTAGGAAATCAATAGGGTAAAATTCAATAAGGACAAATTGAAAGTACTCCATTAAGGAAGGAATAACCAATTGCACAAATACAAAATGGGAAATGACTGTGTATAAAGGAGCACTGCAGAAAAGGATCTGGGGGTTATACTGGCTCACATACTAAATAAGAATCAACAATGTAACACTGTTGCAAAAAAGTGATCATTCTGGGATGTATTAGCAGAAGTGTTGTAAGCAAGACATAAGAAGTAATTCTTCCATTCTACTCGGCACTAATAAGGCCTCAACTGGAGTATTGTGTCCAGTTCTGGGTGCCATCTTTTCGAAAAGATGTGGACAAATTGGAGGAACAAAAATGATTAAAAGTTTAGAAAACATGACCTATGAGGAAATATTGAAAAAATTGGCTGTTTTGTCTGGAAAAGAAAAGACTGAAGGGGTATATGATAACAGTTTTCAAGTACATGAAATGTTGTTTTAAAGAGGAGGGTGATAACTTGTTCTCCTTAGTCACTTATGACAGGACCAAAAGTAATGGGCTTAAATTGCAGCAAGGGAAATTTAGGTGAGACCTTAGGAAAAGCTTCCTAAATGTAAAGGTAGATAAGGACTGGAACAAATTACCTATGGAAGTTGTGGAATCGTCATCGTTGAAGGTTTTTAAGGACAGGTTGGACAAACACCTTTCAGGCCTGGATAATACCTTGTATTGCCTCAGTGCAGGAGACTGGACTAGATGACCTGTTGAGGTCTCTTCCAGTCCGACACTTCTATGATTCTATGTTTATCTAGGGTGGCAGATTGTGTACAGGGGCCTCAGCTTTCAGACTATGACTGCTGAAGCTGCCAGGACCCCAGGTAGTTCCTCAACTTGTGTAATTGACATAGTTAAATTGAAGTCAATGGAGCTATGATATTTTATACCAACTGAGGATCTGGCCCCATGTATAATATTCCAAATAGCACTAGGCAAGAACCTTGATATGCTGCATAGCTACTGTGGATGATGCAGGTTATGTCTACACAAGGATAAAAAAACTTGCAACTGGACTGGGTCAGCTGACTCGGGCTTTGGGGCTGAAAGATTGCTGTGTAGATGTTCAGGTTCAGGCTACAGCCTGAACACTGGGGCCTTGCAAGGGTGGAGGGTCACAGAGCTCAGAATTCAGCCTGAGCTCTAATTAGGGTGATCATACATCCCTTTTTGGCCAGGACAGTCCCTTTTTTAAGCCCTGTCCTGGCCATCCCAATCTTTTTGGTAAAAGTGGGCATTTGTCCAGTTTGTTCTTGCCAACTTGATCAGTTGGCAAGAGCAAACAAGACAAATGCCCACGTTTGTCAAAAAAGTGGGGTGCAGAGGAATGTGCAGGTGGGAGCGAGCAGCAATGCTAGCCCTCTGCAGTGGGGGAGGCAAAGCTCAAGTGGGGGGCAGGCAGGGCTGGAGTGAGCAACAACAGCCAACCCCAGCCTCACACAGGAGGCAGGCAGGGCTCAGGTGAGCAGCAAAAGCCAGCCCCAATCTCCCACGGGCGGGAGGCAGGCCTCAGGTGAGCAGTGATGCCAGGTCCACGCAGGGAGCAGGAAAGGGCTAGGGCTCAGGCTAGCCCCGCAGTGTCTTGTTTTTCCTTTGAGAAATATGGTCATCCTAGCCCTAATGTTTATACAGCAATTTTTAGCCCCACAGCCCAAGCCCTGTGAGCTCGAATCAGCTGACCCTGGCCAGCCGTTCACTGTACCCTTACATATGTACACAGAACAAGTCAAACCATTATGCCTGTTTTAAAAATAAAACCTTATGCCGAAACCTTGCTTATGTGAATATACATGTAGAATGACGGCTCTCGCCTGAAGATGCAAAAGAGTTTTTTCTCCGTGGATCTTTGAAATCTGCAGAGGAAATTCCACAGTGCCCTTCCTCCACCAGAAAAAAAAGCATTAGTCTCATCACAAAGGATGGTGTTTGGAAAACTCTTTAAGTGAATCTCATACTTTTCAACCATCCTAGATCCTCTACACTGGGTTTTCCTGCAGAAGGATGATATAGTCCCCAGCAATTACTCCTACAAAATTCAGGCAAGGTTATTTGTATACTATCTTTGATCTTGTCCACAGACAAATTTCCCTGATGATGGCTCTGGGAGAAGCAAACTGTAAAGGTGTAAGGAAGCTGCAGGGAGAAACAGAGACAATGTTGTTACTGTATGTTGTTTGATATTCCATTTAATATTTTGTAGGAAGAACCACCCCAAACCCCCAACATAACAGGTAAAGGAGAGAGCAACAAGAGCAAAAAAAAATTCTGTTTATACTTTATTCTCTGAATTGCAGAAGTACTAGGACCTGCCATAATACGTTATGCTACTGTAAGATAACACTCCTGTGCTGGACTCCTGCCAATCTGCAAGCCAGGAACTGGTCTGGTGACTCCCAGGACAGGTATATAAGCTCCCCAGAAGAAACAGCAGCTCAGTCTGCTCAACGTCACTCCTGGGCTTGGAACTCTTTCCTGCCTGATGGTGGTAACAGACTCCCTAAGCCTTAGCTTGGTTCAGCCTTGCTCTTGCTCCAGCCCTGTTCCTAGTCCCTAGCCCTGCTAATGCTCCAGCCTTCCTCTCGCTCTAGCCTCATTCCAACCCTGCTCTAGATTCCTGGTCTGACCCCCTGGCTCTGACCACTAGGCTTGACCATCTCCATCACAGTCTCTGACAGCTACTCATTGAAATTAACTGCAGTCCGTTTTTGCCTTTTGTGTCAAATCTTTCTTGAAAGAATAACACACTCCACTTGTCTGTGGTACAAGGATGGAGTGTGAAAGTTAACTTACATTTCCTCATTTTAGCTGGTTTGTGCCAGAAAAATTCTAATGTAACCTAATACCACGCAGTCAGAATTAGTTTTGTGGTCTATTTCTTCCATAAGTGAATCCCAACACTTTGGCTGCTGTTTCCAGCCATAGCTGCTGTTTTATTTTCCTTTGTACCAATTGCAAGACTTGGACTTTTCTTGCCATTGAATTTCTTTAGACCTTTAATTGATGGATACCTGTTCACGAGAAGGGAGAGCCACCAGCTTGGCTATCGCACAATCTGCCATGGAAAATTCTAAAATTAACATTTTCTAATCCCCTGTCATCTAGGCATAAGTAACAATTTCTTCAGATGCAAGGAAACCCTTTGACATGTAATTAGGAGTTCTCATCTTTTCTCAGATTATTGTAGGACCAAGAACAAACTGCAGAAATTCAGCAAAACCATTTCATCTATAGCATTAAGACCCACAGTGCAAGAATACAGTGTCTCAGGCCACAGTGATCAAAGTAAACACATTTATTAGACTTTGTTTAGGCTACAAGCCTCAAATACTTGCTGTTGACTGTAGCAATTTAGCTATACAGGTATTTCAACTTTAAAGTCGCGAGAAGCTCAGCCGCTGTTAAGCTCATTTCTTCCAGCTGCCTCCTAATTTTACAGCAGCTTCTTCTCACAGAGCAACTCAAGTTAATTCACCTTTCCTTTATGATAACTCTGCCTCTTTTTGACCTGCAAGGGTATAATTCATTCAAAGTTATTTATGAATGAAAAAACAACAAATTTCCCTTACACCTTGCTATATCCAAAATACGTGGTTTTACCACCCATGCAAGGGATACATTCTCCTTCCCTCTGCTGCTCTCTTGTAGCTTCTACAGAGCCTCTGAACTCAATCTACAGCTCCAAGCACATATAATCTTTCAGTAGACAAAACAATCTTTTACTCTGAAAATATATTCACCAACTAATAAAATGGTTCAAAACATTACTTCCAGCATGGTTACAACTAGGATTTCCTTTTCACTTACAATATAAAATCCCAATATTTTATACTCCAAACATACCCTAGAAGTTCACAAATTTGCAAGAGTTTCCTTTGAGCCTCACTCATAATTTGCAGTGGCCTAGTCACTCCATCATGAATATATTGTTTTACAGATCTCTCAGAATCTGACTTCTCTATGAAGGACTTCCAACAAGGGATAAGAATAAACTTCATTCTGCCTTGCAGAAGTCTTCATGAAAGACTGCACCACATCAGATGGTAATTGGTCCCAGATCCTCAGCCTCCAATGTTCCTCTTTGGAATTCAACATCTTACCTCTGTTTTTGAGGTTTCTTTTCAGCCTGATTGAACCACAGGGGCAGGTATAACACAATCTTTGCAGCCATTACTTGTGGCAGATTTCTCCCTCTTCCTTTTACATTTCTTAAACCTTGAAAAGCTCCATGTGTTTCATTAGACTAATTGTGCACTAAAAAGCTATTTCTAAGCTTGCTCATTTCAATTCAGAGCCAGACTATTTTTAGATTACATTAGTTGACCTTAAGAATCTTTCACTCTGCTCTATGTACAGTACAATAAATACTACCATAAATCACACAAGAGCATAAAAATCCAGCTTTCACAGTACACAGAAACCACAATTTCTTCATACTTCATAGAAATAACAAATTCTTAGAATTGATTTGATGATAATTAAGTTTAAAAAGAACAATGTAATTTAACTGGAATTTAAAAAGCTGCCTGTACTAGAATACTTTATTCGTCACAGATCTAGGGTTAGAAAGTTGACTAATAGACACTAATGATGATAAATCAGTGCAGCAGAGTTAATTTTTTGCAGAGTTGCACTGGATTTAGCCACTCAGCTCTCAGTTAATGGAACTGTGTGGCTAAATCCCTGTGCAACTCTGAGAATTTAGGGATAAGAGACTAAAGTTGCTTTTTTAGTTCTTTTTAATGGTATTGAAATGAACGGACTAGTAGAAGCTGGAGCAGTACACTGGTACTCAATCTTGTCTATCTCTTTTTTAAAATCATAATTATGGTTTTACTCCACAGGTCTTCTTTGTACACACTAAAGCAACTAATCAACACAACTGTAAGCAATTGATCAGGCCTGTTTTTATTCTTTTGAGTTATAAGGCATCCAAATCATCCCCAGGCAGCCAGGTAGTCACTAGGGGATTGCTCTAGGCCAGGGGTTGGCAACCTTTCAGAAGTGGAGTGCTGAGTCTTCATTTATTCACTCTAATTTAAGGTTTCGCGTGCCGGTAATACATTTTAACGTTTTTAGAAGGTCTCTTTCTAGAAGTCTATAATATATAACAAAACTATTGTATGTAAAGAAAATAAGGTTTTTTAAATGTTTAAGAAGCTTAATTTAAAATTAAATTAAAATGCAGAGCCCCCCCGGGACCAGTGGCCAGGACCTGGGCAGTGTGAGTGCCACTGAAAATCAGCTCGTGTGCCGCCTTCGGCACGCGTGCCATAGGTTGCCTACCCCTGCTCTAGGCAGTGTAACTTAGAGCAGTTCTCAACCTTTCCAGACTACTGTACCCCTTTCAAGAGTCTGATTTGTCTCGTGTACCCCAAGTTTCACCTCACTTAAAAACTACTTGCTTATAAAAATCAGACATAAAAAGACAAGTGTGTCACAGCACAGTGTTACTGAAAAATTGCTCACTTTTTCATTTTCACCATATCATTATAAAATAAATTGATTGGAATATAAATATTGTATTTACATTTCAGTGTGACACTTGAGCCAATATTTCACTTGTGAGCCTTGTCTGAAGCCCAAGCCCCACTGCCTGAGGCTGAAGCATGTAACTTAGCATTGTGGGGTCCCCTGCAGTGTGGGGCCCTGGGCAATTGCCCTGCTTGTCGTTACATAATGCCAGCCCTGAACTTACGACCCCACTAAAACTGTCCCATGACCCCCATGGGGATCACAAATACCAGGTTGAGAAACACTAATCTAGATTAGTTAAGTACCCCGTGGAAGACTTCTGCGTACCCCCAGGGGTACATGTATCCCTGGTTGAGAACCACTGACTTAGAGCAACTCTTAGACATGGGATGGTTTGGCCTCCAGTCATGCCAAGGATGAGGAGAGAAGAGAGGTGATTTAGAGCCACTGCATCTCCCCCACCCACATCCTATACTAAACATAACTTAACCTCCTCTGGAGGTTAGAATTTAGTGGTGTTTTTCTGTATTAAACTTTTCATTCATAGGTATATGTGTGATATCTCCCTCTAATGGCTGACTTGAACAACTGTAACAGCCTCCTACTTACTTTAGAGATGCTCTTTTATCTGACAGGTTTCAGAATGGTAGCCATATTAGTCTGTATCAGCAAAAAGAACAAAAAAGAGGAGTCCTTGTGGCACCTTAGAGACTAACAAATTTATTTGGGCATAAGCTTTTGTGGACTAGAACCCACTTCACGAAAGCTTATGCCCAAATAAATTTGTTAGTCTCTAAGGTGCCACAAGGACTCCTCGTTCTTTTATCTGAAGTGATAAAGACTTGCGTAAGTCAGTTTTGTTGCTGTAAGTCTCAGTTCAGATCCCTGCTGTTTTATCTGTATTTATGCAGCCACACATATCCACCGGGAGCAATTATGTGTTACAAACACTGTACCATACCAACAGTATAGTTTAAAGAATATCAGTGCTTTAAATCACCTACATATTAAGTTGCGTATTTTTGTATATTTTAGATTGTTAAACACATTTTGCTACAGTAATTTTATTAATGGCTTTCAGTTAAATTCCAACTGTACATATGATTATTATGATGACACATAAAGAGCAGATCATGTAAACAAAATGTGTTCCTGTGAGATCGAGGACTTACTTTTGCAGGATCCAACAAACCAAAAAATTTTAAAACTTTGTTGTAGTAGCCAGCTAATCTCCAGAGTAGATCTCAGTGGTCAATGTTTTCCCTCTATGATGAATAAATTTATTATATGAAAAAAAAAACCCACTCCTTAAAACCTTGACTGATACAAGGTAAAATCATCTATGTCATTTAAGTTACTATGACTTAATCCCCTGGTTTTAGGCTGGATTCTGCATTCCTTTACTTTTGACAGGCAGGTTGTAGAGTTGACTGCTTTTCCTCCCCCACTTTTACAATGCCTCCAGTCATGATTTAATTACCTTTTTTCCTCCTCTTCTCTTTTGGTTCCTAATCTAAAAAAGCAGTCTTGGCAATCAATGATCAGTGCATTAAAATAAGCCATCAGCCTCCATTATGGGAAATGCTTACAACTCCACCAGGGCTAACATTCTCTCAAGCACTAATTTGCAAGAGGAAGTCTCAATAGGTACAAGAGATGAATATGCCGTCAGCATCCTATTAAGGAATACAAGGCACTAAACATCATACTTCACCTGTTTGTCTGTATTTAACTGAGTGAGCAGCCGTACACAGGTATCTCACCAGCACATCATATTTGTGCACAGCATCCATTATAATTCCATCCACGGACAAATATTTATAATAAACACATTGTCATGTAAGAGCTGTCATCTCATCTGTCCAGAACATTTTCAAAATTCAGTAGCCCTTGCCAGGTTACATTCAGTACATCAGGAAAACATCATTCCAGCTCAGACCGAAACTTTATTCATAGTTAATAAATAACGGTCTCCTTAAAAGAATGACTTTTTTTTCTCATTTTATCCACATGGGATGAGATTTATTTTTATAAAAGAACTTATGTAATGACCTCATTGTTTGCCTGTTAGTGGCCACAGACCATAAAGGGTATGTCTACACTGCATGGGCTTTTTCCTGGGTTTAACTCCTCTTCCCCCCTCTTCTCCCCCCAAAAAAATCTACACAGAAAAAATCCTGTGTCCTAGGTTTGACACTGCTTTAAATCCAGGCTAGTTGGTGTGTGGGAGGGGGGGATTAGAGCTCAGGCTCTTCTTCAACTGAGCCTGGAACCCGCCCACTTTGCAGTGAGGACAAAGGCTAAATTATTCAAGTGCCAATAGTCTTCCAAGGATCTTCCCACAGTTCCCCTGAAAGACAGACAAGTTCCCCTGCAATTGACTCGGAAGGAATCCTAAAGCTTCTCAGCACAAAGAACTATGGGATATAGTCCCAAACACACACAGGCAAGTGCAGAAACAGTGAGGACATAGTAACATGGGTGAGGGTGCTCAGGCCTGGATGTCAGTCAGCTCCATTAGCTGTGCAGAGTAGATGCAGCCAAAGGAGATTGCTGTTTGCTAGAGTACTCTGGTAAGTATACTTTACCACTGTTCACTGAATACTTGTGACATAGCCAACTACAACAAGTTCATCAACCTTCTTAAAGTAGTTGCAAAAAGGAATATCCCCCGTGGCTACAGTAAGGCCCACATTCCCTGCTAGTTGGCAGACAGTGAGGCACTCTTAAAGGAGTTGGGCAACCGCTAAATCTGCTGCCACAACCACACTTCTGGGATCACTAAATTCCACTAGATGAGAGCAGTATTGCCAACCCCAGATGTTCAAAAATCATGAGTCAGGCTCATCCAAAATCATGAGATTGGCTTTAAAATCATGAGAGTGTGTAAAAAAAATAGCTTTGGTGTTCTTTTTATTTTCCTTCCGCTTTAACCCTTTAGGGTGAACTGGGATCACATTGTGAAGCTTTCTCCACAGCCACAAGTGCTAGAAACTTACTTTGAAGGCTAAATCATCACATATCCACTTGACTCCAGGAGCTGGGGCTTTAAGTAAAACCATACTTATCATGAGACTCATGGCAAAATCATGAGACTTGGCAACACTGTCAGAGAGTAATGGATAAAAGCTAGGCAGAACCTTGATTTCACCCACAGAAGCAGGAAGCCTGGACTCAGACATCGCCAACATCCGATGAAGACAGCTGCCAAGATAAAGGTTAGGAACAACATAATCCACAAAGTAGCTGGAACTAATTAAGGAACAGATGCTCACACCTTGCAGACAGTTACCATGGCCCTCATCTTCTCAGCAACTGAATATTGTGTACTGACATGGACAGATTGCATACATATAAAACTTATTGACATGCAATTGAATACTGCTATAAGAATTGTCACAGGAGTGCTGAAGTCAGTACTAACAGTTTGGCTTCATGGCCTTATACATATATTTCCATTATTCCTCTGAAGAGAAGCAGCAATAATGCGAGAATATGACTGGACATTAATGAACCCGCTCACTTTGCCCATCTATGAAAACCTCCTCCCAAAATACCTGATATGCTGCCTTAAGTCTAGAGAATTTTCTGGTTAGCGGCCAGAGCTCTGAACACCATGGGTCTGTTACCAAAAGACAAGTGGCAGAGGCTATGGGAAAATGGTGGGGTCAAGAATCAAGACCTGATTATGGATCCTACAGACTAATCATTTGGCTTCCCCATGTCATGTCAGATATAGATCACAGTGAATCGCATCAGAACCTCACATGGGCTTTCCAATTATCTACTACACAAATGGGAAATGAAAGATAGCCAAATGAATGTGGAACCACTGTGAACCACTAGTGAGCCACTTTCCTCTGAGATCATGCTCCAGAGGGACAGTTTTGACTCATTCCATGTCACCGAAGCCACAGAGTGGATGACAAACCTGGACATTGATTTTTAATGTTGCTTTTCAAATTACCAGGCCAAGGAAGAATAAAAAGACTACTCTTATGTTTCTTTTAATAATAGTAGTACATCTGAAACACCACACAAGTAGCTTTGTTACAGGTTTCTAAATAGGACTCCTATAACTGCTAGCTTCCATCATCAGTATAGCTACTATTACAGAAAAAAAAAACATTTAAATTGTATATGTGGGTAAATTCATACAGTATGAGCTTTGAACAATTCATGTACCAATATCTGCTGCTAATATCAACCTTCTCAATTACCACAGAATATCAGAGTCTGTGAAACATTTAAAGACTTTTTAAGAATTTCTTTTCTTGGAGGAACTAGATTTTGTGTGTGTAATCAGGACTAACAAATATTCTCCTTTTTTAACAGGAGAAAGGTAGTGTCATGGCTCAGCAGAAGATATTGTGAAATAAGGGATCAGAAATCTCAAATTTTAATTTGTTCCCAAATGGCCTGCATTTTAGAAGAGTCAAGCCTTCCTCTGGGAAGTTTCATGGGTTTTTTTATTTTTAATTTAGCGGCGTGTTGAACCCTTGCTGCACTGGAGTAGTGCTTTCTGGTCTTGTTCAATGCCATCAGACTATTAGGATTCACCCACGCACTCCTTGGATGGTGAGAAAACTCAGGAAAATAAAGAGTTATTTGTGATAAAGCTTGTCACAACAGACATTTCTGTTACCAATACCCTAAAATCTTCTAAGCCTTCCAAACCGAGACACTTAGGTTATGTAGTTCAGTTACATAGGTTGCTGATGTGCTGAGACCACAGCCGATCATGCTGACCATTATTGTCCCATTGTTTTTTTAGACTTCCCGATCGGTCTGTATCCATCTGTTGTGTCTTGTCTTGTACTTAGATTATAAGATCTTTGGGGCAGAGACTGTCTTTTTGTTCCGTGTTTGTACAGTGCAGAGCACAGTTGGGTCCTGGTCCATGACTGGGGCTTTTAGATGCTATGATAGCACAAATAATAATAATTAATAAACAGGTGAACTCTAAGTATTAACCATATTCATCCACAATCAAAAATGGCCCAGCATACTACAATATTGGGTTAATGCTACAGGAGGTGGTATAACTAGGATTTCACTTCTTACTGTTGTACTCTTGAAGTCCAGAACATTTTATCTTTATCCAGACATTGTTGGTGGTGGTAGAAGATGCTGAAAGGAAAGAATTACAATATGATTTATTGCATTTCCTTTTTTTTTAGAGCATAAATTAACACAACTCAACCAGTTTCTTTTGTTTTTCCTCCTAATTAGAATGAGAATACTGTAGTTACAGCTTTACACAGAAGGACAGTGTGACAAAGTTCCTCCTCTATCTTGGTGGGTCCTGCGCTTATTGACAGATTTTCTTGCCTCAGAGATTCACCATGTGGGTTGGGGAACAGTCCAGAGACCTTCCCCTCTGGAAGAACCCACAGTCCAGGTCAATTGGGAGGTTTGGGGGGAACCCAGGCCCGCCCTCTACTCCAGGTTCCAGCCCAGGGCCCTGTGGACTGCAGCTGTCTATAGTGCCTCCTGTAATAGTTGCATGACAGCTACAACTCCCTGGGCTACTTCCCCATGGCCTCCTCCAAACACCTTTCTTAGTCTCACCACAGGACCTTTCTCCTGGTGTCTGATAACGCTTGTGCTCCTCAGTCCTTCAACAGCATACCCTCTCAGCTCCTTGCGCCTCTTGCTCCCAGCTCCTCACACTCACACTACAAACTGAAGTGAGCTCCTTTTTAAAGCCCAGGTGCCCTGATTAGCCTGCCTTAATTGATTCTAGCAGTTTCTTCTTAATTGGCTCAAGGTGTCCTAATTAGCCTGCCTGCCTTAACTGATTCTAGCAGGTTCCTGATTACTCCAGTGCAACCTCTGCTCTGGTCACTCAGGGAACAGAAAACTACTCATCCAGAGACCAGTATATTTGCCCTCTACCAGACTCCTGTACCCCACTGGTCTGGGTCTGTCACAACAGAGAACACAGTGAGGCAAAGTGTCTGGCATTGCTATTCAGTTTGCTCTATGGCAAAAGACTGAGTTTAATGTGAGAAGCAGGAGGCCCACCCCCAGCTCCTTATTTTTCCTTACTGTAGTTTTCAGAATGACACCAATCTATTCAGTTTCTAAAAATTAGCTATACCTATCATCTGACTTCCCTTGGACAGATTTCAAAATCATTGTTAAATGATTATCTAATCTATCAAATGTGCAATAATAGACCTTATAAATCTTGCCATGGTTACTAACAAAAGTAAATAAGGCTACCTCAGCATGTACTGCCTTCTACTTACCATAGAAAATACATTAATAATGACCCAAATTCTGGTCCCATATATCCTGGTATAAATTCGGAGAAATCACATTACAAGTAGAAGAAATATTAAGTAGGGTAGATAGATATTTAAGGGCATGTCTACATTACACGCTGGATCAACGGGCAGTGATCGATCCAGCACGGGTGGATTTATCGTGTCTAGTCTAGACATGATAAATCGACCGCCAAGCGCTCTCCCGTCAACTCTGGTACTGCACCAGGGCGAGAGGCACAGGCGGAGTTCATGGGGGAGCGTCAGCCATCGACTTACCAGAGTGAAGACACCGCAGTAAGTAGATCTAAGTTCATCGACTTCAGCTACGTTATTCACATAGCTGAAGTTGCATAATTTAGATTGATCCCCTCCCCCCCAGTGTAGACCAGGCCTAAGTAGTGACTGAACCACACTTAAACTTGTATTATTGTCTCTGACTAGTTCAAAAGGATGGTGTGAGAATATAGCCACTGTTTCTCTAAACCTGTAGCAAGAAGTTAGGCTTGAGGAACTGGGAAGTGTTCTAAGCAGAAGTTCTTCAATGATGGGGTGGGGAGGGGCAGAGAGAGTGAGAGAGACTAACTGTAGAGATAATACTGTTTGAGTGTTAGTTATCTTTGAAAAGTAGGCTGGTCTTGTGACTAACGCACTAGGCCTTAGAAAAACTGGATTCAATTACCAGCTGTCCCACAAATGTTCTGTGAAACATTAGGCCTCAGTTTCCCATCTGTAAAAAGTGACAATAACATCTTTACCAAATCCTTGTTCATTTAGAAAATATAAATTCTTCAGAACACATACTTTCTCTTACTGTGTGTTTGTATAATACCTAGCACAATAAGGCTCTGATCTCAACTGTTTTCAGGCTCTGATCATGCTGTTTTCCCTATTCTAATAAAGTTTCTTTGTAAAGTGTTAGCAGAAATCACTTTCTGTGATTCATTATAATAGTCACATGTCAATTTAGCAATACATTTTCAATGCAAGGAGAAAGAGGAAGTGAAGGCATCAACCTTTCCCATTTATTTTCCCTTACTGTCTCTTTATGGTTGTGACGGGACTCCGTGGTGCAACCTGAACTGTGGGACCGCTGAGCCTTCTTTACAACCAGCCTGGTCTCCCTCTCACACTGTGATGCTGTGACAAGCTGCAAACCTCTGGCACGTGCTGCACTTCCACAGGCATCCACAGGCATGGACTCCCCCAGCTGAGTTACATGAATGCTTCTCCCAGCCACTCATGAACTAACTCCAGCCAGTTCCCCCCAGATCCCCAGCCTTGCACCCTTGAACTATGCCATTTTGCCCTGGTCAGACGCCTGACCAGTGTAAGTTTATTACCCAGTCCACCCCTCCTTCATTGTGGAGAGGACATGCACCAGCTTTTGTACCTGAGCTGAGGTTTCCCAAGCACTTAAAGCAAAATACATTGTTTTAGGTAAAATATAAAACAGAGTTATTAACTAAAGAAAGATTTCAAGTGATTTATAAAAGATCAGAGAAAATTACCAACAAAAATAAAAGAAAAATTTTCTATCCTAATCTTAAACCTTATTACATTAGGCAGTATTTAGATCAGCAATTTTTTCACCCCATTGAATGTACAGTTCCAAATACACAGGCTTCTCCTTAAGCCTGGATTAGTCTGCTCAGTGTAGAGTACGGGAGGAGAAAGGCCAAGACATGCTGCACCTGTTCCTTATTTTATACCCTCAACCCATGTGCCTGGGAGACACTTGCCCAGACATGTCAGGGTGAGCTTTGCTGAGTCACAATAATCGAATACATCCCTATTGTGTGGACTTGGGCAACTATCACCGAATTGTAAATCCCTTGATTGCAACTCACCTTCTGTTTAATGGTGGATGCACCCTCCTGGGATTGCATATCACTGGTAAATTTACAGCATGTTTTAGTCACTATATAGCAAAGTCTCATAATTTCATACACACTAATGATATATATATTTGGACAGAATAATGGGTTTCAAGAGATCACGCCCTTTCATATGATATTTTACATTACATGCTTTGTATGAAATATCACAACCATATATGAATGATGAATATGTGGTTACAGGGTGCTATTTTGAGGTACAGTGTGTCACAATAGTTTCTTGCTTTAACTGATAGGTAATAGTAATTAAGACCTGGATTTTAAATTGGTATTTTTGAACGGTCTCTTTGTGTAGCTGTGTTGTGATATTTTGAAGATTTGACAAAGTAATTGGATTTTTCAATGATTTTATATGCCAACACAAGCATATTCTCAGCATTCCAGATATTCTGTTCAAAGTCACTAGCAAGAATATTTATACAACATAGAAGTATGGTAAGCAATTATCATCCTTTACTGCATTCACGCTACTGTATTGTCTCCACCTTATAACAATGAAAAAAGACAAATGAAAACAAACCATACCTTCAGCTGTACTTACAAACCCTCCAGTTAACTGCAGTGTGTGGTTTTCGAAGCCTTTAATACATGATACTTATGATTTCCTGATGATATTATTTAGAATCTATAAATCCAAGAGACCAATATTGTCAGTCAAATATTTGTTATAAAAAGAAAGGTCACCACTGAAACTTCAACATTTACTAACAGTTATTGCTTAGTGGTATCCCACAGTTATCTTCTGTCCTATCTGGGGGAAAATACAATATTTTACTTCAATACTTAAATACTTCAGACAGCATTGTTATTGGCAGTAGTGACATTTTAATGGCAACCATTTCATAGCACTGACTATGGTGCACTGTACCCTGCACACAATTGTACTGTTTACATGTGTTCTTAATGCTTCAAATTAGCTTTTCTAGACTAGAATTCTTGAAAAGTACAGCAGCAACATTACAGGTATGGTATCATCTCTCCAATGTATTTATGCCAGATCTGCTGTCTTCATTTTTTGGAAAGTACCTACCACACAGTGAATGCTACTGAAAATAAGTAACCTCTGATCTCTAAGAAACAATCACTCTAATGATTTTTTGGCCCTAGCAATTGGTTTAAGACCATTTACATATCCAAGGATTTCTACAGCAGAAAGGGGCTGGAAATGTACTCTTTTTAATGAAAAGCAAAATTAATCTCAGCATTCCTGACTCCCTAACATCATGGAAGATAAAGAAAACTGCAAAGGCCACCTATCCTGATTGATTTGGGCTGATGTTCATATCTTAGTACAGCTCATCTTAGATGTCAGGATGGAAAACAGAAAAAGCATTTGTACTGTGGTAGAAGCCAGAAATTAGACTATGGTTGCACCTCTTCATCCTTCTCAACATTAGCTGTTGCCTCTTAGCCACACGGGCTGTTTAGTCTCATGGTACTTGAGCTGTTGTTCCCACCATGAATGTATCCAAGGTGTCCTGCCTTCTATTTTGACTCATATTTCCACAATAGACTAATCCAACAGATCTATAGTGAACCTGTGGTGCAGTGTGTTAAAGGAAAGCCAACTGAGGAACAGCTGAGTTCTTCATAATGCCTCCTGACACTAACTGCTACTTAGAGAAAGGAGGATGCCTTTAAAGAAGGATAACTTAAATAATTTTGGTTTGTCTTTGGTATATAGTAAATGAAAGTGTGCAAACATGTATGATGTTCTTTACTACAAATACCTTTACATAGAGATGATGACTTAATTTCTCCCTCTATTTTTCTGAACAGAATGACAACTTCTTCCAAAAACTCAGTGTGTAAACCCTTGCTCCCATTTCCCCTTAACTGAATCACAACCAACGGGCAAGATGTTTTGTAATAAAACTAAGGCCTCGGTTCTGCAAGTTGTATGCAGACATGTGCAGCCCCAATATTTTCAATGGAGATCTACTCCAAATCAAGACAATTACAGAATCAGGGCCTGAGACAACACTTGAATGTCTGAAATACTCATGTGGTGCTTATTCATCTTCACACTGCTAAGACAGTACAAGTAATGCTGGATATCTGAAAAAAACCACGCAAAAGCAAGAGTTCCAGAATCCATCACCGCACCAATCTCCCATCCCTCCCTTTCTCTAAAAAGCAAAATAGGCAGAAATATTTCCCTGATTTAATAAGACATCTATATTTTGTACAGTAATTTACATTTATATGCAGTCCTGGATCCTCAGAAATTCACCTATTCTGCAGAAATGGAATAGATTTTTTTTTATCATTGCAGGAACTCTATTATCTAACAGAGTTGTTTATTTGTACCCTGCAATTTAAAATACTTAAACGATTTGAAGTCATCTAATTATACAAAAGCTAAGCTTTGTAACTGTGTAATCTTATGACTGCTCTCTCATTCTCTCTTCTCCCATTCCCTCATATTGTTTGTTATATTCTCTTACTGTATCTTGTCTCAACTGGGTATGCTTAAAGTTAAGCATACAAATACAATGCTTAACTTTAAGCACATTGAAGTCAATAGAGCTACTGTTGGGGTTAAAATTAAATGTGTATAAACATTTGCAAGGTCAGAAGTCTTAATTATAAGCTGCTTGGGCTGCCTTACCATCTGTTTGTAGAGAACTTAGCATAACATGGCTTCAATCTGATTGGAGCCTTTTTGGATATTATAGTAATATAACCATAAGGAATTCAGCCTGAATTGCAACTGTAATTGTAAGGCTTTCCATCCTAAAGGTCTTTACAAGCTATATACACTGAAAGTAGATAATGTTTTCACCAAGAAGCTGAAATAGAGCCACCTCTGGGGTGGAGGGAAACAATCAGCCAGCAGGATACAGGACACTCCACAATAGTGAGGAAGAGACAAAGTTTTGACCTAAGACATGGGATCCTTAACGTTTACGTACAGTGGTTAGGCCTTTATTTTAAGGTGGCATTTGATTAATTCCTGTAAAATATACTCTATGGTATTCAGTTTCTCTGCTTTAGAAGGATGAGCTGAAGCAGACCTCTCAACACAACCATACGGTTTGGAGGACATCCAGAGTTATCGATATCCTCTCTAATAATGATATTTCTACAGAGTTTAGAGAATAGTGGAATGGTAAAAGGAAGAGTGTTGGTATGAAAGCTATTGTACAAAGAACCCCCTAATGCCATTTCAGGAGATACATCTGCTGAATGGGAAGAGTCTAATGATTTGGGAATTGGACTTTTATTTTCTTTAAGTTTTGCACACTATATTCCTTTTATTCAATCCACTGAATTTCAGATGCTGATTTCTGCTATAAATCTACAACTCACGATGTATCTGAATGGGTTTTAAATAGGTGCAATAAAATCAGCTGCTATTGTAGCCATTGGCTCTCCTATGCCTGCCAACCACAACCTTCCCTTTGAACCTAATTAGGCTTTAATTAACTAACAGCCTATGGAACTCCTGTTGTTTCTGTAAGTATTCCCAATTTACACCACATTAGGCAAGCTTGTGGGCAAATAAACGGTCCATGTACTTTATTTCCAGATATACATTATTATACTTTATTTGGATTAGTACTGATGAACTATGCTCAAATAGCCAAACATTTACAAATCCAAGCTTCTACTGGGTGCCTTTCAGTTAATGAAGTATCCAAACTAAGGTTATGTCTACACCATGGACCTTACAGCGGCACTACTGTACCACTGCAGCTGTGCTGCTGTAAGGTGTCCTGCACTGTAGCTGCTCTATGTCGGCAGGAAAAAGCTCTCCCGCCCGCATAACTACACCCTCCCCAACAAGCAGCGGCATCATTTCCCGCCAACATAGTGCTGTCCACAGCGCATTTTTGTCAGTGAAATTTTTGTTGGTGAGGGTGTGTTCTTTTTCACCAAAAACGCTAGTGTAGACATAGCCTAAGATACTAACATAGTACTTTACCTATCATCCAATCCAGTCCATTGCACTGCATCATATTGCCTGCCCTGCCCTGCCCTCAACAAAGGAAACTTCCCTGAGGGCTGGTCTATACTACCGCAGTAAATCGATCTAACTTATGCAACTTCAGTTACATGAATAATATACCTGACGTCAATGTAGTTAGATCCACTTATCACATTGGCTACACTGTGCTGTGTCAACAGGAGAGCATCTCCCATCAAATTCCCTTTAACTTCTCAGGGAGGTGGAATACACAAATCGATGGGAGAGTGCTCTCCCATGGCTTTAGCGTGTCTTCACCAGACCCTCTAAATCGACACTCACTGCATCGATTGCAGCAGTACCGATCTACCTGGTAAATGTAGGCATGCCCTGAGTCTCAGCAATTCTGGTCTATATATCCTGCTGTCTCCAGTCAATTGACTACTATTTTCTGATTGGACATTTGGGGGTTCCCTAGCAACAAGTCTATTAATTGCAGCTGTAAATCTTTCTCCCTCTCTCCCTTTTACAGATCTTCCAGTGGAAAGACAGTTTATAAAAAGAAAGGGATGAGAACTGAGAATACATTTTTAAAATGTGCTGGTGAGTTAACTGAGAGGTGTTTTAAATGAAGGAAAAATAAAGCACCACTATTTCAGTAGTTCAAAAATAATAATTAAAAAAAATCATGGAATAAACATTGATGCCACTAAACGTATCGGAGTTTTTAATAATACAGACTGAGGAATCAATAAATCTTTTCATAAATTGCTTACATTATTAATTAAAATTGATTAATTCCAATATATACACACACAGAGAGACAGATTTTACATCACTGTTAAAGTTGGAACATTTTAAAAGAGATTCATACACAGAAGTCTGCAAAAAAATTTTCAAAAATCTTTGGGAGGATGTCTCCCCACTTAACAATTAGTAAATATGCTAAAGTAATTATTACATCAAAATTCAGATTTTTCATTTGTTTGAGAATGGGCCATAATTGTATCCAATCTCAAAGAGGCATATTTTAGTTTAAAATAATAATAAATTCTATACTGTTTAGGTTAGTGAAGTTTTACAGCTCTAATTTAGAAGTTTATTCTACTTTTTGTAATTCATTAGTGAGTTACTAGTGGTATTTGTTTTTTCAACATCAGGTACAAAATATACTGCATTCAGGATTTTCCATGCGTTATGTTGTTACTTAAAAGACATAACTGGAAAATGTGTCTGTGATGGTTTGAAGGGACCTAAGCATCTGAAAATCAATCAGTAAGGTTTTCACTTCACTATCAGAAGTATCCATGCAAGTCTGTCTTCTCTCCCCCACTCAGACACCACTAGCCCATTCTCTTCCCAATATTATCAGTTAAATAGTCACTACATGAACAGAATGCTAATATTAGTTAGTTATTGCACTGGCCAGCAGGGCTGTGATATAAGACTGATTTAGACAGTAGTTTTCTCCTCTAGAGAACAAGTGTGTCTGGTTTGTGGTGCTGCCAGTCTGCACTCTGGAGTGATGCAAGCAACATGAATCCCTGGGTTATTTTCAAATGTATTTGTGTCTCAATGGCTTGGCAGGGGAGAGCCAAGTTAAGTTATGCATAGAGCCCTACCAAATTCATGGCCTTGAAAAATTCATCACATACTGTGAAATCTGGTGTCCCCCATGAAATCTGGTCTTTTGTGTACTTTTACCCTATACTATACTCTTTTATACTATAGGCTAAAAGTATATACAAGCACACAGCGTTTCTCAAACTGGGGATCCCGACCAAAAAAGGGGTATCAAGCCTATTGTAAGGGGGTCGCAGTAGTGCCGCCTTTACTTCTGTGCTGGCTTCAGAGCTAGGTTCCCAGAGAACCGTAGCTGCTGGCCAGGTGCCCAGGTCTGAATGCAGTGCTGCTACCAGCAGCAGCACAGAAGTAAGTGTGGCATAGTATGGTATTGCCACCCTTACTTCTGCGCTGCTGCTGCTGGTGGCACTGCCTTCAGGACTGGGTGGACGGAGAGCAGCAGCTGCTAGCTGGGAATCCAGCTCTGAAAGCTGCACTGCTTCTGATGGCAGCACTGCTTTCAGAGCTTGCCACCTGTCCAGCAGCTGTTGACTGAATTTGGTAGGGCCCTAGTTATGCATAAAGATCAATACTGCATATATAGATAAATTATTGGGGGTGTTGCTTGGGATCATTATATTTAGGCTGCCTAACACTTTCCATTATCTATGTATATGTGAGAGAGGGAGGGTATGAGTATCCAGACATTTAACTCTGTGCTCCACTCATTCCACCCACACACAAACAATGTTTGCCACACTTGCTTCTCAAATGTCCCTCATTTTAGTCACAAATGCCAACTCATTTTTATCATTGACAGTTATTGACATCAGATATAAAGAATCATGACATTGAGGTTATAGAATTATTTATACTAAAGGAAGGAATCCCACAGTGTTCTAAGTTTCCTGATCTGCCTCCTCCCTCCCCCCCTCCCCCTCCCCACCGCCCCAGCCTCCATTTTGGGTCTTTTTTACACACTGTGTCCCATATTTGGATCTTGTTAGTGAGTGTTTGGCATTCCCTTGTCAGGGAATCAGAATCACAACGTTTCCCAATGAAAATAACTCATGTGAGGAAGTGGGAATTCCCCGAGTTTGCATTCATGGAGTTTCTTCATTTTTCTGTTAATGGTAAGGAGTAATGTAGAGTTCCTCCCTCATGTATATAGCATCAGATTCTATCTCCCAAATTCTGGATCTTGGAGAAACCACAAGCAGAATCTCTCTATACTGAGATCCTTTGACTCTGCACTGCCTTCCAGCTCTGCTCCTTCATCTCTCCTGGAAGAACATGGTTTCTGCAGAAGTCATGTTCTCATACAGTCTTTTATTAGCATCTCCAGTTCCCGCTACAGGAGACAGAGAGTGTTGCAACTGTGGTGGAAGGAACTGTCCAAAGTTATACTAATTGATCAACATTAACTTGGGTTGGTTTGCATTCTGAAGGCTTGTCTACACTTCAAACACTACAGCAATAGCACTTCAGTGTAGACACTACCTATGCCGATGGGAAGGGTTCTCCCAACAGCATAGGCTATCCAGCTCCCTGTGAGGAGGTAGCTAGGTTGATAGAAGAATTTTTCCATTGACCTCACTCTGTTTACACTGCCAGTTATGTCAGCTTAATTATGTCACTCAGGGGTGTGGATTTTTCACCCCCTTGAGTGACATAGCTGAGTTGACCTAACTTTTTAGTGTAGACCTGGCCTGAATTTGAGGGAAGAGACTGTGGCAGAACATGGCTGGCCACATTGACAGTCTGCTATCTCCCCATCCTTGGAGCTGTAACCTTGTGTAGGACTCACAGAAGAGTTTCTGTAAGCAAGGGTGGCGCTTGCTTTCCCACCATCCCTGTCTTCCCATTGAACCTATGAGTTTCCCTAGTGCTAGAGCAACATATGGGGCCCCATGATAGTAAGTGATCTTGTAGGAGCTTTAGTTTTCACACATCCTTTCATTCTAGGGTGGCATTTCCTGCCTTTCAATTCCTGCCTCGCTTTTTCAGTACTTTTGTTATGACAGAATAGTGTAGCTAATACTATCAAAAGAGTCTACAAATATTTCAGTACAGATCTTTACTTCTTTCCCCTTATGGCTGGTTAGAGAGTTTCTGCTTCATTTCCTCTTTCTACGTCCACCCCTATACAACCAGACAAACTATAAGCAATAGCTCAGTATTACCAATCTGTGCCAGTGCAAAAAACAAATCCCAAGATATGTCGGAAGCCCAATATATAAGTGGATAGCATAATACGTTGCCAAGTAAGCCATAGGAATATCAGGTTTTTAATGATACTCATTGTCCCATGTCGTGTAGGGAGGCCTCCTGTATAAATGTCACTGGATTCTGAATAGGAAGACCAGACTTCTGTTCCTAACTCTGACACTCAGTTGCTTTGTGACCACTTCAATTTTCTGTGACTCAGTTTCCCAATCTATAAACTCGAAATAATAATTACCTTTTTCTAATGAGAGCTTTGAGGTCTATAAATGAAAAGCCAGTATGATTATAATAATTATGGTTCTGTACAGCTGTGAATCATTTTGAGATATTGTATTTGGGGAATTAAATTAGAAACCTAAATACATTGTTTTCTGAAATACTCCTTTAGCACCTTCACAGAACTCACATTTTCCTGCCTGGTCATTCTGTAGATTGTTATTTTTATAGGTGAATTTAGTAATAATGAAGGGTACCAGAGTCAGAGTCCTGGTGACTAAAGATTTCTTTTTAGATGCATAGGTCCATAGTTCCCCATATACTAGAATCAGCAGTACACATTTCTCCATGTTTTCTTGCCATTGTGACTTACTCTGTTGAGTAAGTAGTTTTCATTGTTAAAACTCCAGGAGCCCTTAGATTTACAATGAGTTTTCTAAAGTCTCACATCACATATAATATTAAATCATTAGGTGTTATCCTCCGCAATGCACAGAATTTCTCCAGGCCCTTTCATTGCATTATATTCAGCAGTGATTATATGTAAGGGTTAAATAAATACATTTAAGATTAATGAAACTGTACTCGTTGCAATGCCATACATCATTCCAGTCTTAAATTCTGAGGCATGGAATGGTATGAGAAGGATGACCTTGTGGTTACACCATTAGGCTGTGTTTTGGACAACGGGGTTCAGTTTCTTGCTCTGCTGTATTGTTTCATGGCATACAAACAGAGAAGTTAGATAAAAACATGCATACTCTTGCTAGAAGGTCACAAAGTAACACTGCTTTATGTCTTAGAATTCAGAATAACACACAAGAACCCCAAACAAGAAAGACAAAGCAGGCCGTTTCCTGAAACAGATAGATACTCACCCCACTTTACTCTAGGCTAGCTGGCTACTGGCTGCTGCTAGGCGCACATCATATGCTTCCCTGCAAACTGCCCTATGAGCTAGAAGGACCAGGAAAACCCATGAGAATTTAAAGCGATTACAATGTTAACAGAGTTTTAACATGTAACTGCAAAAAAGTTATATTTCATTTGTCTAGTAACATTTAATTCCTAAAATGTTATTGGCAACACTTTACAAAGTCAGATAAGAACCAAGTGCAGACACAATTTATTATTTGTAAAAAGCAACAGAGGGTCCTATGGAGTTGTAAAAAGCAACTCCCACCTTTGCAATTGGGGCATCCTCTACTCCCAGACTTTGAGGGCCTTCTATTGTATTTACAGTGTGGGCAGATTTCTCCAGGGACTTTTCATTCTCAGTTTTGCTTACCCATAGTTCCTTGTGTGGTTTGTGCCCAAAACCTTCATCATAGTTGCCTTTGGCTTTAAAGAGCTGATTGAAGTGAGGCTTGCAATAAATATTCCCACGTAGAGTTGCATATGTTCCAAGACTGAGTTTGCTATTGCAATGTGAACAGCGGAAGCAGCTGATATGAAACACCTGCTGGTTGGGAAAGAGACGTTCCATTGGGTACACTGTCTTCTGACACGCAACACAGGTTTCCTTCACTGGCAACTGAAACTTCTTCACTACTTTTGGTGGAGAGGTGTCAGTCTGGTTGGCTGGTTTGGAATCAGAGCTCTGCTGTTTTGTGTAGACACGTCTCTTGCCTTGCGTCTGAGGAAGTGGGCATTCACCCACGAAAGCGTATGCTCCAATACTTCTGTTAGTCTTAAAGGCGCCACAGGACCCTCTGTTGCTTTTTACAGATTCAGACTAACATGGCTACCCCTCTGTTAATTTATTATTTGTTACCATGGTACCTAGGAGCTCTAGTCATGACCAAGACCTCATTTTCAACAGTGCTTAGCACACACAGAACAAAAAGGCAGTCCCTGCCGCAAAGAGCTTACAATCTAAGTGTAAGACAAGAGAAAACAGATGGATACAGACAGATGGGGAAGAACAAGGAAACAGTGAGACAATATTGATCAGAATGATAGACAGTAATCTCAACACACTACCACCCTAACCATTGTCAAGATTTGTGTAGGCCTCATGGCAAAGAAGAGTTTCCAGGAGGGTTTGGAAGAAGGATAATGAGTTCGTTTTGTGACTGTTTATAGGGAGCTTCTCCCAAATGTGAGTGTCTGCATGGGAGTAAACCCGAAAGTGCTTGTTTGAAAATTTAACAAGTGGATGATGGAGGCTGACATCATGGGCAGATCGAAGCCTTGGGGAAGAAATAATCAATTCCTGCTGATTCTGAATGCTTGTGAACATGCCATGCACCTATTTCAATTCTTAAATCATGCTGGTGTTGAAAATTTCATTGCTGAAATGATATTTCCCTGATTACTGGCATCCTCTCTTTCCATTTTTGTCAGGATTTCCAGCCAAATAGTCCATCTGGCATTCCCTCTTTCTTATCTTTTTTATAAACTATGTAAACAAAAGTATAAAATCCTAAATTATCAGCTTTGTTTCTCATAGAAGATCTGAAATAAGAACTAGATGGTTATTTTACAGGATTTTTTTTAAAAGACTTTTAATTAAATCTGAGAGCTGCATCTGTACATTTATTTCATTATTCTCACTTTCTGCCTAGTGATGCTAATGACCAGGGAGGAGCAGTCTATCAGGTTGGAATAGAAATGGATTCTTTACAAAATCAGCTCTTGAGATTTCCAATGCAGTGCAGGGGATTTAGCCACATATCTTCCATTAAAATGAATGGGGCCATTTTGTGTGAGAGAGAAAGAAAGAGACCGAGATAGACAAAATGCATCCTTTAAGTCTTTTGCATGGTCTTTCATTTGCATTCTGGCTGTTGAAAAAGATAATAATTGCAAAATGTGTTCAACAGACTGGCGAACATCTCCATGAACACAGCCAGCCGTAGCTTAGAGGGACTCACTTTACTTCATGAATATATTTACATTATGTCATGTGAAATTACTGAGCAGCTGTTGGGGGAGGTAGGGGGGAGTGCACTGTTCTTGCAAAGGGACTTGCAGAAGACCGGTCATCAGATACATATGACAAATAGAAATGGCATTCTGAAAAGGTGATAAGCAATCAAGAAAAGACAAAAGCGAGACACTCTGACCTTATATTCAGCATGAGTGCTAAATTAACATATCTGTGCAGTGTACCAGAAAACTGAGTAGACAATAAGGGCAAAGTAGTTTCAAAACCAAACCACAGATTTGGAATATTTAACATAATTATGGTCTATTTTACATCAAGTAGCCCACACCTTGGCCATTTAATCTTTTCACCAGAAACCAGTAGTTCAGAACTAGCCTGATAGACTTGACCTATACTGATTAAAAAGAAGTAGTTGGAAGGGGCATGTCCTAGATGAGCTAGGGTGGTCTAAGAGCAGACAATTAACTCTGAAAATGGGCACAATTAACTTGCCTTCATCCATTATGCAATCCTCATTTTTTCACAGCAGCAACCATTCGTCCCCAACCTACCGCAGGCTCCCATTAGGCAAGTCAAAGTGCAAAATGCATAGGAGAAAGCTATTCCGGTAAACTCATTCCTATACTCCTCTGTTGGAATCACAGAATGGAAGCAGTCTGTTATGGTGAAGAGTTGAGCAGCGATGTACTGGAGAGGGCTATTGGGAGCCTCTTGTTAAAACTCTGCCACCAAATAAAATGGAGATTTGAGGAGAATTTTTTGCTTCTAGTTCAAGTTCATGTCTTCCCTGAATTATATTAAATTATCCCAGTCAGAGATCATTCATCCCTGAGGCTCAGAAAAATACTTTTGAAGAACAAATCTTTTTCCTTTGGGATCCACCAGGTTGTACCAAGTATTAGGTATTTTACAAAAAAGTCCCAGTGGATGCTTCCCTCAAAGATCTTCATCCTTCACCACTTCAAATTGCAAGCTGAGCTCTGTGATACACTATTAACATATGTGGCATATTTTTCAAGCATTAAAAACGAACAGGTGCACTGCATATAAATTTGTTTGCCCAGAAATGTTGCTTTACTCCATATCGGTGGTTCTGAGAGACACTTTTCATTAAAAGGGAATATAAATTAGATTCACCAGCCCCTCATCTCACCCCTAGGGGTACTCTTACCTCTGAGAAACAGAGCTTACCACCTGCAATTTTTTTTTTTTAATCGAATGGGAATTTTGACTAAGAAAGGACTTCAGGATTTGGCACATGGTCTGTAAAAGTAACTCTGTGATTACTGGGTATCTCCTTGCAAGCTTATTAAAATTACAGCTGTAATGACAGTGTTTGTTTTCATTATAGTTTCAGTAATAAGAACCACTTAGTGCATAAACAACTACCCATCAAGATAAAACAACCTATGATATCAAGAACAAGCAAAGAGTTATCTAACTCATAATTTGTTAGGCAAGCACTTTAATCCCATTAAGGGCTCCATCTAATAAAATTCTAGTGCCTAGTGAAGCGTATATAAAGCACAAGGTAAAAAGTGATGAGTGGGACAGAACAGGTAATACAGGGAAACCTGATCTGCAGTAGTAAGAGCACTGCCACATGAACACCATGGGTTAGATCTTCAGCATGTGTAAACATAGGCATGGGAAGTAGGGGTGTGGGGAGTGCTACAGCAACCCCAGGTTTTATGCGGGGCCGTTGGCCCTGTGCCTGGGGCTCCACTCCCCAGCTCAGGTCCCAGGGGCTGGCTCCACGCCCCGCTCCCCAGGGCTGGCTCCGTGCCATGGGTCCTGCTCCCGGCCCTCCACCTGGGACTCCGCTCCCTGGCCCTGCACCTGGGGCTCAGGTCCTGGCCACTGGCCCTGCTCCCTGGCTGCTGGACCTGTGCCCTGCACCCTGCTCCCCAACCCCACACCTGGAGTTCGGGTCCCAACCGTTGGCCCCACTCCCCGGCTGCGCCCCACAGTTTTGGGACCTCTGATTTAAATGGAGCTACACTGATTTAGACAGCTAACAATCTGATTCCACATTATTCCTGAGTAGTAGCAAGTAGTTTAAAATTCTGTCTCCTCCACCTTATTTTTACCCTGAACTCTTAATAAGGAAGGGAATGTACGAAAGTCTTGAGGCTTCTGCTCAATGTAGAAGACAATATCTAATACCTAACTTCACATGTGCCAACATATACTCTTTTCTCATGCTGGCATTGGAGTGCAAAAAAAAGGGCATGTTCTGTTGCACATCTCACTAGGATTTGCATCATTAAGGCCTTAGAGATTTTCAGAACAGGAACTCTCTGTTGCAGAGATACCCAGATACATAGCAAGTACCTCCGAAAGACTTTTTTGTGCCATTTTTATAGCAAAAAATATGAACTGTGAACACTGTATCTTTCCTCCAGAATTAAAAGAATATGATTGCTTCTTTTATTTTCCTGCCATACATTTCTGATTTATATTTGGGTTTACACACTAAGGAAAAACATCATTTATAATTGGGATTTCCTCCCCCCCCCCCGCGCCCCCAGCTCCTATATACTAGCATGAAGTTTATAGACCCCTAAGAGGGTGTGGTTGGATTGCTAGCCAAAACATGAACACAGATTCATAACCCATAGTTTAAGAACGTGCATAAATTTTTATCTCCCATTATATTTCTTCACACTTTCAGGAACCAGTACAATGTTGTTTAGTTAGTCTTTTCCTCCAGGTACTTGACTTTCTCCCCACAGTGTACAGGAATCTCCCATTATAATAAATCTGCTGCTGCTATTAAAATCAACAGCAACTATCCTTATCCGACATAGTGGGAATTGGTCACTGGATTCCTCCTTTAACTCTCCCTGAAAGTGATACATACAGATGTTGAGTGAAATGAAAAATGCTTCTTTCTTCTCCCCATCTCCAGTACCCACCCATCACTTTCATACAGTAGCATGTGCGCACGCACACACACACACACACACACACACACACACACAAAATAGCATAACCCCTTAGGGGGCCAAAATGACAATAGGATGGCAGACAGCCATTTGCATCATTTACTGTGACAATGTAGCTCACGCTCAGACCCACTGATACCCAGCTCATCCTTTGTCTTGATAATATAATGAAAATAATGGAAGGCCCTTAATATGCCATGTTAGAAGTGTTTAATTCTTTTAGACACATTATATTCCACACCTGTATCTGATCTGGAATTTTTCCAATGAATGGAAGTTGAGTTTCATGGATAGGAGTTCTTATTACATGTGTGTCTGGCATACAAATGATCTGTGCCATAGATTTTCATTCTCACTAACATCATATGAATATCATACCAAGAACATTGGGATCCAAAATGGTTGCACTAGAGATTCATGACATATTTTTAGAATGCCATATTAGTCATTTTTAGCACAAATACACAGAACATGGAAGAAGGAACTGGCACTTCCTTACTGATTATATAGCTGATTGAACATGAATGGATGGAGTAGAATTCTTGATAACTGCTTTGATTTTTAAACAATTTATCATCTGAGCTGTAAAAAGATGCTGCCTGACACTGAAACCCCACCAAATATTCCCTATGAGTTTGCTGGCAAATGCAAATACAGCCTTTGTTTTCCTTTTGGAGCGAACACTGAGATTGACATACACTAGCATATTTTGTTCTGGAGCTGCCAAAGGAACAGAATTGGTTCAGAGTACAGGAAGTTTCAGGTAAATGATGTTGTAATGTTTATACTTAAGAAAAGCTAATCAATTTGCCCTAATGGTGTTTCTGTACTTAGCAAGTTTCACAAAGTTCTTGTTTAATTATACTTTCAGCTTGCTGTTAAAAAAGTTAGTTCAAGACTGGCCCTTTGTGTGTGCTTCACACTATAATTTTCCCCTAAGAAGGTCTATCAATGACATAGTAAATATAAATCTACTAGGTGCATTCAGAAGACAAAGGATGAAGTGCAGTTACTTTAAATGGTAGAGATTGGCAGAATACTAGGGTCAGCTTTTGTTATCTTTGGCCAGGTCTACACTGTAAACTTACATCAGTATAACTGTGTTGCTCAGAGGTGTGAAAAATCCACACACTTGAGCAACACAGTTATACTGACCTAACCCCCAGTGTAGACAGTGCTATGTCGACAGGAGAGTTTCTTTCATTGACATAGCTACCACCTCTCGCAGAGGTGTTTTAACTACACTGACATGAGAAGCTCTTCCATCAGCGTCTTCACTGAAGTGCTACAGCGGGGCAGCTGTGCCACTGCAGCGTTTTAGGTGTAGACCTGCCCTTAGAATATAACTATAGTGACCTAAATCATCTTTGGTATAACTTCTTTGAAGTCAACAGAGTTACACCAGGGATAAATTTGGCCTAACTTCCAGGCTTGTATCTATTAAACAATCCAATGAATCTTTGAAAATATATTGAAATATCAAAGAAAAGATATTGAAAAGCATAATTCTAACTTTTACTGTAAAGTGTATAGGTGTTTCATGTATATGCATCATATTTTTCATAATTACATGAAAACAGGCAACAGTAAAGAGTCCTTTTATTATACCTATGTTTGCTTGGAAAATATGTTTTTGTTTTGTTTTGTTTCTCCCCCAACCCTAGAAAATTTTATTTTTTTATCCCTCCCTCCTCCCCCCCCAAAAAAATCAGAAAACCAAAACCTGGAAAACTTCAGCTGAAAACTACAGAGAAACTGAAATTTTCAGTTTCAGGTTTTTGGTTTTCTGACAAAAAAACCAACACATTTTCAAGGAAACTTTCTGTGAAAACGTGATCACAGATTCTGCAAACATGTAGCAAGTAAACTAAGACAAGAAAATCTAAAAAATGAGAGAAAGTGATCTTGTGGTTAGGACAGTAGATCTTGTGATCCAATTCTTGGCTCTGTCATGAACTTTGTGAGACCTTTAGCAAGTCATGTAACATCTCTGTGTCTCAGTTTCCCATCATAAAATGGAGAAAATATTTCCTTGATTCTACTCCCAATCTGTCTCAGCTTTTTAGTTCATAAGCTCTTTCCGGCAAGGATTGACTTTTACTATTTCTATGTGCAGCGCTTAGCACAGTAGTGCCCATATCTTGGTTTGGACCTTTATACACAGGTGAAATACAAATAATAATAAGTTTGCATTAGGCAATCCTCTAAAGTAAGTAAACTAACTATGGTCCAGCTGTAGCGCAGTTTAAGTTGACTCATGTTGATTGGGTGGGTATGGAGGGAGGGGAGACAGATGTCTGCAATCATACAAGTAAAAGAAAAGAAGAAGAATACAGTGGTAGAAAGAAAGGAATATAAATGCACAGAATTAGCTCTGAAACAAATGATTGGTAAAGCCGCAGAATGATTTCAAAACAAGTTCTGAAATTAATGGAGTAACAAGCATTCACATACGAATCTAAAACAATAAACCAAACAAATCCATTATCATTATCCAGGCCTGAAAAAAGAATGTATACCTCTATAGCACTAGGAAAAGGTGAAAACAAGCAGACAATAGCTTACCAGTGAATAGCTCCATCCCCTCAGGAATTCGGATAAAATGTGAAAAGGTTAGAAGAGTAGAACACTTGAGCCCTGGCACAGAGGCTAAAATTCATCATCCACATGAAAAAAAGATTTAAAAGGAATAAATTGAAAAATCTAGAAAGCTGAACAAAAATATATATTGAAGGCATAAAAGCCAGCAGGACAGAAATTTAGTGAAGTAAAAAGCTTCTTTTCCATGCAGATACAATCACTTAATTGTATACATTGCAATCCACATCCTAACCAATGAGTGTATATATGTGCAGCATGCATCCAGTGTACAGGTTTTGTTGCCTTAGAACTTATATAAAAATTAAAAGATTTTCTATAGCCCATCCTCAGATGAAATAAAAGTAAATATACTTAGTAGTAGAGTCAAGGAATTCAGTTTTGACCCAATTAATTTTAAGATGGTGAGACATCCAGGTGGGGATGTCAGAGAGACAGGTCAAGATGGGAGATGGGATGAGGAGAAATAGGTGAAGAGATGGAGGTAGATTTGTGTGTCATCAGCATAAAGATAGTAGTTGAAGGCATGTGAGCAACTGAGATCACCTAAGTAGCCTCCTTAAAGAGGATTAAAGGTGGAGCCAAAAGAAACTTGTTTATATTAACTAGATTATTATGCTTGTTAATAAAAGATGCTGAATGATAGCATTCAAATTTTGCATCACATATTCCATGAGGGTGCTCACTCCATCTCCTCCTTTGGCCTTTCTGATTGTGGGACAAACAGCAGCAATTCAGTTCCATCAAGGAGGAGGGGAAATTATTTGCCATGCACTGCACCACAAATCCCCCTTTTACAGGCTCTGTGGGTACCGCAAGCAAATTAATGAAAGCCAAAGAACAGAAGGCATGTTCTTAGCTCTGTTGTTTCTGCTATGTCAAGTGTCATGACATATTGTCCATCAAAAAAAAAATCTCCTGAAGAATTACAAGTCTTGGTATAGCTATGCAGCCTCAGGAGGCTAACTTGACAAGAAATAATATTTTATGATATTCAAAGTTGATCAAGTTCCATGGTGGGTTAATATTGTCATATCCTCTGATCTCTAGGAACAGTGGGTCAAGGCAGACAGCTGTTTCAACTTTCAGAGCTGGGAATGATGATTTTAATAAGTGCATACATCTGCTGCACATAGGATAAAAGTATCCTTGGCTAGCTATATTCATGTCCATCTGTTGGGATGGCATGCTGCCTGCTCACAAGTTGGTCAGACCATTGCCATATGGCAGAGATACCAGACTAGAGAGGGATTATTTGCCCAGCCTGCATTTCAGTGAAAGTGAGCATCTCTTCTGTAGGAAGTCCCTGTTTATGTCAGCACTACCACTCTGATACCACATGCTTCTTCAAACTTTATCGCACCTGCATACATTTAGATGTATTAACAACGAGGAATGAGTCCTTTCAATGGTTTTTTATGTTTACGCAGTTATCAGTCTGTTGGTGGAGATCTCTGTAACTAAATATTTACACTTCCCTTTTAGTGTAAAGGCACATTAAAAAGACATCACACATATTATGCCAGTTTTTACCACATGTAATTTATAAATTACAATATCCCCACCCTAAGGCTAAAGATGGATACTTCCACATTGGAGCTCACCTGCAAAAGTGACCATGGCTATGTTATGGTGCAGCATGTCTGCTTTCTAAACCTTCACTTAGCTCCGAAAGCACGTTTAGCTTCCACAGAGAGACGTATTCTGATCTCAGAGATAAGCAAATGAGGGCCAGAATAAAAGGATGAATCCTCAGGGATACAAAAAGTCCCTTCTCTACCGCTAGATTGTGACCTGGCTAATGTGCCCTTATTCCCTTGCCAGCTACATCTATTGCAAATAGCAGTAAAAGAGGGAACACAACTGACATCAGGCTGCTACTCTCTCTTCCACACATGTGAACGGAGAATGGAAAGGTGGAGGAGAGGAATAGTACAGTTTTGACTCTACCCCATCTAATGCATGAGACAGTGCATCTAAGCATGCTGAGGGAGGTCATCAGTACCAGCAATACTGCCAGCACAGATTGTTTTTCCAATGGTGGGAAGCAGGAAGCAGAATGTAGTTGTTATGGCCCTAAAAATGATTCAGGTCTAAACTATCTGAAGGGACAAATTCAGAAGTGAGTCCAAGTATAAATTTGTTTAACCTCCACTTTTTATCAGTACTCTCAGCACATAATATCCCCACTTTAGACTCCTTTAATTCCACTCCATCCCATTAAACTCTGATTCTGAAAAAAGAGTCACATGAGTAAACTCCTTCTGAGTTCAGTGGGAAAAGGGTTGAGTCATTTTGCCTCTTCATTGCCAATTGCAGGATCAGGCCTTACCTTCCCATTGCATAATTCACAATCTCCTCACACATAACCTTAACATTTGGACCAGTGTCCCTTAACTGATGTGCCACAAGGACTTACTAATAGTTGAAACCAATAGGTAGAGCTGGGCAAACATAGCAGAAAATTATTCAGATAAACATACAAATTCACCCTGACAGCATTTGTAATGCTCTTTATTCATTGTATTCCTTTTCTGCAGGCATTGCTCTGAATGATCATTAGCAAAAGTATTTGTAGAAAGTTAGCATCTTATTAATTCTGTGGCAGTTCACTGTTCCTGGCCAATGGGAGCTGCAGGAAGTGGCAGGCTGCAGGGATGTGCTGGCCGCTGCTTCTCGCAGCTCCCATTGGCTAGGAACGGTGAACCATGACCACTGGGAGCTGTGAGGGGCCATGGCTGTGGACGGTCAATGTAAACAAAGTGTCTCACAGTCCACCAGTGGATTATCCTGATGGGCCGCGTGCTGAAGGTTGCAGACCCCTGCCATAGGCTGAAGTATGTTCACTGTGGCTAGTTAAAAATGTTCTGTCAAAGCTGTTTTTCAGTGGAAAATTGAGTTTTGAACTAAACATTTTTAACAAAAGTGTCTGCTTTTTGCAGAAAATTTCATTTTGTTGGGGAAAAAACCAAAATATTTTTGTCAAAATGGTATTGCAGTGACTCATATGAGTTGTAGTTCAGTTGTCTTATGCACCTGTTCTCTATTAGTCACATTCTCTGGTGGGACTACCTCTCCTGTGATGCACCATAACCAGGTACTTCATTAATGTATCCCATTCCTTACTCAGAAGGAATTAATGGTGCATCATGGGAAATGTAGTCCAGTCATAGAGCCAAGGCCTTGTAGGAAAGTGGAAGCGTAAGGCATCCAAACAACAACTCCCATGAGACACCATAACACCATTTTGAATCAAACTAGTTTGGTTTCCAGCCAAAATATTTTGCCAAAAAGGTCTCAATTATCAAGGGAAAAAATCATTTTTGCTGAAATTTTCCACAGTGAAAAAAAACCCACCTATTTTCTGAGCAGCTCTAATGTTCACATAATGCACTGATTAATTTCAAATAATGACCAAATTTATAAAGATTATGGACTGTTTATGAACAATTTGTTAATAAGTAAAAATGGGTAGTTTTTCATCAAATAAATTGTCACAGATAGTTTACTCACCTGTATTAATAGACAGATTAGATAAAACTAAGAATTATTTCCAGTTATCGGTGGATTTTAATGCAAAAACAAAAGAAAGGAACTTCTTAAGTGGAGAATGACAAGTTAAGAATGTCTTTTTAAAAGAATCCTTATTTAGGAGGATTCTGAAGTTTAATATTTTATTCTGGGAGGGATTATAAATATAAAGTTGTTTGAACTTGAATAATAACATTTATTAATTCATTTAATATTGAGGGTATGAACATAGGGTATTTGATAAAGGGATTTTGTTGTGAGATCAGAGTGAATGTTGAGTGAAAAAAACATGAAATCTTACTGTAGTTTTTAACAAGCCATAATGCTATTGATGACTAAATAACTGATTAATGTATTACATATTGAAAGGGAACAAATACATTTTCATGATACTTGAACAAAGTGGTAAAAATATGGAAATAATAAATTAATTGAAATTGATACATATGAGGTGCTCCATCTCCCCACAGGCTGAATGACTCCTGGCTTTGGCATTTGCATGAGGTAACTGGTACCATTTTGGCATCAATGGGATTACTCAAGTACTTAAAGTTAAGCACATGTATAAGTGTTTGCAGGATCAGGGCTTAGATATATATTCATGGCTGACAATGGGTGTTGGTAGTGGGTGCTTCTGACCTGCTGCTGGAAACAGTTTAATTACAAGCAAAGACGAGATCACACCACACCCAGCATAAGAAACTGACTGAAGCCTCCTGGATGCGGATGCTTTTATTGTTAATCACTCTTAGAAACAATGAAACTAAAGTAGCTCTGGGTGGAATTGTTTAAAGAACCTGTGTAATGGGGCTTGTGTTTCTAAGTCATTTATGCATGGTCTACTCACAGCTTTTGTAGTAGTATAACTATTTTGGTTAGGGGGGTGATTTTTACAGAAACAGTTGTATCAGTACTTCCCTTAGTGTGGACATAGTTATGCCCATACAAAGATGCCTTATGCCAGTATAGTTTATTTCACTTCCCATATGAGAACAAACTATATTAACAGAAGCACATTTACACTAGTATAATTGCATCCAGGTTAGGGATGTTGTAGGCACACTGGTATTACTGTGATGAGCATGATATAAGAGCCTGTATAGAATAGAATAACTGTATATAGTGAAAAGAACGAGGAGTACTTGTGGCACCTTAGAGACTAACAAATGTATTTGGGCATAAGCTTTCGTGGGCTAAAACCCACTTCATCAGATGCATGAAGTGGAAAATACAGTAGGAAGATATATACAGACAGAGAACGTGAAAAAATGGGGGTTGCCATACCAACTCTAATGAGACTAATCAATTAAGGTAGGCTATTATCAGCAGAGGAAAAAAAACTTTTGTAGTGATAATCAGGATGGCCCATTTCAAACAGTTGACAAGAAGGTGTGAGTAACAGTAGGGAAAAAATTAGCCTGGGGAAATAGTTTTTAGTTTGTGTAATGACCTATTCACTTCCAGTCTTTATTCAAGCCTATTTTAATGGTGTCCAGTTTGCAAATTAATTCCAATTCTGCAGTTTCTCGTTGGAGCCTGTTTTTGAAGCTTTTTTGTTGAAGAATTGTGACTTTTAGGTCTGTAATTGAGTGTCCAGGGAGATTGAAGTGTTCTCCGACTGGTTTTTTAATGTTATAATTCTTGTCGTGTGATTTGTGTCCATTTATTCTTTTGCGTAGCGACTGTCCAGTTTGGCCAATGTACATGGCAGAGGGGCATTGCTAGCACATGATAGCATATATCACATTGGCAGATGTGCAAGTGAACGAGCCCCTGATGGTGTGGCTAACACAGCTACTGCTCTGAAACCTGTATATAGTGAACTGCTATAGTTAAAGTCATAGAACTTTTGAGTTAGACAAGCCCTTAGACGCTTTTGAAAATTCCACCCTAGGTGCATACTAGGACAAACATAGTTACTCCTCTGCACACACAGAGGCCCTCTTAATAGTGAAACATGCTGAAGGAGTGCACACTCCCTACATTGTACAATGCCTTAATCTTCACAAGCTCAGAGTGTGTATGATTGGAGCGGTTGGAAGTGGCTATAGTATCCCTTGCTCCATGGATCCTCCCTTGCTCCTCTGTGGTGTCTGGAAGGCCTGTAAGGTGCTGCAGTCTGCTTCAGCCATTAGGCTGGAATAAGCTCTTGGGAGTGACTGCTCAGTCTGAGGAGAGGATTTCTCCCACTTTCCCCACACCCCGGGCTCATTGCAAGTGGTTGATGGATAGATTCTCCCCCATGGTAAATAAAAATAAACTCAGAATGACTATTCTGAGATTGCATCCATTCATTCGTTTCCCAGTGGGGGAATAATCTCCTGAAGAAATTGAAAGCCTTCATAATTGCTGGGCAGCTAGGAAAAAATATTTTTTTAGCTGTGGATGGCTAATTGAAAAGAGAGAGAGAGTGCACAGCAATTTTAACATGTCACTTTTGCAACTTGTGATATATAAATTCAGGCTGCCAAATTTTGAATCTGTTTCTATGAAACACACGAATGCTGAAAACTGGTGCCAGAGGCAAGGGTTATAGTTTTACATGCAGCCACCAATGCAGGCTGATCAGCTGGGGGAAAACATCTGTCACCAAGATGTCCACTGCTCATAACAATTAGTATTTAAACTATATATATATATATAACTAGATATATATATACAGGGCCGGCTCCAGGGTTTTGGCCACCCCAAGCAGCCAAAACAAAAACAAACAAACAAACAAAAAAGCCGCGATCACGATCTGTGGTGGCAATTTGGCGGGAGGTCCCTTGCTCCCAGGCGGAGTGAGGGACCGTCCGCCGAATTGCCGCCGAATACCTGGACGTGCCACCCCTCTCCGGAGCGGCCGCCCCAAGCACCTGCTTGAAAAGCTGGTGCCTGGAGCCGGCCCTGTATATATATATATATATATATAGACAAGCTCTAATATATATATTAGAGAAAGTCAAAAAATGGGGAAATGATTTCATGAACAATGTCAAGACTGAAGTTGTTTCTATTTGGCAGAGTTCAAACTGGACCCATTTTCCATTTTCTTTTACAAAATTGTCTGGCGAATGCTTCATGAAAAATTGTATTGAAATCATTTTCAATCATTTTCCATTTTCCAGAAACCTGGTTTTCAGTTGGAAAATGCAGTTTTCGGTCATCCAAAAAATGTGAATATGATTCTGATAAAAAAAATCCATACAAAATATTGTGAAAACTGAAAATGTCAAAATGTGGACAATTTTTTGAGGAAAGTTTTTCAGTTTTGAGAAAAAGCCATATTTTATTAAAATACTTTTTTTGTGTTAAAAATTTCAACCAGGTCTAAAAGATTGGGCCTAGAATGGGATTGCACAAGAGTAAGGGGATTTTAGGATATTTCAGACCATGAAGGTTTCATAAGTGGGATAATTAGCAGAGTATATTACTACTCAATATGAATTAGAGTAGTAGGATCTGGCCCATTGTTAGTAAAAGAGCATAATAAGATGTCACCTAACTGTTGTGGGAATTTTTTTTCCTCGTACAGATCTTCTTAGCTTATTCTAACTAATGAAACTGTGATATGGCAAATATGCAGCTGTGCCATCTAGTCCAGGGACACATTGGTTGTATTTGTTGGCTAGCTAATCAGTAGGCACATTTTATTTCCTTTGTAACAGGCTCTTTGTTCAAGCCAGAGCTGCCACTTTCACTTCCACCCAGACACCTGTCTTCAAGTAGTGGGCAAAATACACCACTGGCATAAGCAAGTGAATGTCCAGTGTTTCCATTGGAATGATGCCCAATTGTCCAGACTAAATTATCTCATTATTAACTTGTTCCTTTTTCACAACATGGGCTGAAAATAAAATTAGATTCATCTTTGAAAAATACAGTCTAATACATCTGGAGGAAAATAATCTAAAACATAGATGTTTGTGAGGAGGGAGAACATAGTAATGCTGAAAGAAGCTTAAAGGATGATCAGGCACAGCCAAATAGTCAAGAGTTTGTAACACAATATCAAAGCAAAAATGGCAGTGAAATTTTGCACCCACAGAGTCATCACATCACAGATGAGGGAGAGAAATTCTCTATATATCACACTGCTGTGACTGCATTTGGATTAATGCAATCAGTTCTGAGCACCATGTTGCCAAAATGATATATCTTGACAAATGGAGAGAAGTTCAGATAACAGCAAATAGAAGTATAAGGTGGCTGGAGAGACTGACTTATGAGGAAAATTAAGTGTTACATTTCTATCATTTAGCTAAGTGATTACTTTGAGAGAACGTAAGAGTCCACACATATTTGCAGAGTATGAGCACAGAAGAGAGAAATGGATTATTTAGGGTGGCATGATTGGGAATAACTACCTGTGGGAGTAATAGGATGAAATTAACAAGGATAATTTAGGGTGAATATCAGAAAACACACTCTGATTCATTTGATTGAAACATTCTCTGAAGGGACGTGTTGTAATCCCCGTTGTTTGGTCCATTTAAAACTATACTGTATGAAGCACTAGAAAATAAACTGTAAGAAGCAATTCTGCATTGAGACAACAACAATCCTGCATTGGGATGGAGGCTGAAAAAGCCCTATCAGGTCTTCTAATCTACTTTAATTTCCATTAAAATTAATATTTGCTCCTCTCCTTTGGTTTAAATTTTGCTCATCCAGTCATGAAACCTCTTAAATCTTTGCAGTCACAAAATGTGATTCTCATTCATATAAGAGTGCCTCACAGCTATTCATACTAATTTGTGAAGGTCATTTAAATACATTTTGCATGAAGCACCTTAAACACGATGTGCCATTTTGTATATTTATCAAATTACTAATCAATATGCTATTCCACAGTTACTACTGGGACCTGAGCTACACATAGAGTGCTACATGCATTCAAATTGTGCAAGCTGTCGTCTGCATAAATGAAATTAAAGTGTATGCAGTAATCATTATTCACAATACAAAAGCAATGAAAAAGTGGCCTAAATGCAGTACATTCCACAATCTGTATTTTAAGTAAATCTTAACTGTTTCTCCCCTCCCCCCCCGCTTAACAAACCTGGCATTAAACTAGCTTCGATTTCACTTTCTTTCTCCAACGTATTACCTCCACTCTATTGGTAAAGTAATTTATTCCATCCTCTGTGGAGAGCCTGGATCTCATTTGCCAGCATATTTATCTTTCCTGCCACTGCACTGTCATTCATCTGCAATCTCCACAGAATACCAGACCTGTGCAGAATTTCAATTAGGATTGATTCAACTAAATCCAGGCCACAGAATTGACGCTGACAGGGTGACCCCATGAGAATTTAATATGCTGAGTTTAAAACAAAAAACAAAAAAACAAAAAAACAGCCATCAAAGTTTAACACTGTAATTCATTAAATCCTCTATACCCTCATTTTAATCTGATTCACAGTAAGCCTTTTTCAGTCTCTGTGTATTGTGTGGGTGAACTGCTCTGGAGCACTTTTGATAACCTCAAGAAAGAAATTACCATAAAAATCTCTGCTCTTTCTTTGAGGGCTAATCAACTTAAACTCAGGCAGTTTGTAATGAACAGAACAATGATTTCCACAGAGGCTGAACTACCTTCAGCTTTCCCTTCAATATATGTATACCTTCAAAAATCAATACAATGTAGGGTAATATAGATAAAATAGCTCTGCTCTTGGATTCTTGATTTGACAGACTTTCAGCAGGTTTCATCATAATCATTGACAGACTTCATCTGCTTGTCAGTTAAATAGCCTAATAGAATTTCCTAAATAATTCTGAGTTCACTAGGACATCTCTGTGGTTTTAAAGGGCACTAGCCTCAAGCAGTAGCAGCAACAGTTTGAGGGTTCTTCTTACCCATCATATATAACATGACACATTGGTCTTAATTTTACATGACCAGCTGTACATAATGAATGATTTGCTCTGATTATACATCAGAAGTGCGTGTAAGTAAAGAAGTTAAGTGTAACAATGATAAGAGTAATACTTGCTAACAACAATCCTGTGTTCAACTAGTGGCAGTGCTGGTGATTTTGTTGTTGAAGTCAAAGGATTTTCTTGAATTTATTTTTCCTAAAGCCAGTCTTGACCAGAGGGCTATGACTACAAATTATAATAGCCTTATTTAGGTTGTAACAGGGAGGATGAGAACACACAGTAGTAAAAGAGGAATGAAGATGGAGTGGATATATTATTGGCATATACAAATATTAAAATTTAATAAAATATGAATCAGCTTCTGCCAGATGAAATTGTTGAAAGAGAGATTGATTTGTTTGTGGACTCAGACACCACATTGATGAGTGTGGTATAAATAGACAATTCTACTTGTCTGTAATGTTTATTTATTTATCTTGTATTTTAATCTAATGTGAGTTTACCTAGGAATATTGCATCTAGGGCAAGCACATGCTGCATAATCCTTCATGATTTACAGTTGGAAATTCCCATTGTATAATGTTATTGTCAGCAACAGAATACCCTACAACCACCATGTAAAGGATTGCTATCTACATTTCATACGTACAGTAAAGTATGGTTCTTTCTGACCATTGTTCACAAGACCTGCAGGCATTACTTCCATAGATCATGATGATCAGTTAGTATGTATTAACAGCACTAAAATATTTAATAATCATGGGCTACATTGTGTCTTTAGTGACAGCTATGTGAAAGGGGAGGTGCATAGGCACAATGCCACAGTAGGAGTGCAGGAGGCATTGTGCCTCAGAGATGCCCCTCAATAGAACAGTTCTTCCAGGACTTCCCCTGTTGTGTTAATTTGCTACAGCCCTGTAGCAAATTAGACCTTGCCTTCTCTAACAAATAGTTTGTATGTATGTATATATTGGCAGATAGATTAAAATAAATAAATAAATTCCAAAACAAAACCCTCCACTGCAAACACTTAGAATCATAAAAGATTGGACTTCTCCCCCTCTGGGGAGAGGATGAGACAACATCCTTCCACTAGTGTGTTAAGCACAATGACTAACATCTGTTATGTTAGTCATTGTGCTTAACACACTACTGGAAGGCGCTCACCTTGAGTAATGAGAGCAATATGAGTACCTGAATAGAATAGAATAGAATAGAATAGAATGCAGCATGCTCCCTCCTTCTCTCTCATGTCAAAGTTTGGATCTGCCTACTCCCTGCCCATATCCCAACCACTTTCTCTCCGGGGAGATTGTCTGGCAAAAAAACTCTTTACTCCCTATTGCAGCACCTTGATCTAAGATCTAGATCAGAGGTTCTCAAACTGGAGGGATGCCTCTGTGTGGTACCTAGAGTTCCAGACAGGCTGAAGTCCTCGGTGAGACAGGGAAACAAAGCTGGAACTCAAGCTGTGTGGAAGCAAAGCCTCCTTGTGTTTGTAGCTGTACCTGTTTTCTTTAATAAATGGCTTCTATTTAAGAAAGACTTTACATAACATGACACTATTCATGTTAAAATGAAACTACTGACAGTAAGAGATATTGTCTGCATATTTAGGGGATCTATTCTTCTAGAGATATTATTTTCAATAATCTAAAGAATTATGTGTGTGTGTGTGTGTCTGTGCATGCACACACACACACATGCAACCTATGTGTGTTATTAAACTTCAACCAAATAACAGGGAATTACAAAATCTCTCAAGATGTAGGGTCAGGATAGATTATGATGATTATTATTTTGGTAGGACCTAGAGGCCCCAGTCAGGGATTAGGGCTCCATTGTGCTAGTTGCTGTAAGCACAAATAATGAAAATATGGCCTTTCCCTACACAAGGAGGAAGGTGGGGGAGGCCTCCTGATTCATACTGAGAAAGTAGGACAATCGGCTAGCTATCTTAGGTGCCTATACACAAACACAAGAAGCCTGGGAAACAAGCAGGAAGAACTGGAAGTCTTGGCACAGTCAAGGAACTATGATGTGATTGGAATAACAGAGACTTGGTGGGATAACTCACATGACTGGAGCACTGTCATGGATGGTTATAAACAGTTTAGGAAGGACAGGTGGGAGAGAAAAGGTGAAGGAGTTGCACTGTATGTAAGAGAGCAGTATGATTGCTCAGAGCTTCAGTATGAAACTAGAGAAAAGGCTGTTGAGGGTCTTTGGGTTAAGTTTAGGGGCGAGAGCAACAAGGGTGATGTCATAGTGGGCATCTGCTGTAGACCTCTAGACCAGGAGGATGAGGTAGATGAGGCTTTCTTCGGACAACTAACAGAAGTTTCCAGATCACAGGCCCCGGTTCTCATGGGGGACTTCAATCACCCTGACATCTGCTAGGAGAGCAATACAGCAGTGCACAGAGAATCCAGAAAGTTTTTAGAGAGTGTTGGGGACAACTTCCTGCTGCGAGTGCTGGAGGAACCAACGAAGGGCCATGCTCCTCTTGACCTGCTGCTCACAAACAGGGAAGAATTGGTAGGGGAAGTAGAAGTGGGAGGCAACTGGGCAGCAGTGACCATGATATGGTCGAGTTCAGGATCCTGAAGAAAGGAGAGCAGCAGAATACGGACCCTGGACTTCAGAAAAGCAGACTTTGACTCCCTCAGGGAACTGATGGGCAGGTTCCCCTGGAGGCTAATATATGGGGGAAAGGAGTCCAGGAGAGCTGGCTGTATTTTAAAGAAGCCTTATTTAGGGCACAGGAACAAACCATCTCAATGTGCTGAAAGAATAGCAAATATGGCAGGCGACCACTTGACTTAACAGAGAAAATTTTGGCAAGCATAAACACAAAAAGGAAGCTTACAAGAAGTGGAAACTTGGACAGATGAGTAGGGAGGAGTATAAAAATATTGCTTGAGCATGCAGGGGTGTAATCAGGAAGACCAAAGCACAATTGGAGTTTCAGCTAGCAAGAAATGTGAATGGTAACAAGAAGGGTTTCTACAGGTATGTTAGCAACAAGAAGAAGGTCAGGGAAAGTGTGGGACCCTTACTGAATGGGGGAGGCAACCCAGTGACAGATAATGTGGATAAAGCTGAATTACTCAATGCTTTTTTTGCCTCAGTCTTCACAGACAAGGTTAGCTCCAAGACCGCTGCACTGGGCGGCACAGTATGGGGAGAGGTGAGCAGCCCTCAGAGGTGAAAGAACAGGTTAAGAACTATTTAGAAAAGCTGGACATGCACAAGTCCATGGGGCTGGATCTAATGCACCCGAGGGTGCTGAGGGAGTTGGCTGATGTGATTGCAGAGCCATCATCTTTGAAAATTTGTGGTAATTGGGGGAGGTCCCGGATGATTTGAGAAAGGCACATATAATGCACATCTTTAAAAAAAGGGAAGGAGAATCTGGGGAACTATAGACCAGTCAGCCTCACCTCAGTCCCTGGAAAAATCATGGAGCGGGTTCTCAAGGAATCCATTTTGAAGCACTCGGAGGAGAGGAAGGTGATCAGGAATAATCAACATGGATTCCACCAAGGGCAAGTCATACCTGACCAACCTGATTGCTTTTATGATGAGATAACTGGTTCTGTGGATATAGGGAAAGCGGTGGATGCGATATAACTTGACTTTACCAACGTTTTTGATACGGTCTCCCACAGTATTCTTGCCAGCAAATTAAAAAGTATGGATTGGATGAATGAACTATAAGGTGGATAGAAAGCTGGCTAGATCATCAGGCTCCATGGATAGTGATCAACGGCTTGATGTCCAGTGCCCCACAGGTCGAGGAGCGAAGTGCCCCACAGGTCAGTCCTGGGGCCGGTTTTGTTCAACGTCTTCATTAAAGATCTGGATGATGGGATGGATTGCACACTCAGCAAGTTTGTGGATGACACTAAGCTGGGGGGACTGGTAGATATGCTGGAGGGTACGGATAGGGTCCAGAGTGACCTAGACAAATTGGAGGATTGGGCCAAAAGAAATCTGATGAGGTTCAACAAGGACAAGTGCACAGTACTGCATTTCAGACGGAAGAATTCCATACACTGCTACAGGCTGGGGACCGACTGACTAAGTGGCAGTTCTACAGAAAAGGACCTGGGGATTACAGTGCACAATAAGCTGGATATGAGTCAACAGTGTGCCCTTGTTGACAAGAAGGCTAATGGCATATTGAGTTTCATTACTAAGAGCACTGCCAGCAGATTGAGGGAAGTGATTACTCCCCTCAGTTCGGCACTGGTGAGGCGACATCTGGAGTATTGCATCCAGTTTTGGGCCCCCCACTACAGAAAGGATGTGGACAGATTGGACAGCGTACAGCAGAGGGCAAGAAAAATGATTAGGGGGCTGGGGCACATGACTTACAAGGAGAGGCTGAGGGAACTGGGCTTATTTAGTCAGCAAAAGAGAAGAATGAGGGGGGATTTGTTAGCAGCCTTCAACTACCTGAAGGGTGTTCCAAAGAGGCTGGATTGAGGCTGTTCTCAGTGGTGGCAGATGACAGAACAAGAAGCAATGGTCTCAAGTTGCAGTGGGGGAGATCTTGGTTGGATATTAGGAAAAACTATTTCACTAGGAGGGTGGTGAAGCACTGGAATGGGTTACCTAGGGAGGTGGTAGAATCTCCATCCTTAGAGGTCTTGACAAAGCCCTGGATAGGGTGATTTAGTTGGGGTTGGTCCTGCTTTGAGCAGGGGGGTTGGACTAGATGATCTCCTAAGGTCTCTTCCAATCCTAATCTTCTATGATTCTATGATTTTACATCTTACAACAGGGGTCGGCAACGTTCGGCACGCGGCTCGCCAGGGTAAGCACTCTGGCGGGCTGGGCCAGTTTTATTTACCTGCTAACGCTGCAGGTTTGGCCGATCGTGGCCCCCACTGGCCGCGGTTCGCCGTCCCGGGCCAATGGGGGTGGCGAGAAGTGGCGCGGGCGAGTGATGTGCTGGCCGCGGCTTCTCACCGCCCCCATGGGCCCGGGCCAGCGAACCGTGGCCAGTGGGGGCCACGATTGGCCGAACCTGCTGCATCAGCAGGTAAATAAAACTGGCCCGGCCCGCCAGGGTGTTTACCCTGGCGAGCTGCGTGCCGAACATTGCCAACCCCATCTTACAATCTAAGTATACACTGAATGTCCCACAAAACGAAATCAAGTTTATTAGTAGTAAGTCACACGTGTATCCTAAAAGAACACATTCATTATGTGATAATTGTATATCCAGCATGCATTCATCCCAAAGTACACATTTTCATCAGTTATATATTTATCACTTGTAGCTTTAGAAATACAGCTTGAGAGACTGAATCTAAAAGACCATGTGTTACAGCAAATGGTGTGGTGGCACAATATAATAGTAAGAAAAGCATATTGTAGCCTTAAGAGTCTAGTCAGCAGTGCTCTTTAATCAGCCTTGCATGTTAATCACATTATAGAGCACTGCTACGCTGAACTGTATGTTTAATAAAGGTATCCATCATAAGCAGTCAAAGTAACCAAAAGGAGTATGCATGGCTCATTTCTCTAATTTCCGTGTGTCAAATCCTGAGGTACTTATTCCGTTTTTACTCAGACAAACTTAAACTGAGTCTTTAACTCAGGTAAACTTAAACTCAATGGGAATTTGCCTGAATAAGAACAAGAACCTAATTTACTCAATGACTGACAGGAGAAAAATCACAAATAATGTATTTACCTAATATTGTTTGACCTTCTAAAGAGCTGACTGAATAATATAAAATGTGTTCATTAATAATGTATTTGATGATTCACAGGGAAAAATGGCCTAATATATTATTCACAGATATTATTCAACCACTTCTTATAAATCCAGAGTATAAAAGCTAAGGCCCCATTCTCTGGTGAGTTCTGCCCAAGGAATCCCTTATGCCCATGAGGTATTCTATGAGGTCAATTCAATGACTGTTTCAATCAGCTTTTAGACGATCACCAGTAAGTCAACAGGGCTCTGAGTCTGTGCTCATTGCAGGACCAGGCCCTAACCAAGAATGTCAGGGTTTGGTTCTTTATTATTTAGCTGTGTTACAGTAAATACGTCTCTGACAGATTGATAGATCTTCACATTTGGATGCTGAAAGCAGATTGTATCTACAGAAAAAAAACAATACATGAGCAGGTAAAACATTTCAGAAAATTATTAATTAATGAAAATGATTATTTATTACTACTATTAAGAGCAGTAATAATTATTTATTAGTATATTAATGAAAAGTCTGATACTTTTACAGAATATCCATGAGCAAACTGTAATATTTTCACATTTGTTTTATTTTAATTTTTTAAAAGTTTTGTGGAGATATGTTCCATCATGTTGCTTTCTCATGAGCTGTTGACCAGGAGTGCAGTTCTTCACTGTGCGGAGGGCCAGCACAAGTCCTGTGTAACACTTACATCCCATGCAAGCCCTGGAAATAGGCGATGTATACTTCTTGTCCTACCTGTCTACACAGGGATGAAACTGATGTAACTGAAATATGATTTATGCAAAAGGTCTTTTGTAAGGTATCGTTACAAATCTTATAATCTACTGAGTGTGTTCATCCTATTTGTATGCATGAATCATTCTTGTATCTGAAGCTAGAAATATAAAGTATAACTCTGAGGTTCTATTGTAATTATGCAAAGTGTGGGCCATTAATGGTGGTTTAGAATCTTGATGGCTCCCATTGACTAGGACAATTAGTTGTGGATGGATTATTTACCTGCAAGCCTTCCTGTGTACTGTTGGCCAGCCCGTAGGTAATGAAGCATGAGGTCTTACAGTGACATGTGACCATGTCACCTGATAATGAAATCCATCTTAAATCTGGTACGTTTCCATTTAGAAGGAGGGGTGGGGACACAGAGAGAGTCAAAAGAATCTCACCTTGTGCCAAAGCTATAAAAGGAAGTGGAACAAGACAAAGGGCTGCCAGTCATGAGAAAACCCCTAGTTACCACCTGAAATGTATGCTGGAACTAACAATGACTGTACCACAAGAAAGGATTGGGCCCAGACTAGGAAGGAGTCCAGTCTGTAAAAGAAGCTGAGATATTACCTGTAATCAGTTTCTTAATGTATTAGGCTTAGACTTGTGTGTTTTGTTTTATTTTGCTTTGTGACTTACTTTGTTCTGTCTGTTATTACTTGAACCACTTAAATCCTAATTTTTAAACTTAATAAAATCACTTTTGTTTATTAATGAACCCAGAGTAAGTGATTAATACCTGGGGCAGCAAACAGCTTTGCATATCTCTCTACCGGTATTATGAGTTTACCCTGTATAGGCTTTATTTAAAACGGATTTATTTGGGGTTTGGATCCCACTGGGAGCTGGGTCTCTGGGTGCTGGAGAGGTAACTGTTTTTGGTTAAGTCTGCAGCTTTGGGGGTATGGACCGGAACTGTATCTGTGTTGCAGCAGGCTAGTGTGTCTGGCTCAATAAGGCAGGGTTCTGGAATCCTAAGCTGGCAGGGAAAATGGGCTCAGAGGTAATTTTAGCACGTCAGGGGACAGTTTCAAGAGGGTCTCTGTGACCAAACACATCCCATGGGCTACACCTGATTAGCCCCCAGGCCCACCCAAATCTGAGCCCATATGAATTCAGACTCTGATGTCCACATGGCTATTGATCAGGAATTCCCAGCTGTGGAATGAGTGGATCTTGGTCTGTACGCCATTGCCAACAGGGAGCGGTGTAGAGCAGCCTATCAGTTCCACCACTGCTTTCACCCAGCACCGCAAATGTCTCCTGACCATGGACAATTTCAACAAGATCCAGGCCCTGCACAGGAGCCTACTGGCCCTCCCATCCTGGCTCAACCTATGCCAGCCAGTGAGGCCTGTCTCCACTGGCCAGTCCAGCCCCCAGGTTTCCTGCTCTCATATCCTTTCTCTGTAACCTGCTACCCCTCCATGCCCCAATCCTGCTCCCCAGCCTTCAAATATAATATGCAATATAATATAATAACATGCTATATATATTATTTGCTGTGATATCAGACCTTTGGGCATTGCCTGTCCACCATAAGTTGGAACCCACCCAAATTTACACTTCTAGCTAAGCCACTGCCCTCTGAGTATTGGTGTGATTATTCTTTATGCCATCCACAGTTCACAAGTACAAGGAGAATTAAAGTGTCTGTACAAGCAGATTCTGTGTGAATTGTAACATGTGCCCGGTTTCTCATATATATGTGTGAATACTTGCTTTCCACAAACATTTATGCGAACAAGTATTTTGTATGAATTTTGGTGGACAGCAAATTCAATGTGATCATAGAATCATAGAATATCAGAGTTGGAAGGGACCTCAAGAGGTCATCTAGTTGTGATGCCACAACTTCAAATATCTTTTCTGGGACGGATAGGGAAAAGGGTAATGGCTCCTTTAGGTGTGTCCACCACTCCTCAGAAGTTGGGAAAGAAGGGTGGCTGGGAGGGAGAAAGCATCACCTGAGCAGGAGAGCTGAGTGTTGGGGCTCAGGTAAACTATTGGTCTCTCTGGCCTGAGCCTTCCTCATGCCTGGAACTGGCACCACCTAGTGGCAGGTGCCAGTGCAGGTACTCATTCCATAAAGGGTCCCTGGTGAACCAGAATTGGAAGACATTCCCTAAAGTAGCTGAGGAATGGGGTTGGGCTCCTAGCACAGCGAGGAAACAACCCCCTACCCTCAGCTCTTTAACCTTTATATGAGAAGAGCATGTTGGGGTCCCAGTCACAGGTTGGGGAGTAGCTGTGAAGGGGTAGAGGGCTGACAGCTGCCCTCCACCAGGTGGAAACAATTAAGGAATGAATCATGATTTGCACTGTATGGGTTATTGATGGTTAGTTCCCAGATGAGTTATGGTAATAAAGTTGCCGTCTAACTAAACCACAGCACTTGCATCTTGTCTTTCATCCTGCATGTCCAGGGGAAAAAACATAGGAAGACAGTTGAAGCAAATTCAATTTCTCATTCAAACGAATATTTGCTGGAAACTTCTCATGCTACTGGATTTTCCAGGCACTATACTCAATAATAGTATCTATATACTGTCCAAAGTGTGCTAAACCTTTTGCAGATAGCAAGACAGTATCTCTGTCTAGAAGAGTATATGATTTAAGGCGCCAGTCCTGCAATTACACACATACTTACCTTTACACAGAAGAATAATGTTATTACCTTCAATGGAACTGCTCACGTAAAATTAAACTGGTCCATAACTGTGTCCAGAATCAGAGCCTAAGTAAGTGAGGAGCAAATGAAGTGCAACAAACACAAGTGAAAGAGCGAGTGGTAATGTTCAGCATAAGTTTGATCTTGTGTAAGTTAACTTCAAGTGGAATTGAATCAGGCCCAAAGTGTGTTATTTCCACACTGTGGGGAGGCTTTATGTTTTTGTTTATTTTTCCCCTTTGATTTTCACTTCAAGAAACGTAGGAGGTAGGGTGCTGGGAAGAGGATTACTAGGACTTGTGAGAATTTTAAGAAGGGATTTATTTGAATTAAATATTCTTTTCTTTGGATACTATACCCTGATCAGAATAAGAACTGACAAGACATAACCCAAGGCAACTAGCATAATCTTATCTGCAGTAACTTTTAACTAATACTTTCATTATGATGTAGTTTCAGGTTAGGTAACCTGAGCTGGGGGGAGGGAGGGGAATGTTACAAAGGCCAACAGGCAAATTCAGACAGTGTAAGCAGGTGCAAGTTCAGTTACTTCTGTGGCATTGCCCCCACTTACATCATGTCTGGATTTGTCCCTAGCAATCTCAGATGCTTTTTGAGGATCCTACAAAAGATTTGGAAAGAAAATATTTTAATGAACCCATCCTGAGGAGCCAAAGATGACAAAAATATATTGCAGAAGGCTTAAAGTTTGATGGGAAATGTGTTTTTTTCCCCTTGACTGATTGGATAGCTTCCACATAGATGAAATACATGCTAAATTATTTACAGATAATTACATCGCTGTGCTGTTGCTAAAATATTAAGACACCGTTGTCCCAGAGGAGATATTGTGACAGACATTGGCACATCAAGTAATGAATAGCTGTGGGGTAATGAAGAAAAGAGCTACCACAAGACCCTGGAATTAGGAAACAGAATGTTTGTAAGTAATCCACTCTCAAGGAAAAAATGTCACTTACTTTTCTTCTTTTTCTTCTACTAATTACGTATAGAACAAATGTTCAACATTTGGTGGATGTTGCTTCAAGGCAAAAAAAATTTCTGTAACTAGACTAAAGCCCTCCCTCACCCCCATTTCATTATAAGAAAGTTTAACCAAGAAATATTAAAAAAATAACCTTCAGCTAAAAATGTATTCAAATACAACACTAATGAATTTGGTAGCTGTCAGTATAGGGTACATGACTAGTGAGGAGGAGAGAGAGCCTCACTACCATGTGAGTGACTGGTACACTCATGGTTATTTCAAAAAGAAAGGGGGATTATTATTCCATGCCACAGAGTGCATCGATAGGAGGGGCATTCCAAAGATATGTAGCCTATGTGAAGTTTGATGTTACCCACCATATTGCAAAAGGACTGCATTACTAAAAGGTCTGTCCGAGGATCTAAGATAGATAGATAGATAGATGGATCTGTTATGGCCTGACCACATTGACTTCACTAGAACCAGGATTTCACCCCAAAAATTCAGAATTGCAAGATGGTAGAATATCCTGGCAGAAAAAAAAACCAATTTGGGCAGCAAGGTCTTTTTCTCAATGGTTTGTGTCTCTTATAACAAATAAAGTAATTGAATATCATCAGAAAGTAAACAGAAAATCTTCCCCACCCTGCACCAGTTTGGGGTTCAGCTCAGTCCCATCACAGCTGGGGAGGGAATCTGTAACTCAGCAGGGCCGGCTTTAGGACCTGCGGGGCCCGATTTGAATACCCTGTGGCGGTCCGGGTCTTCGGCTGCACTTCAGCGGTGGGGGGTCCACTCCGCATCTTCCGTGGCACTGAAGGACCCCCCCCCCCCGAAATGCCGCCAAAGACCCCAAAGCGGACACACACCCCGCCGCCGAAATGCCGCCAGAGCAGACCGCCGCTGGGCAAGCCTAAGGCGCGGGGCCCTCTTAGGCATGGGGCCCTCTTACCCGCAGGGCCCGATTCCAGGGAATCGGGGGAATCGGCCTAAAGCCGGCCCTGCACTCAGTGTTACCAAACACTCACTCTTATAACACTTTCTCTGGGTGTCTGTACAAGGGGAGGACAAAAATGTGCTGAACTCTTGTTCACCAGACACCACATCTTACAAACTCAGGCCATGATTCTGCAATCAGACTTCTGCAGATGCAAGGGACCAAGTGCATGGATCTGACAGCAGGATTGGCCAGCAATATTAGAAGTAGTTAAGATACCAGTACTTTACTATACATTTGAAGAATAGCTAGCCGTATATTTCCTGCTGTTACCCGTTAGTACAAAATTTATCATATAAGCAGTGGTGACTGAGGTCCCTATTAAGCAAAACACTTAAGCATGTGCTTAACTCTGAGTGAAGTCAATGGGATTTAAGCATGTGCTTAAAGTTAGGCATATCTTGACTTTAGTAAGGCTTCCATTACTGTCTCACATGAGCATCTTATAAACAAACTAGGAAAATATAACCTAGATGGAGCTACTAAAAGGTGGGTGCATAACTAGTTGGAAAACTGTTCTCAGAGTGTAGATACCAGAGGTTCACAGTCAAGTTGAAAGGGCATATCAGGTGGGGTCCTGTAGAGATTAGTCCTAGGTCTGGTTCTGTTCTGTTCAATATCATCAATGACTTAGATAATGGCATAGAGTACACTTATACATTTTGCAGATGATACCAAGCTGGAAGGGGTTGCAAGTGCTTTGGAGGATAGGATTAAAATTCAAAATGATTTGGACAAACTGGAGAAATGGTCTGAAATAAATAGGATGACATTCAATAAGGACAACTGAAAAGTACGCCACTTAGGAAAGAACAATCAGTTGCACACATACAAAATGGGAAATGACTACCTAGGAAGGAGTACTGCGGAAAAGGATCAGAAGGCTATAGTGGATCACAAACTAAATATGAATCAACAGAGTAACACTGTTGCAAAAAAAAAACCCACAGGCATATTTCTGGGATATATTAGCAGGAATATTGCAAGCAAGACAGAATAAGTAATACTTCTGCTCTAGTCTGCGCTGACACAGCTTCAACTGGAGTATTGTGTCCAGTTGTGGGGACCATATTTCAGGAAAGATGTGGGCAAATTGGAGGAAGTCCAGAGGAGAGCTCAAAAAAAAAATGGTTAAAGGTCTAAAAACATGACCTATAAGGGAAGATTTTAAAAATTGAGTTTGTTTAGTCCGGAGAAGAGAAGACTGAGAGGGGACATGATAACAGTTTTCAAGTACATCAAGGTTGTTACAAGGAGGAGGGAGACAAATTGTTCTAATTACCTCTGTGAATAGAATAAGAAGCAATGGGCTTAAATTGCAGCAAGGGTGGTGTTATACCAATAGAATAAAAACCAGCAGGATCTTATTAAGAGGGATAAGGCAAAGATGCCACATTTATTGTAAATATACTGATAAAGCAAAAGATAAAAGTAAACAACATTGTTTGACTACTTATTTCTTATACACACACACATAGGTAGAGAGAGAGAGAGAGAGAGAGAGAGAGAGAGAGATTCATTCACACAATCATTCATTCAAGTTCTTTATAGGTGTTATAGTTACCAGCCTAGAAGTTGCTCATGCCAAGTTACTGGCCAGGTATCTTGGTCATGAGGATGGAGCCGAGTCTGTGTCAGGTGCACCTGATGCTTCTGGAGGCTGGCAGCAGAACCAGAGACTCAAAGTCATCAGTTTTTAGAGTCCATTCTTATAGGAATTAATTCCTATGTTAGTCTATGGGAACTGTTTCATCCTGCAGTTGCTGACTCAATCAGCAGATGGCACATTCCTGTCCAAATTGGCACATTCCTGGTGGCTCCACACTGTCCAAAGTTTGTGTTTCTCATCCTTCCAGGTGATGGGGTGGATCCCAGTTTACCCTCAGGGGGTTGTCTGGTGGTCCTACTCGACACATTCTTCGGCCGATGGATACTCCTTTTCTAGGCTGGCACCTCCTTAACCATTCATGTATATCAAGCATTCATCAGCATACATTCCATATCTTAACCATATTTTAATTTACTGTCTCCACCACTTTCAGGGTGTGTACTAATTCAATTGAGACTCCCGGCCCTTTAATCACAGAGGGTGGGGGTCTGTCCTAGGAGCCATTGAATGAAGTGAAAGTCACTTAACGGCTTATAGTGTTTGTTTGCATTGTATCAATTACTTCAAGAACAAAGTCAGTTAACTTGTTTGTAAGTTGTAAAGTATCTTTCACAGGACAGATACAATCAATGGTTTCTACAGACAGTAGCTTACAAGTTTTAACAGAAGACCCAAAAGATTTTTGTACTTGGTGAAACTGTTGGATTTTAAAGTGTGGGGGACAAATTATGAGTGGGTCACTGTCACTTGGGGGAATCACTGTTAGTACCTTCTTTAATATCCCTACAGTGGTTTAGGTTGGACATTAGGAAAAACTTTCTAACAGAGTAGTTAAGCACTGGAACAAATTGGCTAGAGAGTTTCTGGAATCTCCATCATTGGGAGTTTTAAAGAGCAGGTTAGAGAATCACCTCTCAGGGATGGTCTAGCTAATACTTAGTCTTGCCTTGAATGTAGAGTACTGGACTAGAAGACCTCTCAAAATTCCTTCTAGTCCTATGAATCTATGATTCTATGTGCTTAAGCTCTTTCCTGAAAAGGGATGGATTTAAACATATGCTTAAGGGGCTTTTTTAATTGGGGCCATAAACAATATTAGTTTTTTGCAAACAATATTTATCATATTAGTTATGACTGCAGAAATTTTCAAATGCAAAATGTGCAGTGGAAGTGAATGTGAATTAAGCCTCACAACTTCATGCATGCCATTCAAAATTTCCTCCCTAGAGTACATAGATTCTGCAGCATCAGGCCATACTTATGTGAATATTCTAACTATGTTCTATGAATAGGGTTTTGGAGAGTTGGGCCCATCATTAATATAGGAAAGGGTGAATATAACTTAACACATGAAACAGAAAACCAGCCAAAAGATGTAATGAGCCCCTCAGAAAAAAACTCAGGTTGCTTTAAATAGAGTGGAAAGGTTGAGAATGAAGTATTACTTACAGAGCCAAACCTTCAGAGAGACACTGTTAACTTTTTCTCCATTCAAAGCCAAGCAATGTCTCCTTACATTTGTTTCTCCATGTGAAATGTTGCTTGAACCAGGTTATATGATGTTTTTTGTTTTTTTTTTGCCTGGTGATACAACGTGATGTGCCCTGATGAAATGTGACATGCTTGTCAGTTTTTGTTAAAAGTGAATAAAAATTGGCAAATATCCATGTGATTTGAATGTTTTCCCATTACTGGTGCCTGGCAGGTATTAAGCTATTGGCATATATATATATATACTACGCTTTAACTGTGCTGTTATTCTAAGGATATATATATATATATATATATAAACAGCTCATCAGAAACTTTAAAAAAGATATATGTTTGTAAACAATTCTGCTCAAAAATATATAAAGCAGAATATATCTGTAAATTCTCTCCTCCTTGCCTCTGAACAATACCATAACCATTTCCACAGCAAACAACTGTGATTGTGACCTACGATTTCAGCTGAGCATAAAGCAGCATGAGCAGATTAGCACCTAAGAAAAAAGATTGTTTGCCTGTAAATATCTTAGTGACAGAAGCTGCTAGATATACAACTAGAATTGTTTCTAATTCCAGAGCCTGATTCACTGCCAGGTTCCTCCAGCTTCTACAGGAGGGAAAGGTTTAAGAACATCTTCCCAGGAAGCCTCCACCAACAGGCTTCTGAGGAGCGCAGGCTGTAAAATAAAAGATACCCTCTCTTGGTGGAAACCCCAAAAGAGGGCAAAGGTTAAAATACCATCTACCATCTCCCAAGAAATATCTCTCTGGGGTTTTATCATCACTGCCAAAAAGGTGTGTCTTTACTGCACGATAACTAATGTGCATTAGTTATCCCTCCTTAAAATCCTAGTGGAGACAAGACACTGTAGTTTTACCATGAGGTAAATTAGGTAAGGTTAACCATGAGTGGGGGCCATAGTGTGGACCTCAATTTGCTATCTTGCAGGACAAACTACAGGTACCCTGCCTCCACTAGGATTTTACAGTGAGATAACTATTGTTTGTTAATTATCCTGCTGTATAGTCTCCATCACCACCATTTTGGAAATGAAGACATAGCCTGGAATATAGCTATCCCCATTGGTGATGGATAATGCAGCTTGCCCGCCCTCTGCCCTTTTCCATGAGTGGGGGTGAATCTAACCCACAATGGCGGGGGGGAGGGTCAGACTTCTAGATGGCATCAGTACTCCTTTAGGGAGAGATTTTCAAGGGCACAAATAGGAGTTAGAAGCCCAGCGCCTACTAACTGAAAGCCAATTTGTGCTTTCTGAAGACTCTCCTAATAACAGTTAGGGCAAGCTGCTAATGATGCAGACATTTTCATTAGTGGCCTCATATGCATCCCACCTTTCACGAAAATGAAGTTTAACAGAGAGTCAGTCTATTCTCCTTCTGTCACTCTCTAATCTAGTACAACAGAAAAAAAAGATATCAAACATGTTCACCTCTGTACATTTCATTGCAACAAATGTAAAGAAATGGTCAAATGTACCTTGATTCAATAAGCATGTAAGTGACAAAAGATAATATGTTAAAAATATGCAGTTTAGGGCATAATCAGAATTCATTTCAAGTAGGTACTAAATTCTAGTCTTAGATTTACTTGTTAGTGTCACAGATAAAAAGGATTAATTAAAGAAGTCTGCACTAGATAGATAAAGGACTCCACTGGATTTTGTTAATTTTCTTGGAATAAGAAACAGGAATAACATAGCCCAGCTTGGAGTTTTATGCCACCTTGAAATGGATTCCAGCTATGTCCCTGCTTGAAAATGTACAAATCTACAAATTAAAGAAAGATCTGCAATCTGTCGCAAAGAATTGTGGCCTGCAGTTATTTTTTTTTACATTAGCAGTAGCATACCATAACATCTAACTAAAACTATTCCAATTAAAATTAGGTGAATGCTCCATATTTATTTCAATAAGCATCATGCAAACTCAGAAAAAATACCCCATAATTCAAGAAAATACATTATGAAATGAATCATATTAGATGTGATTTGTGGTGCCAGCTTGATGCTCTATCAATAAATCAAATTAAATTGCATTATAACCTCTCTGATATAACCTTGTCCTTTAAATTATTTATTACCTACATACATATTTTCAGAATGTAGGTATGCTTTATGAGGACTGAAGATTTTGTGTATAATAAACTCTCACTTGTACCTGTGCATGGAGAGAAGGACAGAAGTACTTAGAATGTTTATAGTAAAATTGTTCTCTTTCTTTCTTTCTATGAAGAAGAGAAGAATTTTGCATCACTGAAAGAAGTTTCACTAGCAAATGTCCATTCTTGCATAGATTATAGTGAGGGTACAAACAATAAGATGAACAAATCCACAGTAAAATATAGAGGTACATGAAAATACAGAGGTTTGTAAACAAAGGTTTGTAAATAATAACATTTTGAAAATATCAAAAATATATTGGACACTGAAACCTGAAGATACTAATATTAAAAACTTCAGGTAAAGATGTAAACGGAAACAAAAAGAAACTCTCTCTCTCTTTAGTTTTTCAGAGTTTCCAGTTCTTCGGATCAAAGCATATAAATAGTTATTTTATCAGATTCACAAAACTCAGATTATTTTAAGGAATCCATATGGCAGAATCTTCCCTTTAAATCAACGAAAATATTACTTGGAAGGAAGGAGGGCATTGTCTCTCTAGTCCTTGTGAAAAAGATTTCACAAAGAGGACTGCTAGAAAAAGTTATATCCTGGCCCAGTTTTTATGACATGGATGTCATGTGAGCAGGATTGATATCTACTTTCTCAGTAGTTACTGTTATAGTCATAAACTACTAAGCAAATTTGGCCAAATTTTCCACATTCAATTTTTCCCTCAAACAAATCCCACCCTTTTTAACCCATTTTTTTCCATGAAAAATTTACATTTTTTCTTGTTTTTTTACTTTTCACAAATGTTTCATGCTTTTTAAAATTCATTCTCAAAATTATCTTTATTATCATTATTATTATTATTTTATTTACCACTGATGGTAACCTCAGTGCTACAATGGAGAAAAATCTACTATTGGTCACTGATTATTTAAACATAGTGCGTCCTAGCTGATCTTCATTCTTATGGGCAAATTCTAAAGTTCAGTGTCCCGTACCGCATCAGTTACATACTGTTAGTTAGAAACATGCATCAGATTCATCTCAAAGTTATTCCTGTGCTTCCAAAATACATGGGGAAACTGACATAAAAGGATGCCCCCTACCTTACCCTGGTGCAGTGTAGCTCTGTCTCCCCATCGTCGTCCGTCCCCCCCACACACACACACCAGCATTGGGCTACAATGCAGCCCAATATAAATTAAGAACATAAAAATAATGCAGATGTTTAGCAAATCCATCAAATAAATCAGGCGAGAAAAAGTAGTTCTAAATGAACATACACCTATGAGCCCTTTTTATATATTTAAAAGCCTCTGTTTTTAAACTGTATGCTTAATTTTTATCTTAATTCAGCAAGATTCTATATCAAAGTATAATGGCATGAGCTGAAGCCTATTGAAATCAATAGGAGACTTTCCATAGACTTGATGAAGGTCCTGAAGCCCCAGTTGAACATTGTGCCAGGGCCCCTTTGTGCCATCTAGATTTAAGCCCCCAAGGGGAATATTCCTCAGTGCAGGAGAGCCCTTAAGCCTGGTGCAGAACTGTCTCTGGGGTAGGGCAGCGGCAGGATATAGATTGGGGCATGAGGATATGGGTCAGGACAGACCTGTGCCCTGCCAATTCTGCCACCCATGCAATGGCCTAGGTAGGCAATTACAGCAGGGATGCAGTTAGGTCAACTCTTACTACAAATGGAAAAACCCAGTTACTTTTAAAAGGTGCATTCTATTATCAGTCCTGTTACTGTAATGAAATGAGAGAACTTTCTCATTTTTTTCATAGCCTGTTTTAAACTGGTAAAAGTCTTTTGAAAATGAGTTCACGTTATTATCCTTTGCTATTGACTTGGACCCCAACAAGTAAGACCTCTCCTTGAGGAGCAAAATAAAATAACCTCTAGAGGAATGTTAACTGCCTTAAGCAACTGGTTTGTATTAAAACACTTGATTGAAAAATATTAACTATTGAAAAAAGAACAAAAGGTAACAGGGCAGAGTGGTCATTCATTATTTATTTTATGAAAAAAAAAACTATTGCCATTTTATAAAGTTGGGATAATCTGGTTTTCTCATACAAGTGGAATAGTAAATTCTCCATTTTTCTTTTATTGTAATCAATAGGGGACATAACCACGTCAAGTAGTGGTGCGTGGGCCTGCCAAATCATATTTATCTTGATCAGATGGTGGAGGCTGATGTTCTGGATCCTGGCCATTCTGCCACAGCTAATATTGTTGATAAATGAATACATTCATTCACAGCTTTCAAAGTTGAAGATCCTCTGAATGAATGCCTACTAAAACACATACATGTATTCCACCTAATTGCATCATGGATTTCAGCCATGATCTAATGGTATTAATTCATCCTGGTCTTGCACTCACAAACACTTTGTCTATGTTTCACATATCTGCTGACCTCTCTTTATGTGTTCTCAATGAACCAAGAGATTTCTATGTCAACTCTTACTAAATAAAATGTACTAGGATGATTTAAAATTTGAGTGAGTGTTTCCGTTCATTCGGAAATGAAACGCCTAAGGATTTTTTTTTGACCAGAGTATTGAAATGGTAACAAGTGTAACGCTAATACCTTGCTAAACTATATAAACACAAGAAGCGAATTAGATTAGCAGCTGAGTCTCAAAAAGTGACATATATATTAACCCCATTGATACTACCACCAGCTTTTAATCAGAGAACCAATCTTAAAGTCAATAATTTAGGATGAAATTCACGCTGTCCAAGACGCTGCCTAAATTGGTCATAGGTGAACAATGGATGGGGATTGGAATCATCCCTCCAAACTGAAGCTAGCACACAGCGCATCCATGTTACAGCTTCATGCAACTTCCACAGCGTCCTGGGTGGAGAAGTGACCAAAGACTATTACACTCCTTATTACACAGGATCCCATGTGAGTGGCTCAGTGGTGTGTGTGAGCCTGTTGGCCATATTCCTGCCACTCCTGAATGCTTGCATAAACTGCTCAGGTGCAGAAATGCTTGTAGCATCAAGGCCTTAATATTTGGGATAAGCTTCTGAACAAATCAGCACACAAACTTTTGGGAGCCTTTTCAAACCAAAAGGAACCTTTTACAAATTTATTTATGTAAAAAGACATCCCACAAGGCTCTCCATCACTAATTTAGACCCATCTCCCTAGAAATTAAAGGTTTGTGCCCTAACCAACTCTGTCACCTAAACTATTCTATTTATACTCTGGCTTTATAATGTTGGCTTTTAGACTCCTTCCAAAGCTTTTATGTAGCAATATTTTAATACACTTTTTTCCATTTTTGTCCCTGACTCTGAATAGCTGAAGTGTCATTTGAAAATACTGATGTAGTAACATTTTACTGCAGAGAAAATATTTTTATCTTCCAAACCCATACCTAAGGTTGTTATTTTGTTTGTTTGTTTGTAAATTGCAATGATAGGCTAGTCATCATACATTAGGCACTTTGTCATAATCTTTTCATTTTTAACAGACCTGAAAACTAATTAATTCAAGAAACTTAATTGCAAAGGCAAGGTGTACAGAACTATAATCTGTGTGTCAAACCCTAAGCTATGCAGAGGTATGGCGTGGTTCTCTTTCAAGATCACCTGTGTGAAGGGGGAAATAAAATGAATGATGACTCTCAAATGAGTGAGCTACCAAACTCCTTTTATAAATATGTCTTTAACAAACAATAAAAATTAAAATAAAATAAAATAAAAAAAAATAAAAATGTTAGAATACTTAGGCCTTAATCCTACAATTTCTTATATGTGTATTTACCTTTATGCATATGAGTATTCTCAGTGGACTCAATCAGCCAGATCTTCAACTGATGTAAATCAGCATAGCTCTGGTTTATTCTGGTACTATTCACATATGTAAAATTTCATATATACGTAAGTGTTTGTAGGATTGAGGTTTAGGAAGTCTCAATCAATTCACTGCCACTGTAGAGACCTTGACATCGGTATACATTGGTCCCTCCTATTTTTTGTCTGTGGAACATAATAGATTAGTCACCTGGAGGTTGTAATCCTTTGTTCTAATTTTGGTTGTTGGATTTAGTGTGAAGGTACTGGATGGTGTTAGTGGCCTGTGTATACAGGAGGTCACAACTAGATGATCTGGTGACCCCCTTCTGGCTTTAAACTCTATGACTCTAAGTAAGGAAGAAAGAGGAGTGAGTAGCATATTTGGAAAACACGAACATACAAAAATAATCTAGCCTAAGTGAGATGCATACTAGGATGAAATTCAGGCCTTTGCAGAAGTCCTGGTGTATGCCACTAAAGCATCTAAAGGATAAAGGAATCATAAGCAATAAGCAGAACTGATTTACAAAGAAAATATCTAGTCAGAGAAGCATTGCTGCTATTTTATCATAGAACGTCAAAAATAGTGGCCTAAGGAAATACACTCTGTAATATATTTGAATCATAGTGGAATATTTGCCATTGTGGACCTGATTCTTCTCTGCATTAGTCCAGTTTAAAAGCTGTTATGACACTATTAACTACAATGCAGTTGCACTGGTGTAACACTAAGGTATTGCAGTGATCAATCCAGCCCTGTATCCCATGAAATCTGACTCAAAAATTTAATTCAAATTGATTTGGAGTGTGATGGGACATGCCCCCATCCCACTGATAGAAAGACTAACACCATTCCTGCACTCAGGCAGCACCAATTAGGTGCACCTGCAGAACATGCTCCACTTGGAGAAGGGGTGCTTAAAAGAGGTGAAACTTGCTATAAACAAGTTTGCCTGGGAGAAGCGGCTGCTGGGGACTGTTAGTGACCTCCAGAAGCAAGGGGAGCCCAGCCTGAGGCAGTGTCTAGCCTTTCCTTCCCCCTGCTAGGCCCTGCTTGTTTGGGGACAGACTGGTGCTATAAGCCTAATACAAGTGAAGGGCCTGGGAGAGCTGCCCCTAGACAGCGACCTGGAGGGATCAGGGGACGGCTGCCAGGGACTAGAAATAACACTGCTCTACAGCCAAAATGCTTCTGAAATAAATGTAGTCAAACTTTACTAATTCTGGGTCACTGAGAACGAAAATGATGCTTACAATTGTTGATTGGCTCTAGTTTTCAAGATATACTATTGGCTCAGTATATACGACCCTTGAATTGGGAATGGCGGAGGATAAGTGAGTTATAAAGGGAAGGGATCTCAATTTAAACCAGAAATGACTCAAATACATCTTTGACTGGATCTATGAATAAATCTATGACTGCGTTTGGACAGTACTTGCTTTTTAGGCAAAACAATGAATGATGCAATCTGAAGCTGGTATTGCGTCATACATGATATGAATTGCATCATGTTATTCCTAGAAGTCATGGATGATGCAATCATAATGAAGCTTACATCACTCTGCTGAACAAATTGCCCTATATCAGCTCTAGAAATCATACAGTGTCGTGCTCTCTTATTTGTCAGTGTTTGATTTTGCAAAGGGACACATTTCTGTTTAGCCAAAGTGAGCAGAGATGCCTCGTACTTGTATGAACAGGGCAGATAACTCCTGCTATGTTTGTGGTGAAGTGACTTTTGCATCATAAAAGCGCAGTATAACCACTATGGTTAAGAAAGCCTATCACCTTTATTTTGGCTGCAAAATTGGAGATCAGGACAAGAGGTGGGCCCCACACATATGCTGCAACACTTGTGCAACAAATCTTCGCCAGTGGTTGAACAGGAAAAGGAAATCTATGCCTTTTGCAGTGCCAATGATTTGGAGAGAACCAACAGATCATACCAGCAATTGTTACTTCTGCATGGTGCCTCCAGTTGGGAAAGGTGTGTCAAAGAAGAAAAAGTGGACTGTGCATTATCCAAACATTCCATCAGCTATACGCCCAGTATCCCACGGAGAAGGACTACCGGTTCCTGATGCACCAGAGTCATTCTCTCTTGAGTCAGATGAGGAAGAGGAAGAGGGTGAAACTTCTGGTCCTGAACCATCAATGTCACAGGACCCACATTTTCTCCCATCCTCCTCCTCTGAACCACACCTCATAACACAAGGTGAACTGAATGACCTTGTCAGGGATTTGGAACTACCCAAGAGTAAGGCAGAGCTGTTGGGCTCCAGACTACAGCAGTGGAATCTCCTGGCAGGTGATGTGAGGGTTTCCATGTTCCATGACCGTCAAAAGGATCTTGTCCCATTCTTCTTCATGGAAGGTGATCTTGTAGCCTGAAACAACATCCATGGTGTGATGGCAGCCCTCAACATCGTTCACGATCCAGATGAGTGGAGACTGTTCATTGATTCATCGAAGACGAGTCTTAAAGCTGTTTTACTGCATAATGGCAATGTTTTGCCATAAATTTCAGTTGGTCATGCAGTCCATATGAAGGAAACCTATAACAACATGAAACAACTTTTGAGGTGCATAAACTATGACCAACATCAGTGGCAGCTTTGTGGCAATTTGAAGGTTGTTGCTCTCTTGCTTGGTCTGCAGACTGGATACTCAAAGTTCTGCTGTTTTCTCTGCGAATGGGATAGTCGTGCAAGAGATTCCCACTACATCAAGAAAGATTGGCCACTCCGACAGTCATTGGAGCCTGGGAGGAAAAGTGTTCAGTATCCACCACTTGTTGAATCAAGGAAGATTTTGTTACCACCCTTACACATCAAGCTTGGTCTGATGAAGAACTTTGTCAAAGCCATTGACAAAACACAAGCAGCTTTCAAGTACCTCCGTGGAAAATTTCCAAGGTTAAGTGAAGCTAAGATAAAGGAAGGTGTCTTTGTTGGTCCTCAGATTCGTGAACTTCTTCAAGATGATGCATTTGACCATGCACTGCGTGGCAAGGAAAAGACGGCATGGAAAGCCTTCTAGTTAGTGGCAATAAATTTTCTTGGAAACAACAAGGCAGACAACTACAGGTTGTTGGTGGAAAACCTCCTCAAGGCATACAAAAGCCTTGGTTGCAACATGTCACGAAAGATGCATTTTTTTGCACTCTCATCTAGATTTTTTTCCACTGAACTGCGGAGCAGTGAGCGACGAGCACGGCGAGCGATTTCACCAGGACATTGCAACAATGGAGAAACGCTATCAGGGCAAATGGAGCCTATCAATGCTTGCAGACTATTGCTGGACAGTGACAAGAGATGCTCCATTTAATGAATACCAAGAGACAAGCCAAGAAGCACCAAGTAGATACTGAATAGGACTAAACTATGTACATAATAGATTTTTGCCTTTTGTTTCATAATAAATTTTATTTATATAATCCTTTTGCTGATTTTTAAAGTGTTACATAAACAGGACAGGTGAAATATTATCATGTAAAGCAACCATAAACACATGAAAAGACCTAGGTTTACAATTTATGATTAAAACTCTACTATCTACACAATATACATAGACATAAAATGTAAAAACTTAAATATCTTAGAAACAGTAACCATCAATTGTTTTAATTGTCATATTTGAATTCAGCACATCAAAATACATAATAAATAGCACATTTTATCTCTGAAGCAGACGACATCTCAAAAATTGTAGACCAGTGTAATTGGATTCCGAAAGTACCTCAGTAGTGAGCTGAACTCCAGCCAGAACAGAGAGATTGACTAAGAGCATGGGCTCCTGTATGGACCCACAGGCAAGCGATTATTGCGAAACCCAGGCTGAAGACTGGCCCTCTACATGGGGGCAAACCCTCGGAGACCTAAAGGAACAGAGCACCAAGCTAGCCATCCAAATGCATGTCCATACCTCTAGGAACAAAATATACAGGCCATACCTACAGAACAGGGGACTGGAAAACAGTGACTGAAAGGTTTTAGGGGTAATAGTGGACAAACAACTCAAAGTGAGTTCTCAGAGTGAAGCTGTTGAAAAAGAGCCAGAAGAGTCCTTGGTTGTATAAACAGGAGAGTAGTGCATAGGAGTAAGGAGGAGATGGATGGCCTTGGTGAGATCTATACTGAAATACTGCATATATTTCTGGTGTCCACATTTGAAAAGGATGTTGAAAAACTGGAAAAGGTGCAGAAAAGAGTCACAACAATTATTCAATGGCTAGAGAAATTGCCTTACAGTGAGAGGCTTACAAACTGTTTAGCTTATCAAAAAGAAGACTGAGAGGGGATTTGATTAGAGGGTATAAGGACCTTTATGGGGAAAAAATATCGGGCACTAAAAGGCTGTTTAATCTGGCAGAGAATGCATAACATAAAGCAATGGCTGAAAGCTGAAGCTAGACAAATTGCAATTAGAAATAAGGCACACAGTTTTAACAGTGCGGGTGATTAACCATTGGAATAAACTACCAAAGGAAGTAATGGATTCTCCATCTCTTGAAGAATGGATGCCCTTCTTGAAGATTTGCTTTAGTCAATCATAAGTTATTAGACTCAATAGAGGAAGGAGTAATTGGATGAAATTCTATGGCCTGTGTTATATACGAGGTCAGACTAGGTGATCTCTAGGAGTCCCTTCTGGCCTTAAAATCTCGGAATCTGTTAATCTAGCCTGACTAATACTCAGAATGGGCAGACCAGTCAAACAGTGATGCATATTTGAATGGTCTTCCTAGGGAAATAGTGGAAACCCCACTGCTTAGAATATTTATAAAACTTGCTTATAGAAAACTTTGGTAAATGTATATACTAAGTAGAATAAACCTGCCTTAGCAGGGAGATGGACCAAATGTCCTATGGTAACAGGTCTTTGCATCGCTAACAGGATTGTCTAGCCATGAGTATTCAAAGTTCGTAACCTGAAATTCAATAACCTCTTCCACAGTTTTGGATGGAAAGGCAACAGTACCAAAAAGAAGCTATAATTCCAGCCCTACTTCAGTATTTACAGTGAGGAGAAAAGGATGTTAAGAACAAGGTACAAAACTTTTCCCACAAGGCTGTTTTTAAGATCCATGATGTTTATGCAAAAGTGTGGAGTGTATGCTTAACGACTGCTAATCAATAGATTCAAAGCAGATACCAACATAAGTCTGGCAGCCATGTATTATTAGAGCGAGCCTTAAAGCAGAAATCTATACATACAGCAGGTTCATTGGGGGCAAATGATGGAGTGATTATAGGTCTATACAACAAAAGTAAGAGAGAGGGAGTGATGGAGACTGGGGCTATCAGCCAGGATGACATACATTATTTTAGACAGACAAAGTGCTAAACCATGGAAGAATAATTGATTTCCTGAAGGCATGCAATGACTTACCTGTAGCCTTTTTATTACAGTGCCAAATACATAATGAGTTTTAGTGAGCCAGAACAGGTCTCTTCTTCGATTTAAACTGCTTAAAATGTGGACTCTAACAAGTGGAGAAACAAATGTAACTTTAGTCATCAGTATTCAAACTGTGCGACACTGACATTGCTTTGCCTTTAGGACCATGTCCACATTTTTAACATGGAGAGGAAGAACTGATCTTAGGGCACTAAACCAGGACTTGGGAGATCAGGGATCAATTGCCTGAGCCCTGGCCTACACTATAAGTTTAGGTCGAATTTAGCAGCCTTAGATCGATTTAACCTTGCACCCGTCCACATGACAAAGCCATTTTTGTCGACTTAAAGTGTGCTTAAAATCAATTTTTTTACTCCTCCCTGACGAGGGGATTAGCGCTGAAATTGACATTGCCGGGTCGAATTTGGGGTAGTGTGGACGCAATTCGACAGTATTGGCCTCCAAGAGCTATCCCAGAGTGCTCCATTGTGATCGCTCTGGACAGCACTTTCAATTCAGATGCACTGGCCAGGTACACAGGAAAAGCACCGGGAACTTTTGAATTTCATTTCCTGTTTGGTCAGCATGGCAAGCTGATCAGCACAGGTGACCATGCAGATCTCATCAGCAGAGGTGACCATGGCGTCCCAGAATCGCAAAAGAACTCCTGCAAGGACCGAATGGGAGGTACTGGATCTGATCGTTGTATGGGGAGATGAATCCGTGCTATCAAAACTCCGTTCCAAAAGACAAAATGCCAAAATATTTGAAAAAATCTCCAAGGGCATGAAGCACGGAGGCTATAACAGGGACCTGCAGTAGTGCCATGTGAAATTTAAGGAGCTGAGGCAAGCCTACCAAAAAAACAAAGAGGCAAACGGCCGCTCCGGATCAGACCCCCAGACATGCTGCTTCTATGATGAGCTGCATGTAATTCTAGGGGGTGCCCCCACCACTACCCAGCCCCTGTTAGTTATCTCCTGCAAGGGGGGAGTCTCACGCAACAGGGATGAGGATTTTGGGGATAAGGATGAGGATGAAGAGGAGGAGGTTGAAGGTAGCGCACAGCAAGCAAGTAGAGAAACCGTTCTCCCTGACAGCCAGGAATTGTTTTTCACCCTGGAGCCAATACCCTCCCAACCCTCCCAAGGCAGGCTCCCGGACCTTAAATGCAGAGAAGAGACCTCTGGTAAGTGTACCTTTGTAAATAAAATACATGGTTTAAAAGCAAGTGTGTTTAATGATTAATTTGCCCTGAAGACTTAAAGAAGCCAAAAGATTGTGGCTTACTATGGCTGCCTGCAAGCCGAATTCTGTTGCCCGGCCCTGCATGTGTGATCTCTCACACCAAACCGGCAGGCCCTCAATATAAGAGGCAAAATGCAACCTTGTACTCTAAAATGTGTCTTTTTAAATACTACTCTCCCTTTTTTTTCCTACCGCAGCTGCAAATGTTTCAACGCTCTCCCATCATCTCTGTCCCAGAGGCGAAAAAGATAAGAAGGCGAAAAAAACGCATTTGCGATTAAATGTTCTCTGAGTTCATGCAGTCCTCCAGCACTGAAATGCGTGGAGGCAGACAATGTCAGAGTCCAGGAAAGCACAAAATGAACACGAGGACAGGAGGGACGGGCGAGAGGATAGATGGCCGGAGCAAGAGGAGAGGTGGCGGCAGCATGATGAGAGGAGGCAGGAGGCAATGCTGAGGCTACTGGAGGATCAAACTAATATGCTCCCAACCACTCCACCCCAGAGGACTGCTCAAGCAACAGAAAGCTGGCATTCAATAACTTGTGAAGTGCAGTGTGGCTTTGTCCTTCCCTCCTCCCGTCCTCCCCCACCCCACCCCACTCCACCCGGTGCTTCCCTCCTTCTCCACCCCTCCCGGGCTACTTTGGCAGTTATCCCCCTATTTATGTGACAAATTAATAAAGAATGCATGAATTTGAAACAACAATGACTTTATTGCCTCTGCAAGCGGTGATCAAAAGGGGGAGGGGAGGGCGGTTGTTTTACAGGGAAGTAGAGTGAACCAAGGGGGCGGGTTTTCATCAAAGAGAAACAAACAGAACTTTCACACTGTAGCCTGGCCAGTCATGAAACTGGTTTTCAAAGCTTCTCTGATGCGCAGCGTGCCCTGCTGTGCTCTTCTAACTGCCCTGGTGTCTGGCTGCATGTAATCAGCAGCCAGGCGATTTGCCTCAACCTCCCACCCTGCCATAAACATCTCCCCCTTACTATCACAGATATTGTGGAGCACACAGCAAGCAGTAATAACAATGGGAATATTGGTTTCACTGAGGTCTAACTGAGTCAGTAAACTGCTCCAGCACACTTTTAAACATCCAAATGCACATTCTATCACCATTCTGCACTTGCTCAGCCTATAGTTGAACAGCTCCTGACTACTGTCCAGGGTGCCTGTGTATGGCTTCATGAGCCATGGCATTAAGCGGTAGGCTGGATCCCCAAGGATAACTATAGGCATTTCAACATCCCCAATGGTTATTTTCTGGTCTGGAAAGTAAGTCCCTTGCTGCAGCCATTCAGACAGACCAGAGTTCCTGAAGATGCAAGCGTCATGTGCCTTTCCCGGCCATCCCACATTGATGTTGGTGAAAAGTCTCTTGTGATCCACCAGTGCTTGCAGCACCATTGAAAAGTACCCCTTTCGGTTTATGTACTGGCTGCCTTGGTGCTCCGGTCCCAAGATAGGGATATGCGTTCCGTCTATCGCCCCACCACATTTAGGGAATCCCATTGCAGCAAAGCCATCCACTATGGCCTGCACATTTCCCAGAGTCACTACCCTTGATAGCAGCAGCTCAGTGATTGCGTTGGCTACTTGGCTCACAGCAGCCCCCACAGTAGATTTGCCCACTCCAAATTGATTCCCAAATGACCGGTAGCTGTCTGGAGTTGCAAGCTTCCAGAGGGCTATCGCCACTTGCTTGTGAACTGTGAGGGCTGCTCTCATCTTGGTATTCTTGCACTTCAGGGCAGGGAAAGCAAGTCACAAAGTTCCATGAAAGTGCCCTTACGCATGCATAAGTTTCACAGCCACTGGGATTCATCCCAGACCTGCAACATTATGTGGTTCCACCAGTCTGTGCTTGTTCCCGGGCCCAGAATTGGCATTCCACGGCATGAACCTGCCCCATTACCACCATGATGTCCAAATTGCGAGGGCCCGTGCATTGAGAGAAGTCTGTGTCCATGTCCTCATCACTTTCATCACCGTGCTGCAGTGACCGCCTCGCCTGCTTTTGCAGGTTCTGGTTCTGGTTAATATGTGAGGTGTTTACAACGGTGATAACTGCCGCGGTGATCTGAGCGGCTCCATGCTTGCTGTGGTATGGCATCTGCAGGAAAGCAGAGTTGCAGCGGAAGCGGTGGATAACGGAATAGATATTTATAAAGAATGACGAGAGGACATGTGAGGTGGATTCATGAGAGCAGGAGAGCAGAGTTGCAGTGGAAGCGGGAGCCCATGACAGCCAACATGGAGAAATTCTCTATCGATCAAGATAGGAGAGCAGAGTGGCAGTGGAAGTGGTGGTTGGAATGCCAGTTTTTCTGACTTATTGCTCCGTCTGCAGCCAGACCAGGAGAGCAGAGTGGCAGCAGAAGCAGTCATTCGATGAAGACAGTTAACAGTCCTACTGCACCATCTGCTGAAAGCAATATGGCGCCCGCATGGAAAAAAGGCGCGAAACAATTGTCTGACGTTGCTTTCACGGAGGGAGGGGTGACTAATGACATGTACCCAAAACCAACCACGACAATGTTTTTGCCCCATCAGGCATTGCGAGCTCAACCCAGAATTCCAATGGGTGGTGGAGACTGCGGGAATTGTGGGATAACTACCCACAGTGCAATGCTCCGGAAGTGGACGCTAGTCACAGTACTGTGGACGTACTCCGCCGACTTAATACGCTTAGTGGGGACACACACAATTGACTGTACAAATCGCTTCTTAAAAAATTGACTTCTATAAATTCGACCTAATTTCATAGTGTAGACATACCCTGAGCTGCCACAGATTTCCCGTGCGAGCTTGGGCAAGTTACTTAGCCTCTCTGTGCTTCAGCTCCCCATCTGTACAGGGCATTAATTGTACTTCCCTACCACACTGGGGAGCTGTGAGGATTAAAGATTGTGAAGAACTCTGTTACTATGTTAATGGGGGGCCATACAAATACTATAGATAGTATAAGCCTCTGTTTATAACTTGGGGGATATCACTTGTCTCTAACATCTTATCACATAAATTTTTAATCTTGAATCACATTCTTTTAAGAGTTTTCCAGACATTATGTCTGGTCATGTTATATATATAAATACACACAAATCCACATGCTCATAACTAGTATTAGTTTCTTCCTTCCCCTTGTGAAGAAGTAATATTAGTAAAGACCTATCTGTGTACTGGTGTATATAAGAGTATATACTTTCACATTGTGACATTCAATCCAAAATCAAGATTTAAATGTTAGAGTTTTTTAAAAAACATGATTGACCTGATCAAAAGTCTCCTCTTGATTTGAGGATCATGCCAACAGTCTAATTCAACAGTTCTGAAGCTGCTAATAATATCTCATTAAAAAGATGTTATAAAAAATGAATCTGGTGGAGAATGGGATACAGTTGGATTATGTATAATCACATTTTTCTGTCTGTTTGCCAAGGCTTTGGAAAAGATTTTATAGTATTCACCAAGCAGGGAAATAAATTTCCCTACTTTACATTACACAGGTGTTACTGTTTTGTAACAACATAAAAAGTTCAAGGTAACTTTTTCACACTAATCATTTCCTTAATAACACTGAAGAAAACTCCTCTTAGTCTAACTCAGAAACAAAATTAGTGAACAATAGTAACTGCATGTAATATACATTTTCCACTCATTCATGTCAGATGCTTTATTTTTGCTCTACTGTCTCAGATGCATTCAAGTCCTGCAGTGTCCACCAATGAGATTTTTGGAAGATGATCAAGGAATTTCTGAAGTACAAATTGACCAAGGCAAGAATTTCACTTGTAAAAAGTTCTATGAAGCAAGGCCCACAAAAAGTCCAAATCCTTTGTTTTATTCAATTTATATCCATCTTGTGTCCTCACTTGACAATCTTTGGGTCCAATTCTGATCTTAGCTGCAACAGTGTAAATCTGGAGTGTAACTCCATTGCCTACAAAATCAATGAAGACAATGGGACTAAAATGGTTCACACCAGCTGAGGATCCGGCACCAAGATGAGCATGATTGTATGTTACAAATAATGCTCCCATTGTGAAAAATAGCTGGTATTCAGGGCAAATTTTGCAATTTTTGAAATGCTGTGGGATGCTGTAAGTTTCACATTCATTTTCAATAAGACTCCAAAGTTCCCACAAAAGTCAGGACTTTTTTCTGCTAGTAACTACTAGTTTTCAATGGATGACACAGTATACATGCTTTAAAAACTAAGGACTCTGCCTTGTTTTGGCATATAATGATGTCAGGAAATAAGGTGTTGCCTTCATACATCAGTCGAACTGTAGGCGAGCTTAGAGCCTTTATAAAGGGTGAAGAAAGAACTGAATGTCTCTTGTCTTTGATGTAATGCATCAGAATCTCTCTCAAAAATCAGTGCATTTTCAAGCTGACTGCCTGAAACAGTGTTTAGAGTCAGAAAGAAATGCTTTACTTCACAACGGTGGGGACATAAATCCTAATGTCTTGAACTTTTAACTACCATCCTTTAACAAGCTCTTTTACTATTCTCATGTCAGGTTTCAAATGAGTAGAGAAGAAACTGCCAACCTCAGCACTTAAATTAGACCCATGGCTTAAGAACTCTTTTCCATTCACCTGGCAACACAGTGATTATTGTCATCAGTGTGCATTTTTTTCTTAAAAGGAAATATTGACCTCTCCTTAGGCAAATACTGAAAGAGACCACTTCTTTTATTGATAGTTCTGCAGCATCTAACATTCAAAGAACTGTAGGTTAGAATTCAATGAGGGGAGAAAGAGAAAAATTAGTCATGAAAAGCAGAGGTCTGCATAGTGTCTTGGCAAAGCTGTATCATACTGTAGTGTGGGAGACCCAGACACAGGTGAGGGAATCTAATCTTGGACTGTGACGGTATCTGGGAGTATAATAGAGGTGATGCCCTCAATCTCCAAGGAAAAGGGTTTGTGCCATATCATTCACAGGCACCCTCTGGGAACAAGTGTAGAGTACTATTCTAGCCTCAAAGGGCTCTGAGAGCTCTCACAATGCTGAGACTGGATTGAACAATCAGCCACTGACATGGATTTAGGAAGAAAGCACAATATTTAATAACAAAGGTGGCAGCTCAGAATACAGCAGTGGTCTGAAAACCCGACGGGCCTTGCTCAGAACAGTATGATCCTGACATAGGTGTTTGAGAGATGGGAAATGCTCCATAGGCCAGAAAGATGCAGAAGAAAATCCCATACTGAGATGCCACTTCCAAAAAATCCATATTCATCATCATCAAAAGGAATTAGGAAACAGCAATACTTGCTAATACATGTCTTTTAAAATTTTAACTTAGCTCTGCTCGAGACATCTTGTAAAAAGAAGAGAACCACAAATAGATATTAGTTTAAATGAAGCAGTTCTCACATGTATGTCCTCCCCAAAATCAAAAAGTACTGGCATCTCATTAGAAAATCTGTCAAAGCTGTGTTAATCCTACCCCAAACATTTCTCCTGAAAATTCATTCAAATAAGTAACTGGGATTGCTTTCCACCATGTTCTTTCAGCAAATATTATGGTGTACAAATTTACTGGTGAGAACATTCACAGAAACAGTGAGTTTTAATCAAATAGTGGAGAACATGCCTGGGAAGTGAAATGTGAATTACAAAATGCAAATTGGGGGGCGGGATTATTCTAAAAATTATGCTTGTCAAATCAGAGTACAGTGATGTATAGGTTAACCTACATGTTCAAATATTGCAAAAAACAGTGGAGATCTGGCTACATGCTAAGTGGAGCAGCCAGGGAGGCCAGATCTTTAGCCTGGCATAAATCAGCATAGCTGCATTGTTGTCAAAGTAGCTATGTCAGTTTACACAGTCTGAGGGATCTTGCCCATAGTCCTGTTTAATTCTAAACCAGGCTGGATAAATGGCAAACTTGATTGTTCCTTAAATTTTCAGGCTACATTGCATGGACAAGTACTAGCCATGCATGGTGTCAGGTCGTCTGGAAGAGGGGTTTGTGACACTATAAAACAAACTAATAAATAAAAGCTCAGCCTCTGAAGCATCCCTGCCATTTTTTTGGCCATACTTACAGGCTGTGCTTGCTCTGTTTCATGACAGTTTCTAATTAAATACCCAGAATGTTTGCTGTAAAACCATTTAATAATTTCTGTAGTGGCTAAAATATGATCATATTCATCCAACCTGTACTTTAGTGAAATGTTTAATTATCTCTTAGCAAACAGGTGAAATCATAAAAACATACCTCCTAAAGGAGATAACAAGCTTTAATTCAGGATGTTTACAACCAAGGGGAATCATATTAACTGCAGATGTTAATTTACCATAACAAGACAGGTCTATTGCTAACTGCTCCTTCTTTTCAAGAGGAGAATGTTTTCGATAATTATTTTAACTGCAGGTGTTGAGAATAGCTCAGCAGGAACAAAAGTATAATTTAAAACAATCCTGTCACCATCACTTGTGTTTACAAAAACAGCTTTATTCATTCTAACAAATAGATAAAACATTATTCAAACCAGCCTGTTTATCTGCTGCCGTGAACACAAACCTCACCAGAGTGTCCTCATGCTTGGGTCACAGTCCTTAACCTGCAGTAGGGTGCAGTTCAGACCTAACAGCCTTTTATTTTAACTGTTACTGACCCAATTGAGAGTAGCCTAGAGACATTTGACGGGAAGGGATGAGCAAAGAGTTGTTTTTCACAAACTCATTGGATTGAGGTCAGATTTTTATTCCCTTATTCGCACTACATTCTGAAGCTAAAAAGGATCACTGCTAACTCAATGGCACTTTGAGAATTTTAGTTTTCATTTCTTTCAAGCCAAAATTAAAATGAGTTTGAGGGTCTCAAACTATTTCCAACTGAATGTTGTTTGAAAAAGCAAAACCACTTGGTTCCGTTCCTCACAACTGAACATTTCTTCCCAGGAGAAACATAGGATTAATATAATAAAAAATATTTTTTACACATTGAAATTATTATTGGAAGAACAATACTAGCTCATAATATTCCTAAAATTATCTTGGACAGAATGTTTTACCAGTTAATAACACTAAGATTAATTGTGAGATGAAAATAGACTTTGACTCTTGCAAATTTTTCTAATTAGAAAATATGTTTCTTTATAGTTTCATATTGTCATTGCCAATCAAAGTAATAATCTATCTCTACATAACCATCACATTAGAACTAATGATAGAATTCTTTGTAAAGCTAAATTTAACTGTAAGGAAGGCTGGGAACAGTACTGTCAATATTAGTTGCATGTTCTCTTATCTTATCTTCCCAAGAAAATGGATTATTCCTTATAGTAAGACTCTCTTGATTCAAAAATGGTGCAATAATTAAATAAAAGCATGAAATTAAAAGCAATTTTTCTTTATCAGTTCACTCCTGACTATGACAGACTTCAGGAAAATGAGCTGACAATCACTGATATATGGATATCCCTTCTGAGAAGGTGTGCAACTTCTTTTAGCATGCTGGAGGAATTGAAACCAATCATTTTAATATGAACGCTACCAGAACTGTTTTAGAGAGAGACTATCCTAAGAATTTTGCTAAAGTAACCTGAAGTCAGATGAAAATGAGAGCATTCTACAAGAACCAGAAGGCACAAAAAGAGACCACTTCTAATGCTAGCTGATGGTTTACAGTGAAGCCCAAATTAACAGTGGTCTTTGATATTACATCATCAAAACTGTATTTGCATCTCCAAATACACATTTACAGGTACAAAACCTATATTTATAATCACATCTCAGGTAATTATAAGTATATTGAAGATGACTGGAAATTTTCAGTTGAAATTGCAGGGGGCCTGGGGCAAAGCAATTTTGGGGGCCCCTTCCATAAAAATAAAGTTTCAATATTATAGAATACTATATTCTCATGGGGGCCCCTGCGGGGCCCGGGGCCTAGGGCAAATTGCCCCACTTGCCCCACCCCGGGTGGCCCTGTGAAACTGTTCTCAGCTGAAATTTTTGTGTTGCCAAAAACTGTCTGGTTTGGGGGGGTTTCACAAAAACCAAAACAATTGGAAGACAATTTTCAGTGAAAAAGAAACATTTTTCACAGAAACAGAAAAAAAAAATCAGCTAGCTCTAATGTAAATCTATCTCTGACTTATGCATATCTATTCCCCTGTACCTGTCTGTGAGGAAAACCCACAGCCAAACCAGGGCTGTTCGCTCAGCAGCCTCTCCAACAGACATCCTCCATCATATCCCCCAATGAATGCTGCAGGCCTTATTGCCTGCCTTTTGCGTTTTCCTCTAGAGGGTCCTGTGGGAGGGTGCTCCCTGCCCTCCCCAAACCACTAGCCCTCTTGCCCTCACCAGTGAGCCCCTGTCCCAGAAGTTTCCCCAGCCACTCCCTCCACACCACCTAAGCCAGCTGCATGAACTTGCAGCTGGCCCACCTACAAACCACACCTAGGGAACAGCTGTATATGCTCATGTTCTACACCCTTCAATTGCTCACCTTTGTGTCCTGTCCTGAAACCAAGTGGCAGGACCTCCTACCACCCATGGAGAATGAGGAGCTCTGGCGGGCCAGTCTGTATTCCTCCCTGGTCCCACAGTCTGCCAGGGATATTAGTTGGTGACTGCTTCACGGACCCTAGTGTGGTTCACCCCCTTCCCTGTCATCTGCCCCTTCTATGGTGAGAGGGAGACTCTGGTGCACATTTACATCAAGTGCACCAGGTTGCGACCCCTTTTCGGTCTCCAGAACCTTATCTTTTGGTTCTGGCTGCACTTTTCCCCACACCTCTTGATTCATGCACACCCCATCTACGCCCCCATGAAGTCACAAGACCTACTCATCAACCTCCTCTTGGCATTGGCCAAGGTGGTCGTCCACCATACCAGGAGTAGGAAGCTGGATAGGGAGGTGCTCTGCCACTACGGGGCCTATTTCCACTCCTCCCTGAAGTCACATCTCCAGGCAGAGTTCCTCTGGGCCGCATCCACGGGCTCCCTGGACACCTTCGAGGAGCAGTGGGCACTGTCTGGGGTTGTCTGCTCAGTGTCCCCCTCTGAATCCCTTCTTTTGATCCTGTGACTCTCACTACCATCCAGTTGAGACCTGGGTCCGATAGCTCTTCCCCTTAGGCTGAGGAGAGGGGCCGTTAGATGTGGGCGGGCTTGACCACACCTGCCCTTCTCCAGAACTTCAAAATAGGTGCACCTCCCAAGAAGCTGTGGGGACTCATCACTCAGTGATGCAACAACAACTAGGCTGCACTAACTTACTCTTCCTACACAGCCTGCAGTGACTTAGCCTCCAGGCATGTGGCTGCAGCCTATCCTGGAGAAGAGCCTAGGTCAGGTGACCCCTCGGACTCAGGTTTTTCCCCAACCCTACCAAAGCTGCAGATCAATCTGTGCAACAGCACTACCTAACCAGGATCCCTGCTGCTGCCTCCCAGTGTGACAGACTCACTGGACTCCCAGTCTGCTCCTGCTCCAGTTCTTGTTCTTGCCCCTGCCTTGCAGGGATGCGGGAACAATTTGTATAGTGAGGGTACTGAGAGCCATTGAACCAGATGGAAACCACTTCAAGCCAGGGGCTATGGCAGCACCCTCAGCACCCATAGTTCCAGCACCTATGCTGCGTTGCCCAAGCCCTGTTCCAGTTTTGTCCTTGCCCTACTCTGACTTAGCTCCAGCCCTGTTACTGACCCACTCCAGCCTTGCCTCTGCCTCCTGACCCCCTCAGACTCTGACCACTCAGCTTCAACCTCTGGCCTTTTCCTGGACTCTGGCTATGATACTGATTTGGTTTTTTCACAGACTCTGTCCACCTGTCTTCAACCTGTGCCCCGCACCCAGACCTTGTCTATGGTACTGCTTTTGGCTTGTCTACAGACTCTGATCTCGGTTCTGACCATGGCCTGTCCCCCAGATCTCGGTTCAGTGCTACCTTTGTCCCAGTTCCAACCTTTTGTCCAGCCTCTACTTCTGCTCCAACCATTAGACCTGACTACCAGGAGGCAGTGCCTGACAACATCTACATTAATGTGTATGCACATGTAATATTATAGGTGAATGCTATTATAAATTTGACTCTCTCTCAGTAAGTCAATTTCTCTCTAGTCTAGTTATCGCACTAGCTCTTTCTGATGTTCTTCCTTCAAATGTTTTAAGTCAGATACTAGTTTTCTTCTTCTCAGGGTAGCATCATATTCTCCTCTTCTGCTTTGTATCTCACTGTCAAGGCATCTTCTGAGGATTCTCTTTCTTTCCACTCCTTCAAAGGACTCACATAAAATATTTGCCAGGATCTGATACTGTCTGGCATGAGTATTTCATATGTCACTGGATCTGTTTCCCATAATACCTCAAAAGGGCTCTAATATTTTGTTAAGTTTACTGGTATCTGTAGACAACAATAGCACTTCTTCTGCTGGTTGTTGGAAGAACTAATATGTCCCAGTACAAAGCAAATACCAAATTTTCTGGTTTTTTGGGGAGCCTTCTGGATTTCCTTCTGCCCTCTCTCTCTCTCTCTCTCTCTCTCATCTCAAAGGTATATAAGACTATATTTGCAGAACAATACAGTTTCTCAGCTTCCCTTGCATATATATAGGGGATCTCTCCCCTGTGGCCCTTATAGAAACTCAAACCAGGAATCTGGGAAATGTCCCAGTATGTGAATAACAGAAATGGGAATCACTTGGTTCAATCATCCTGTGTTTCTGACACCATTTCCAAACTTGTTAGCATTGGGTTGAAGTCCGCCCAATCATCAGTTTGGGAGTGATAAGGTTGTGTTCTAATAATGTTAATACCCATCTCTTCCTGAAGGGACTGCATCAACTGAGATATAACATTTGTTCAACTGCAATGCCCTCCCATGAATGCTAATAGATATTAAATTAACCTAGTTTGAGACCCATAATCCCTCCATCTCACATCAGTCAAAATCTGGTACATCACACAATTCAGTCATAGAGTCCAAGGCCAGAAGGGACCACCAATTCATCTAGCCTGATCTCCTGCCTACCCCAAGCCACCAACACCAGTGCCTGCACACTAACCCCAACAACTGAAATGAAACCAAAGTGTTACAGCCACAGGAGACTACACTGTTATGTGTCACAAGCAGAGAATGGGATAGACCAAGGTGCACCAGTGCCCGAGACCCCCACAATGGCAGGGAAGTGATTAAGTGAGATATACCCAGATGTTCTCTGGCAAGTGACCCACACCCACATGCCGCAGAGAAAGGCAAAAAACCCGAAGGTCACTACCAATCTTCCCAAACTCACATACGGTGATTAGTTATACCCTGAGCATGTCAACAAGAACTAACCAGCCAAGCATCTGAGAGAGAGAGAGAGAGAGAGAGAGAGAGAGAGATTGATTGATCGATGCCATGTCAAAGCACCGGCCCACACTGTCCAGTGTCCCCTCTCTATCTGTGGCCATCTGTGATGCTTCAGGGGAGGAAGACAAAACAACGAACAACAAAATCAAAAAAACCCACCACATAATACTTTGGAGGGTGGTGGAAGAATCCATTCCTGACTCCAGCAGGTTGCCAGCTGAAGCCCTGGAGCATGAGCTTTTAGGAACCTAATACAAACTGGAAGTGAGCCCAAGGGCTGCTGAGCCCTGCCCCCTACCATCACCATCACAGAATCACATCCATAAATTTATCCAGCTTTCCCTTAAAATAAGTTGTTTGCCCCCAAAAGTCAGTTTTAGCTTGCACAATAGACATAACAAGACTTCATTTCAAAGTTGCTGACAAGTAAATCAGATCTGGGGCCAGATCCTCAGCTGATGTAAATTGGCATAGCTCCATGGTCAGCAATGGAATTATGCCAATTTATACCAGCTGAAGATCTGACCTTATATCTTTACTCACTCTCTTTGCAGACTTTTCTCCAGAAGCAGCTTCAGGTAATTTTACATTCTCCCCAGAATTCTCCCTGTCAAATGGTTTTACATGACCACTCCTGCCATTCCAGGAGGGTTCTCAGTGAAAATGGCCCCTTTAGTAACTACCTAAATGGACAATCAGTCCTTTATCCATAAGAGTCCAGTGCCCTACTAGAGAGGAGTGAGACTCAGCCATTTCCTTTGTGGCTAGCACCAAGTCCTTCCCATCTACTGAAAGCATACCAGAAGTAGCTGTCAGCTCTCCTCCCTGGAATTTTGGCATGGGCAAGGGGACTAGAACCCACATCAGTTTTTGACTATATGCCAAACTTTGCAACTGGGTATATCTATGGGGGATTAAAATTGGCAATAACTGCTGTGGATTTGGATCTTCCCTTTCTTCCTGCTCGTCAATTGGAGTTTCACATTGTAATGGTAACAAAAAAAGGACTTCAAAAAAAGCATCTTGGCATATTTATTCTTCCTCATCAGCTTCCATATCCAATTTAATTTCATTTTAGGAAATCTGAACTAGATATTTTAAGTGCATCCTTAAACCAGTATTTGAAGATCTTTCTACTTTATACACCACCATCAACAATAAGAAGAATTAGAACTTAGCTTGATAACTTTGTGGTAGAATAAAATATAATTTGTTCTTCCTTCAGCTATATTGGTTCTGTAGTGTAGGCAGTAATAAAAAATGTGATTTAGTCAGTAAACTGAGTGGATACGAGTTAAAAGATATAGAGGGAGTGGAAATGAGCAATCAGGGGCCATTTTTTACAGAGCCATTTTCTTGACCACAACACTTTAAACATTTATTTTTCCCAAGAAAATATGTGCTCTCTACCTGAGAGACTATTTCTTTCTTTAATGAAAAAAAAATCATTACCATCCCCTTAGACAATTTTAGTTCCATTTCCTCCAGTTGTTGTAGTCTCCAAAATCTAATCTATGGATGTATCCTTCTCTTTCATACCTCTGTCCTCCATTTCATTAATAGACACATGCACATAGAAAAATAGTCAAGACCATGGTATCTTGTTGAATACAATTATGGTTGTTAAAGTCCACATTAAAATGAACTCAGTGTACTCTATAGTGGACATGGTCTTGGACATTTCATAGTATCAGCTTAATTAAGTATCACAAAGAGAGGATAATCAGTCACTAACTACGCTGAGTTGGCTGAACCATTGATTGCTTCTGCTTCTCAGGATGTCCCATTATATAGAATAAATGAAAATTGTTGAAGTACATTGGAAACTGCTGTTTATGAAGGTGCCCCTGTGGAACTTCCTGTATCTTCTCTCATCTTTATTGAAGGACTGGAGTGATTTCTGTACTGTTTTCACTTACTGCAGGGCATTCATCCCCTTCTATAGTCCTGGGTGTACTATTCAGCTTGCCTAATTCAACTCATTGATCGCTTTGGGAAAAAGTAGAATGATACAGTAATCGGAATCTCTGCTACCTCCTGCTAACCTGGATGCATTCCTAAATAGCTCCCATTATAGACTTCAATCACATCTTGCATCCCAAGTGACGATAGGCTGGTCTCGTAACAGGTAGACACATCTGTTCTACTCTGTCAGACTTGACTTACACTGATTGTATTCTGAAATAATTACATCTTTTATTCCAAATACAGTATAAATCTGTTTGGGATTAATGTATTACTTTAAAAATGGTTACAAATTGCTACTATTTGTTGTATACCTCAATACATATTTGCATATTTTGTGTTATTGTTTATTCATTAAATACTTAAGTATTTATGGCTTAAAATTACCTTTACATCTGACATTATTTTAAGAAATGTTAGGACTTGTTGGCCTTTAATTTATGCAATAGCCACAGGATAGAAGAGGTCATTTTATTTATTTAAAAAATATATTTTAAGAAATTGATGAGTACAGTTAACTCTAACTGAAAAAGAAACTGCAAGCAAATTCACTTAACATGCTGGAAGAGAAATGTAATGAACAAAATGTAATAATAATATGCAACAGATACCTGATCTGTTGGACAGTGTTTAGCACATTGCAGGTGCTAGACATAATACAGATAAATATTGATAGTTTATAATTAATACAACAGGCAAAATGGTTATGTACCATACTATTTACTCTGTTTTTTATCATTCTTTGGTGTGTACGCAGGTACATGCAGGCTAAATAAAAGTAGTAGTATGAAGAAAGGAGAAAGAACGAGGGGCAGAGAAAGAAAGAAAGAAAGAAAGAAAGACATAAAAATGATAGGGATGCTGAAGGTAGAAAAGGAGAGAGATGTATGTAGAGTAGTTTGGAAGGATGTTTTCCTTCACTCAGACCAGAACTTGCTATTTTTCTTCTTCTTCTTCTTCTTCTTAAGGGACTATTTGGGCAAAATGTTCTTTCTTCTTTTCTTTCTTTTTATTATGATAGATATGGATGTTCTTTAAACCTCTGATCTATTTCTCTATTACATTAGTTGTTGGGCAATTCCATCTCCTCCAACCGCCCTTCACCCCTTTAAAAGACCAAAATCAGTCTTTTTCTTTAGACTATGGTGGGAAAAATGATTGCTGAGTTCTTAACTAGAGTACACTGCAGCTTTTTCACCATATTTGTGTGCTTTATCAGGTTTAATCAGCTTCACTGGAACAGAACACATGGGTCAAACCCAATTAGAATCTTTCTGTAGCTTTCAGTGGGTTTTGGACCAGGCCCAGGGTTGTTTCTCATGTGTCCCTGACTTACCTATTGCTGGGTCAGTCCAGCCCAGCAAAAGCCATTTTCAATCAGGTTCTCAGTGACAGAGCTCTCTGATTAAATAATTAAACATTTTATCTTAGCCCTTGTAGCTGTCTGACTCTGTACATTTACCTTGTTTCCAGGAAAGGTCTCATTAAATCTCAGTTCTTAAAAAGTAATTTATTTCATTGGGATCAGAGTCCTTTTGTTGCAATAGGGGGCCAGTCCCACTTCCAATTCTGAACAGGCAAACCTCTGTGAATGGGCATGAACCCAAACATTAGCTATGGGTTTGCAGTGACTTCAACCATGATTTAAAAAAAGCAAAACAAAAAAACAGGTTCGTTCAATTGTGAATCTTTTCATTCTTCAATGCCATCTGAGCCGGATTAGAATTTTATATCACTTTCTCCTGGACCTGCAAGCCGACCTCAACTAGTCCAAGATACTTGTTATCATGTTCACTGATATGGATGAGTCACTATAAAGAAAAACAAATGAGAAAAAGCATATGAGGAAAGTAACCTTAAAAAGGATTTAACGAGTGCTTAGTTTCCCTTTCTTAAAGGAAAGCCTGGTATCTTGGTACTAATATAAAAAAACCCTGATTAGGAATGATTATATATATAAAAAAAATCCTAATGAATTTTTCTAAAAGGAAACCCCAAATCCCGCTATATTGTTTTTTGACACATTCTAAGTTCCTAGGTGCTGACCGGAAATGGGCATTTTTATCTTCCATAAAAAGCATTCCTGGCCCTATTTTTTTTTTTAAAGCTGACTTAAAATTTGAGTAGAGCCAATCCATTATGTATGTGCTTTCACAACCCATTCTGTGACAATGAGCTATGCCATTTGTATCTGATTCAGACCTTTTATTTCACTGACAACTTAATAAACCTCAAACTGTACCCTCAAACACTGTAGTAATAGCATAATTTTTGGCATATCTGCATAAAACAAATCTAAACAAAAATCACCACCACCACAACGTTGGTTGAGAAACTGATCTGGCTCTCCATCCTTCTGTTACCTGATCATATTCAGGTATGTTAGCATACATAGTGTATAGGATCACTCATTCTTTGGAAATCAGCCTCAGCATGATGGAGATACTGGTTGTGACTCCACAGCCAAAGCCGCACGGAAAAATGCAGCTGAAGTTGAACCTAATCTCTTAACTTTATATGCAAAACAAAATATTTCCTCTCCATCGAAGGCATTCAGACTGGATTTTTGTGAACATTTCAAGTAAATCCTCTAAATGTGTTAAAAATTGGAAGCATATAAAATGACGCATTTAAACCCCAAATCACTGGTTTTATAGGGGCAGATCTTCTGCTGGAATCGATTAGTGTGGCTGCATTATCTTCAGTGTCCCTGTCACAGGGGTTTGGCCCTTGCGAATGAAGTAGATCCAGCTCCTCTGTCATGGCAGGTGCCCCCATTTGCTCAATTAAGAGGGCGGGGCAGCAACTGAGGGCTATTAAAGACCAACGAAAGTGAGTGATTTGGAGGAGACTCAGTATGAGTCAGTCAGGATAGTGGAGGAGGTAGCTGGAGAGCACAGTAAACTCTCTCTGCAGGTCCTCCCTGGCAAGAGGGAGGAATTGTCTAGGAGACTTTATTTTTTGGGACCTGGTAGAAGGCTGAAGGCAGGACAGCAACAAGAGGGATTTGCTAACAAACTTTCCCTAACCAGGGCCAGCAGACTGAAAGCAGGAGGAGGAGCAGTGGAGGGAGTTACCTGCTGACTCTAAGTTGGAGAGCCAGAGCCGAGGACTGGAGAGGGCTGAAGGCAGGGTAGAAGAAGAGGGGCTTACATGCTGATGGCTCTATGATGGACCCAGGGGAGCAGTGAGAGGGCCAGAGGCAGTGAGGGATAATCCCCTGGTAAAGACTTCCTGGCAGTGAGGCTATGGGGATTCCTGCTGGTATGAGAACCTTGCACACCAACTGTAAGGGCTGGGGGGGGCTGTACTGGAGAGGCAGATCATGGTGAGGGATGCCAGGGCATGGTGAGATGAATGCCCCCTTGTGACAGACTATGTGGGTGTTGTCCTATAAAAGTCTCATTGGATTCCTTTGAGCCCCTCTAGTTTAATAGTGCAAAAAAACCACTTTTTGCATATCTACGGTTTAGTGATCTCACTGTCACAGAATGGAATGGGAACACTCTTTGGATGGTCCTCCTCTAGATTCCCTAAGATCCATTGGAAGCATCCAGCTGTATTGTTTCCCTCCCCACCCCCACCCCCATCTGCTATTCTAGAAAGGTTGACAATTAGGCCCCGTCTACTCCTAAATTCCCAGGAAAGATCTTCAGGGTTGTGGGAACCCTGCAACCCAAGCAGCTGTGGGACCCCACAGCTGTTACTTTAAAGCATTTGATCTCATTATGGGGCCTGATGCAGTCTGGAATGCACCAACAAATAGGGAATATAAGCAGGTATCCTGCTTCTGGGAAGAATTTTCAAAGAAGATAGTGGGATGAAAGCTCAAAGAAGAGCAGTGAAAATGATTAAGGAGAGTTTGACTTGTGAGGAGAGTGAATTGCCTGACTCACCACTTTACTATTCCAGTTTTAGTTTTGTGTAGCTCCACTAATTTCAGTGGAATTACACTGTTGTGAAACTGAACTGACAGTGGAAAATCAGGCTAATAGTATGGGAAGCTTGGGTGAGTGAGAATTAAAGCAGGCACATTATGATTGTATACAAATATTTGAAAGGTGTAAGGCGAGGTAAGGATTAGTTAGCATGAGCTGGGGGTGATGGAATTAATCTGAACAAAGGACAATTCAGGCTGAGTATAAGGAAAACATTCCTATGGTGAAGTCTAATTGAGTGGGGAGTATTCTCCCAAGGGAAATTATTGGAGCCTGAGCACTTGAAACATCAACAATACTTTTTTTCAGAAGTGGCCATTAACATTGAGTGCCCAGCTTGAAACACAAAGAGTTTGATTTTAGAGACACCAAGCACCCACAACTCCCATTGACTTGAATAGGACTTGTAAGGCCTGATTCTCTTGACTACAACAGAGTTGCTCCTTTGAAAATCTGAAAAAATCATGAGAGAATATTTGGTAAGACTGTGGTTGCCAATCTTTCCCATATCAGGACCCCATTTTCCAAGGCAGGATCTTCATATGTCCTTCTTTCTATCTTTCTTGAATCTAGCAGGAATTTAGCAATATTGGAAGGGCAGGGTGATCATGACTTCCTGACACTTGTTCATGCCCCCCGCGCTGAGTTGATAACCTATATTGCAGAAAATTGGCTAGAGGCTAGACTTAATCAGTCTGCTGTATCTTTTGAATCTCCACTTTCTCTGAATCTATTACACTATTTCCTAATTTAATTTGTTGTGATTAATATATTGTTGCAATGTTTCCTGCCATTACAGTCTGTAGGAGAATTTAGTTATAATGATGGCTAAACTCAACAGCAAATTTTAACAACAGGAATTATAGGGCCATTATGCAGAAATGTCTGGTGAATTATACAATTGTATGTACCACAATATAAATCTCAAAGATATTAAACCTCTTATTGTTTCTTTGAAGCAGCTAGCCTGGGTGCCAGCCAAAATGTAAAATTAGTTCACAAAAGCAATTTACAATTATTTTTCTTTATCTTCTGGGCTTTTCAGAAGACTGTTAGCTGAAGCTCTGACTCTGTATTAGCTCAGTTGATAGAAGAGTCTTATTTACTTACTCATACTGCATTAGTCCTGCAAGGTGGCAATAGTATTCCAAATAGAATTCAATTTTTTAGAAGCTGGTTACTACCAAGCAAACATTCCAAAGTGATTTATGAATGCATAAAAGTGTCAGGTTAGCAACTCTGAGAACATTTACAAAATGAGCACATGAAATAGTAAATGCTCATCAGACATTGGAAGGCAGACACAAAGTTTTTGTTTCTCTAACAAACTTTCAGTACAAATGCACACTGCTGCAAAAAAGTGAGGAAGAACAGCAGTTTGCAGTTGTAATTTGAGAACGCTGTGGATACTTTATAGCACTCTAAATGCTTTGCCAGATGAGTAACATATTTTGCAAATAGTGATAGGCGAGCCTCAAATATCTGAAGGCTTGGCTTGAATGAGGCCCTTCCTGCCAAAAGAAAAGCCTTAGGCTTGGTCTACACTACCCCCCTAATTCGAACTAAGGTACGCAACTTCAGCTACGTGAATAACGTAGCTGAAGTTCGAAGTACCTTAGTTCGAATTAGTTCGAACTTACCTTGGTCCACACTCGGCAGGCAGGCTCCCCCGTCGACTCCGCGGTACTCCTCTCGGCGAGCTGGAGTACCGCAGTCGACGGCGAGCACTTCCGGGTTCGACTTATCACGTCCAGACTAGACGCGATAAGTCGAACCCAGAAGTTCGATTTCCAGCCGTCGAACTAGCGGGTAAGTGTAGCCAAGGCCTTAGATGCTTGCTGAAAGCTCAGCTAATCCTTTTCAGGTCTTCTCTGTGTTGTCCAATCAACTCTTTACTCCAACTGCCTCCTCCTCCACCCTTCCTTGAATTCAAACCATTTTCCCTCTAGGCTAATCACCACAACCTGGACTCACTGGCTGCTGTTTACTCTCCCTCCTTTCTTCTTTTGTATATCACAATTTCTCTTCCCTTGGTCTGTTCTCCCTACAACTCCAGCTTCTCTCTCACCTTCTCTGATATTCCCACCTAAGATCCTCAGCAGGGCCTCCAGATCTAAAAAAGTGTACTCTTTGCGGTTTCCCCTGGTCATCATCATCCCAGAGCACTTCAGGTGTATTTGAACCAATGGAAGCCCTAGAGAAAATAAAAGTTGAAAAAAACATACCTGACCTAAATCCAGCAGAGATTATCAGAGCTGTTGAAACCCTTCTAACTCCTTCTCCCTCATGTTCTTCCACCATCTGCTGGCAGAATCTCATCTCACTATTAGGCTTCTCCCTGAATTTTGCAAGACACCTTAAACTCTAAACTAGTAGGAAAATTTCAGAGCACATCAATTTACACTGGACACAAGTGAGTCCACTTCTGCTGTCTGCATCTATTGGTGAGACACTTGCAGTCTCCCCACCAGACAAGATTTTCCTTGGTAGGGTGGCTCTAAAAATCAAATTCTGAACTAAACCTTGTCCCTCCTAATTCCAGCCAGGACCAATACTCTCAGTTCTAATTCAGAGTAGAATTACGTACAACCGACTACAGACCATGCATCACAACCTTAACTCTACTATGCTAGAAATGCCAGCCTTATATCCCAACGTTTAACTATACTTCTGCGCACAATCTTTTATCATACTACCTTCTCCCAATCTAATCACCTCCTACACCAAACATCCACGACTACTAGGATATGTCTAAATTGCAGTTAAACTCCCATGGCTGGCCCATGTCGTTGACTCAGGCTAATGAGGCTCAGGTTATGAGACTGTTTAATTGCAGTGTAGACATTCAGCTCAGGCTGGAACTCAGGCTCTGGGACCCCATGAAAGGAGAGGGTCCCAGAGCTCGGGCTCTAGCCTGAGCCTATATGTCTACACCAGTGGTTCCCAAACTGGGGTTCGTGAACCCCTGGGTGGTTCGTGAAATGTTACAGGGGATTCTCGGGAAAAAATTCCCTAATGGCAGACAGAGCTGTCCCTAGAAACCCGGGGCAGCATGGGGCCAGTAGCCTGGAGCCCCTGGACTTCCAAGAGCTAAGCAGATCAAAGCAAGCATATCTATCACACTGAGGAGATTTAAACTTCAAGACTCCTTATAAGAAATGGAAAGGGAGGTGGATATTTTTTGCTGTTTTTAAAATTAAATAGGCAGCTAGTATTGTTTTTAAAATTATTATGAAGAACAAGTTTAAGCTTTGTTGCAACGTGCGTTGTTTGCCTGGACTGCTCAAGACCTGAATGCTTGTGTAGGAGGAACTCTGAGTTGGCTTCTTAAATACCTTCATGCTGTTTCACATCTGATACTCCTTGATGAAACATAGGAGCCTTGTCTTATAACAGGTGTATTCAAAGTGATACAAGCTACGAAAGTGAGATCTTGGAAGAGTGTTGCCGTTTTCATAATGTGGTAAAAATATTATAATGATAAATAATAATTAATAATAAATAGTGTGAAATAAGCATGTCATAAAAACAAATTATATTTCCAAGATCACTGCTTCTATAATTTAAACTCAGGTAAAGGAGAAAATTCCTGGAAATATTCATTTTTAAGAGGGGGTTCGTGAGACACAACATTTTAGTGAAAGGGGTTCACAGATTGTTAAAGTTTGGGAACCACTGGTCTACACCATGATTAAACGGCTCGGTAGCTGGAGCCCCAGAAGTTTGAATCAGCTGACATGGGCCAGCCGCAGGTTTTTAATTGCAGTGTAGACATACTCCTAGTGTTGGGGAAAGGGATGTGTGTAGAAGGGTAAAAATAGGACAGAGTTAAGATTATGGTATGTGTTTTGTGATGTACTTTAGTTTTGGTAATGACAAAGTGTGTGCTTGTGGCTGAAGAAGCAGAGAGTATGCACTGCTAGGTGGCTTAACCTTTGATTTCCTTGCTATTGTGGGTTTGTATAAGGCACACTATGCACGTAGTAATCATAACTGCTGCACAATGGAAGATTTTTGTGTATTAATAATATATGGTTTTCATTCAACTTTATGTTGTGTTTCTAATCTGGAGAACAAGGTTCCTAAGGAAGCTACTAATTCAGACTCACTTTTGTGGTAGTGATTTACCATACTTTACAATTTTTATCATTTTCTGGCTGATCCAAGGACATTAAACCTAACTTGGCTTGTTTTTTAAAGTGATTCTTCTGTGTAGAAATACGGTTGAACTCAGACTCTATCAACTAAAACTCCAAAAAGGAAACTATCATGAATTCAACTCTCAGAGAGAAAGATACTGGATTACTTAGATAGTCACAATATTAGTCATTTGCCACCACTGACACATGCATAAATATAGACTAATCTAGACTTGAGCTGAGCAAACATTTTTGTGTACATTTTTCCCACAAAAAATGATTCTGAAGATTTGGGTCAATTTTGGCAAACTGTTTCAGTTGGGGAAAAAAATTGGAAATATCAAAATAGTTTGTGTCGCCATTTCCAAAATAATACATTTTGATTTTTTATTTGTGCAATTCCCTCAGTTTTATTTTTTTTTAAATAACACTTTCAAACATTTTTGAAAAAAAATTGAAATGGAAACAAAAGGTTTTGTTTCAGTTGTCCAAAAACAATTTTTTGTCACCATTTCAGTTAAGTGAAAATTTTGAAACAGTTCCATTTAAAGTCAACCAGAAATGATTTTTTTTCTCCTCAGACCTGCATGCAAATGAACTATTCAGTTATTTGCTCAGCCCTAGTCTAGACATATGGTTGTACTGGGAAAAGGCACCAATTTTTTTTAAAAAACAAATCAGCTGTAGTCCACTGTAAATACAATAGTACAAATGCTTAAGCAGACACAGAAAAGCTTGATTGTCTTGCTCTGGATTGAAAATAGTCAAATCCTTTTTTAAATTCCCTTTCCAAAAAAATTCTTCATTGGCTGAGACCCAGAGCAAACTTTTGTTAATTGAATTTTAAGTTTCTGAAAATAAGCAGAATTTGGCTAGAACTGTATGAAACTCAACATTTTCATTTCCTAACCTGATCTAAAAAAGAACTCTGAAGTGCTCCAAAGCTTGTCTCTTTCACCAGCAGAAGTTGGCCCAATAAAAGATATTACCTCACCTGCCTTGTCATTTTCATTCACACAGATTCATGCAAATTTGTATGCAAAGTGTGTTAGGCACTTCACAGAAGACATGGAAAGACTTTGTTCTTGCCCCAGGGAGTTTGCAATTTCAATTTTAGACTTAAAATGAGTACGTGGAAAATATTATAGACTAGATGGGGTAAGGAGGAGGCAGGATTACAGCAATATGATCATATAGTTATTTGGTTTCATTAAGGCTAGTAAATTTTTAAAATTCATAAGAATTTATCCCATGTTTGTAAAGAAAAAATCTAGGTCCATAATGCTCAGCATTAAGATAATACCTAGTCTGATAGTCTGTGTTGAATTCAGATTGAAGCTAATGTAACGTCTTGTTTAAATCAGAGTTTTATTAAAATTATAATCCTGTATTTTCTTTGACTGTTGTTGGGTCTTTTTGTTTCCAAAGAGGAGGACATATAATGATTGTACATGGCTTTTCACTGCTCCCTGAGATGTGCCAGATATGAATAGCTTATTATTTAAAATTTCACATCACTTGAGCTTCCTTTCTGAGAAATCATGTCAAAGCACTTAGAGAAAATCTGCACTTCATAAATATTGAATTGTGTCATTTGTCTATGTATGTGTCTGTTTTCTATAAATTAAAAAAATCAGCAATTATTACTGAATTAATTTTTTATCTACTTTAAAATGCAATTTATGTGGTAACATTTGAAAACTCTGTAACATCTGTTTGATGAATCTGGGCACTGCTTTCAGACCTCTTGCAAATAACATAGGGGTTGGAGACTGACAATACAGTATGAAGAGACCCAAAGGAGATAGCAATAATTTTATATAGTCTTGAAAAGCGAAGGCTTTAGAGCAGAGAAGGGCATGATCACAGTCTATAAATACCTTCAAGGCCACAAAATGAATGAAGGAGAGTAACTCACTTACATAGCAGGGAAGAATAATTCCCTCCACTGCAGGAATTACTGGATGAAATTCTCTGGCCTATGTTATATAGGAGGTCAAAGTAGATTATCATAACAGTCCCTTCTAACTTTAAAATCTATGAATCACAGTATCCAAGGATGGCAATTCAAACAAAGGACTAAAGATGAGAAAAGTTTAACCTAGATATTGGAACAATGTTCTTAATAGTAAGAGTAATATGGGGATCATCATTGTCTGATGTCCCCCACCAAGAAATGGTTATAAATATGCACCATCATCACTCTATATAGAGAGTAACTTGGAAAACAGTGCTCAAATAAGAACTTGAGAACCCACATCCCTAAACTGTTCTGTACCAGAGGCAGCACTGTTATGTAGCATATCTACCATTGCACCTGCCCAATGCAGCCTCACTGTTCTGGAGGCCTGATCAGCATGGAGAGCACCAATAGCTCCTTGTACCTATGCAAATCTGTATGAGCTGTGGTGTAAAGTAGCCAAATGCATTCAAGGTTGTGGCCTTGTCTGTTCATACATCTTTAAACCTTCTGTAGTGTTTATCAAACACTAATGCCTGCAGCAAAAGAATAAACAGGCACCTGTTCCTAACTGGAAAATGATTTTTCTGTTTTACTTTCATTGTCTACTTTGTTCCCTCTAAAACTCAATTTGAAAGCTAGTCCTGTCACAGCTCCAGGAACTCCCACAACAGCATACAGTCAAGAGCCAGTTAGATTATGAGGTTAGGGAGTATGCTGTATAAGTAATCCTGCAAAATGCAGGTGTCAGACTACATGACCCAAATGCTTTTGTTTTCTCTGACCCTAATCTCTCTCTGATTCATTGACCTTTTATTCTGGAAAAGGCTTTTTGTATGATTCTTTACTTATTTCTTTGCCTCTATATTTGACACGTATAGGAAGATGCAATGCCTGGTATTATAAGAAGAAATGGAGCAGGGTAAATGATTCCTATACAAAGGGACAAATATTGAAGAAAAGTGCTATATGAGAGCTAAATATTATTGTATACAGCAGCTTGTTATTACTTGCAGAGGGAAAATAATAAAATCTGGGAAGAATTTCTGGAAGATCTCATATGTGGAAGCCATATTTAATTTTCCTGTGTGAAACTGTTTACATTTGGACACTTTGTGTTGCAGACTATAGATTTGGGGTCAAATTTACAAAGGTATTTAGGCACCTTTAGTGCCTAGTGGGATTTTCAAAAGTGTTTAAGCAGGTGAGACAATCAGTCTCACTGACAATCTGCATCTGCAGATTTAGGCCTCTACATACATTTGAAAATCTGGGGCCAATCCTAATAAACTGGGATTTGTGCTGTCGCTGGATAGAGGCCTGAGGTAAACTAAAGTTGAATGAGAAGGTGAGATATTAAACTGGTTATAAATAAGATTTGCAATACTTGGGTGGAAATGTGAATGTGATGGGTTGTCCCCCTGATGTACTGGGATGCCACTAAGCCCATCTGTTCCACCAGCCTGGGTCCCCATTACCCTGTCTTGCTGAGACAGGCTCTTAAGCTGCCTCTAACACACACACAGGCGGGACCACATCCAGCTGCAGAAAAACACAGACACTGAGATCAGCTCTGGGAAAACTCAGCTTAAGGGACTTGTCCCCGCACTCATGTGCCCATCTTCCTTGCAGTGCAGACCCAATGGTATATTGTCTTCGCTGTATAGAATAATCTGCACAGCACAAGCTCTTAAAAAATCGCCCTCTCCCTCAATGTGAAGAGAGATATGCCAACTTCCCTCCCCCCATTAGAAATTGCACAAACTAGGTTTAATAATAAACAAAAAAAAATTATTAACTTGATTTTAAGTGAATATAAGGGATAGCAAACAAAACAAAGCAGATTACCAAGCAAATAAAACAAAACATGCATACTAACCTTAAGATCTGAAAGAGACTGGTTTCAAGAATTTCTTACCCTAAATATTATTTTAGGCAAGTTGCAGAGTTTCTGTAGCTTAGAGTTCCAGTTATTTCTTCTTACAGACTGGACTCCTTTCTCAGTCTGGACTCACCCCTGCCTTTCCCTTCAGGTTGGTTCCTTTGTCCCTTCAGGTATTCTCAGCAGTCCATCTTCTTGGGTAGGCAATGGAAGAGAGTCCAGATCAACCCTCTCCCCAACCCTGAAAAAGGATTTATCTAAGATGGGAATCCTTTCTCTGATCCCCACCCCCCTACAGTGGAAAAGTACCAGCAGTGTCCAAGGGGATATTTTTCATCAGGTGACATTATCACTTGACCTTCTAGTGTCAATGCAGCATCCCAGGAAGCACCTCAGGAAGGTGGGAGATTAGTATCTTCAGAGTTCTATTGTCCTTCTTAAATGGATCATTCAGGATGATTGCCTACTGTCTGGTAGGTGTTCCCCTCCCAAGTACACACACAGTTGTAATTGTTACATAGTCAATATTCCTAACTTTAGATACAGAAATTATACATGCATACAAATTGGATAATCACCTTCAGTAAATCATAACTTTTACAATGATATCTTACATGAGCCATCTTGCATAAATTATATCTTAGTTATGCCATATTCATATCATAACCATATTTCTATGAAAAATATGGGGTGTAACGTCACAGTGAATTTATTAGCTTAATGACTGTATGAAATATTTGTGTAACTTCAAAGATTTTTTTCAGTTCATGAGTGTTAATAATGACAAAATTAAAAAGAGAGAGACTACTGTTAAGTGTATATGGCACTTTAGTGCACACAAACCACAGGTACCTTGTCCTGATATTTAGCAATGTGTTGAGAGAGGCAATGTATTGTATCCTGCTTAGGGACTGATCCAGAGACAACTGAAGGCAACTGAAGTCTTTTTATTGACTTGGGCTTTGGATCAGATTCTTCCATGTGCAATGCAAAGCACATCCCATTCCACCTCCCCTCAGCCAACCACACTTCACCTCTGCAGAGCCATAATTGAGTACTATGTATCTCTAGAAACGACCCCCTTTGCCCTTCTCCATTTCAAGATTGTCCACAACTTAGTATTTGTTCTCCTTGGCTCTTCTCCCCGATCCAAAGAGTTTCATAGATGAGCCTATCTTTAGGGGGAAATGAATGCTGCTTCCTTTCGGTACCCTGCAGTGCAGTGGGATTTCTACTCTAGCACTGCAACTTGCAGAGTCTCTGCTAGAAAGGATTGTTTTACTCTGTTAAATTCTTTTCCCTTTCCGTGTGTAACCCTACCAACACCAGGGAAGAAGAATAGCTGGGAGGCATCTAGTTTGATATTGTATTTTGCTTTTGTCTGGCTGTTTGTAGAATCCCGTCTCTGTCATGGATATCAAACAGTGCAAACCCTCTTTAGGGTTATTGAGTTTCTTGCACAGTGGGATATGATAATATCTCACAATATAAACTGGATCCTCTTTGAGATTTCAATCTAACACATCTGACTATATTTGGGTTTTTTTTCCTGGGAAAGGTGTTTGGGACAGAGCCCATTTTCCTGCTTCCAGTACATGAACATGGCAGGACCAAATGTCATTTTCTAGCAATTCTGTTGTTTTTCTTCCCCTGAGGCCATGAAGTTTTTAGTTAGAATTTATTTTATGCCTCATTACTTCAAGAACCTGCTCCTCATTAGCTTGTGCTTTACTGTTTTATGAATCATACTAGAGTCAAGGTTAGCTGGGGGTGCAGCCATGAGCCTGATTCTCCACTTCCAAGCATCCTACATACATAACACTAGGTGTTGTTGGCCAGCAAAGAGGCTCAGGTTCAATATCTTGAGGTTCCTCTTCAAATTTACAAAACACCCAGTCTCCAGCCAGAAACCTAGGAAAACTAAATACTTTCTCTTGGCATCTTCACAAGGAATGCTTCCCCTCCTCCAAGCACTGAGTCAGTGTATGGAACAAGGAAAACTTTAAGGAAGATAGCATTAGTTTGGGGAAAAACAATAATAAACAATATGTTTATACAAATAATAAGTAAAAACTCCCATCCCTACAGTATCTTTCGCAGTAGCCCTTCACCTCAGTTTCCCCATCTGCTGGTGTAGACATCCAATGAACAAGTGTCCCTTTAACACAGCGCTTTCCCCCTTTCATCTCTGGTACACCCCCATGCGAGATTTGTTGTCAGTGGTTAACAAAGTCCCAGAGCATGGCAGTGCATTTGGGCAGGTTCATCTCCAGCTGCTGCGAGGATATGCTGACTGGCTTTTGTGATAAGACACCTTTTGCCACCCCATCTCACCGCAGTACTGAGTCCCAGTCTTCAGGCTCCACTACTGAACCCAGCTATAGCAATTACAGCTCTGATGGTGAGGGTAGAAGGGTTCTTATTAGAGTTAACTGAGCTCTGTCATTCTGCAGCTTCAGCAAAGAGCCACTTGAGAAGAGGGTTAAATGACTTATACAGTATGTCCTTTGAGCAGTCCTTGCCACCAGAGATTTGCTCCTTACCACAGTGCAGAAGCCCCTGCTCTATTCTGTTTGGTTTGTGTCCAAGTGTCCATGTGTCCATCACCCAGTGGTGCAAGATTGAGGTTTGGTTAAGTGACTCATGGCATATTTAGTACTGTTCTGTGGCCATTTTGTCTCACAATAGGAATAACAACATTACCATTATCCCTGGACCCAAAACTTAAACTTTAAATAAAATCACCACAATGTACACACATGTAACAAACCTGCAAATAAAGTCTGTTCCATTTTGTCTCTTCTTCTGGTTCACCAATATGTGGCAGCAGAGAATCATAGAAAATTAGGGTTGGAAGAGACCTCAGGAGGTCATCTAGTCCAATCCCTTGCTCAAAGCAGGACCAACACCAACTAAATTATCCCACCCAGGGCTTTGTCAAGATGGGCCTTAAAAACCTTCTAAGGATGGAGATTTCACCACCTCCCTAGGTAATCCATTCCAGTGCTTCACCACCCTCCTAGTGAAATAGTGTTTCCTAATATCCAACCTAGACCTCCCCCACTGCAACTTGAGACCATTGCTCCTTGTTCTGTCATCTGCCACCACTGAGAACAGCCAAGCTCCATCCTCTTTGGAACCCCCCCTCAGGTAGTTGAAGGCTCCTATCAAATCCCCCCTCACTTTCCTCTTCTGCAGACTAAATAACCCCAGTTCCCTCAGCCTCTCCTGGTAAGTCATGTGTCCCAGCCCCCTAATCATTTTTGTTGCCCTCTGCTGGACTTTCCAATTTGTCCACATCCTTTCTGTAGTAGGGAGGAGGGCCCAAAACTGGCTGCAATACTCCAGATGTAGTCTCACCGGTACCGAATAGAGGGGAATAATCACTTCCCTCAATCTGCTGGGAATGCTCCTACTAATGCAGCTCAATATGCCGTTAGCCTTCTTGACAACCAGGGCACACTTCTGACTCATATCCAGCTTCTCGTTCACTATAATCCCCAGGTCCTTTTCTGCAGAACTGCTGCTTAGTCAGTCAGTCCCGAGCCTTTAGTGGTGCATGGGATTCTTCTGTCCTAAGTTCAGGACTCTGCACTTGTCCTTGTTGAACCTCATCAGATTTCTTTTGTCCCAAATCCTCCAATTTGTCTAGGTCACTCTGGACCCTATCCCTCCCCTCCCCTCCAGCATATCTACCACTCCCCCCAGCTTAGTGTCATCTGCAAACTTGCTGAGGATGCAATCTATCCCATCGTCCAGATCATTAATAAAGATTAATGACGCTCTTGCTCTCTAGAAGTACAGACCACAGGCTTACACATACTCATTTAGATCTGTGAAAAGTGGGCCAGATCATCTGCATTAGCAGCAGCACAAGGGGATGGAAAATTATGCTAACCAGGTATTCCCCTAGCTTTGAGGTGGGGGAATTCCATCCCCATCCCATCGTTCACCTCTAGCACTGGAATGTGGTGGGGGAAAGCAGGGAGGAGGACATGGTCAGTGTACAGCTGCATTCTAATGATCCCCTGCCAATATAATGCCACTGTAGAAGCTATTCCTAGCCAACGTAAATTAGGACAGTGCTGAGACTACTGGCTCTCAGAAGTCCTAGGTTCATCAGGGAGGTACAAACATAGCACACAGCCACCTTTGTCCTTCTCTTTGGATCCCTGTGCTGAGTGCAGCTAGGCTGGACCTGAGCATCAGAGATAGTGAGTGCAAAGAGGGAGCAAAATGCTACCAAAACAGAACGTTAGCAGGGTATATTTGCTTTGTCTGGTTTTAAGTGACTGCCCAAGTGTGACAGGTAGCAGAGAAGTACCATCCATATTTCCCAAAATGGAATTTTCCAATGATTCTAGCTTCAAACCTACTACTTCCCACAATGATGGAGTGGGAATAGTTCCACCCATATCCTGCTGTGGAGTTCTCCTCTACAGTCACTGAATGAGGAGGCACCAGCCAGTTGTCCTGTGCAGTGTTAATACATCATGCAGATAATTTTTTATCATTCTTATTCTGTCATTACATTATTATTTCCTGTGGTGTTTAAGTCCTGAGTGTATCAGGTCATCAGCAGTACAGGCTTTTGTCAAACAGCTATCTTAAATTAGCTGAATATTAAAGGTTAGGCACCGGTGTTGTGGAACACCAGTGCAGCGATTCTAATCAGGCTCATATCTAGACTCCATACATAGATTCTGAGCCAGATCCTTAGATATTGTAAACCAGCATAGTTCCATTGAGCTATTCTGATTCACACCAGCTGAGGACCTGGCAGTGAGTCTTTATGAAGGTTTATCTTGGGTCCACATACAATACAGATAGATATTAGAATTCAGGCAAATTATTTTGTGTATACATCAAAACATGGATGTATGCATTTGCTTGGAAGTCATTTTACTCCCTGTGCTTCATGAACTCATCCTTCGCCCTCTCCAGCAGACGTTTAAATAATCCCTTTAAAAATCCTGGCATAAGAGGATGCCAACCCTCCAATTTAATTTTTATTTTACTATTCCAAACTGTCTCTCACCGGCTAGTGGTCCCATAACAGACCATGCCTGTGTCTGTGGGTGTGTGCTGCACTCCAGAAGTGATTAACACTCCAGCGAGACATGATGACGTCTCAAGGTCTGTGCTAGGGAAGGTACATTTTAATTTTGGACAGGGTGCCATAGGACCTCTGCCAGCAGAGGAGGCCAAGGTTTCATAGTTTCCAAGGCCAAAAGGGACCATTATGATCATCTAGTCTCATCGCCTGTAACACAGGCTATAGAACTTCCCCAAAAGAATTCCTACAATGTATATTTTAGGAAAACATTTAGTCTTGATTTTAAAATACTCAGGGATAGAGAATACATTATGACACTCGGTAAATTGTTCCAATAGTTACTTACTCTTACTGTCAAAAATTTACATCTTATCTCTGAATGTACCTAGTTTCCACATCCACCTAGCGAATCATGTTATACTTTTTGATGCAAGACTGCAGAATCCATTGTTAAATATTTGTTTCCCAATGTAGATACTTATAGACTGTAATCTAGTCACCCCTTAACCTTTTCTTTGTTAAGTTAATAGATTGTCCTCCTTGAATCTATAACTATAAGGCATGTTTTCCAGTTCTTTAATCATTCTCTTGGCTCTTCTCTGAACCATCTCCAATTTATCAAAAATTTTCTTGAATTGCGGGCACAAGTACTGGACACAGTATTCCAGCAGTGGTTGCACCAGTGCCAGATACAGAGGTAAAATAACCTCACTACTCCCACTCAAGATTCCCCTGTTTATGCAACCCAGAACCCCACAAGGTGTTTTGGCCACAGCATCATAGTGGGAGCTCGTGTTCAGCAGATTGTCCACCATGACCTCCAAATCTTTTTTCAGAGTCACTGCTTCCCAGAATAGAGTCGTCCAGCCTGTAAGCATGGCCAAAATGTATACATTTTGTATCCTAGATGTATTCATTTATATTTAACTGTATTACATACATATTGTTCCTTTCACCCAGTTTACCAAGTGATCCAGATGGCTCTGAATCAGTTACCTCTTCATTATTTACCACTCCACCAATTAATGTCATCTGCAAACTTTCTCAGTGATTATTTTGTTTTCTTCCAGGCCATTGATAAAAACGTTAAATAGCACAGGTCCAAGACGCGAACCCTGAGAAACACCTGCTGGATGATGAATCTGCATTTACAATTACACTGAGACCTATCAGCCATGTTTTTAATGTTTTTAAGACATTAAATGTGGGCCATGTTTAATTTATAGTTCTAGGTATTTTTAATAAAAAAGTCATGTGGTACCTTTATCAACCAAGCTTGTAAGCTCATCAAACACAAAGGTATCAAATTATTTGAGACTTTAATTTCCATAAACCCATGTTTATGTGCATTAATGACATGACTTTCCTTTAATTATTTATTGATCTAGTCCCATATCAGCTGTTCCATTTTTTTTTTTTTTTTTTGCCAAGGATAAATGTCAGGCTGAAAGGCCCATAAATACCTGGGTCATCCCATTTACCCTTTTCAAAAATTGGCGCATTAGCTTTTTTCCAGACTTCCTGAACTTCCCCAGTGATCCTAGACTTACTGAAAATCAAACATTAATGGTCCAGACAGTTCCTCAGACAACCCTTTTAAAACTCTGGGATGCAAGTAATCTGGACCTGCTAATTTAAAAAACATCTAACATAGCAGTTTCTGTTTAACAGCCTCCAGTGACACTAGTAGAATGGAAAGCGTGTTATCATCACCATATGATCGGACTATATCATCTGTTTTTTTCCTCAAAACACAGAACAGAAATATTTATTGAACACCTCTGCCTTTTCTACATTATTATTGATAATTCTGCCATTTCCATCTGAATAATGGACTTATACCACTATCAGGATTCTTTTTGTTCCTAATATATTTTTTAAAGATTCCTTCTTATTGTCCTTAACTCTTCTTGCTATAGACTTCCCTTATCAATTTTCTACAATTCTTAACTTCTGATTTATATTCATTACTATCAACTTCCTCTTTCTTACATTTGTTACACAAAGTGATGTCATTTCAGCCCCTGGATGCCCTGGTCATTAAATTGGTCCATACCTGACTGGCTCTGTCCAGTTTCTGAGCTACACTGGACAGCTTCAGCACCCCTAGAACAGCAGATTCTGCATTTGCCTCATACTACTGTGACATTCTCCCACTCTGACGCCCTTCCAGTGCCCAGGTTTCTGCCAGCAGATGTTGGTGGAAACCATGGAACAACTGAGACCAGTGTCAGCTCTTATGAGCAGTAATGGAGCTCTAGAATATCATTATGTGATTTTTTTTTCATGACAAGAAGAGAGGAAACAGCAAAAGATACACTGTGTCTAATTCTTCCTTACTTTACACCTTGGGTAGTCATTTGTACAAAGTGAAGAGAAAGCGGGTTTTAAACACTCACTGGTGTAAATAAATCGAGAATTCTGACTCGTGGCTTTGTGCACCCACTTTGTACAAATGTATGACTGCATATGGAGAATCATGCCACATGTCTTGAAAACATGCACAGCACACTCACCCACGTAGTGTAAAAACATGCATATAGCACACTCTAGCCCACAAAGAATGAAGGAAAATTGTATACAACTCTTTATCCTCTAACACTGGTAACTAAGACTCTTTGCAGCTTATAACATGTATAACTATAGAAATTATAAATGTATATGTTCCCAACTGTATATTATCTAGTATACTTTTAAGTCTACTTTTAATTGACTCACACAATGGGAGTGTCACCCACTGGAAGTGGAGGAATGGGGAGAGGCTGCACCAGGTAGCAATGCTGTAAATAATGTAGGAGCTGGCTATATTTAAGGCTTCTCATCAAGTGCTATCATACTACCTGCCTTTTAGGGATCTTAAGAACACAAGAACAATCATACTGGGTCAGACTGATGGTCCATCTAGCCCAGTATCTTGTCTTCAGTGGCCAATGCCATGTGCTTCAGAGGGACTGAAGAGAACAGGCAATCATCGAGTGATTTATCCCCATCGTCCATTCCCAGTTTCTGGCAACAGAGGCTAGGGACACTTCAGAGCATGGTTTTGCATCCCTGCCCATCCTGGCTTATAGCCATTGGTGGACCTATTCTCCATGAATTTATACAGTTATTTTATGAACCCTGTTATAATCTTGGCCTTCACAACATCCTCTGGCAAAGAATTCCACAGGTTGACTGTGTGTTGTGTGAAGAAATACTTCCTTTTGTTTGTTTTAAACCTGCTACCTATTAATTTAATTTGGTGGCCCCTAGTTCTTGTGTCAGGAGGACTAACACTGCCTTATTTACTTTCTCTACACCAATCATGATTTTATAGACCCCATCATATCCCCCCTTAGTCGTCTCTTTTCCAAGCTGAACAATCATAGTCTTATTAATCTCTCCTTGTATGGAAGCTGTTCCATACCCCTAATCATTTTGTTGCCCTTCTCTGTACTTTTTCAAATTCTAAAATAACTTTTTAAACTGGGGCAACCAGAACTGCATACAATATTCAAGGTGTGGGTGTATCATGGATGTGTCAAGAGGCATTATGATATTGTGTGTTTTATTATCTATCCCTTTCCTAATGATTCCCAACATTCTGTTAGCTTTTTTGACTGCCGTGGCACATTGAGTGGATGTTTTCAGAGAATTAGCCACAATGACTCCAAGATCTCTTTCTTGAGTGGTAACAGCTAATTTAGTCCCCAACATTTTATATGTATAGTTGCATTTATGTTTTCCAATGTGCATTACTTTGCATTTATCAACATGGAATTTTATCTGTCATTTTGATGCCCAGTCACCCAGTTTTGTGAGATCTCTTTGTAACTCTTCGCAGTCTGCTTCGGACTTAACTGCCTTGAGTAGCTTTGTATCATCTGCAAATTTTGCCACCTCACTGTTCACCCCTTTTTCCAGATAAGAGATCTTATCTCGTGTCATCCAATGACCATGCATTTGATGTGATAGGCCCACGGGCATGGAACTTTCTTGAACCTAAAATCCACCTTAATCCATCTCTTCCCATGAAAAACACCTTAACATTTTTATTTCAAGGATATCTGGGGGGCTCAATTCAACATCTACTGAAATAAAAGGGCATTAGATCAGGGCCTTTATGACTACCATTAGCTCCATATTTGTTAATCCTTTTAGCATTGACTCCTTGTTTGGTTTTGCTTGTTTGATATTTATGAGGTTGGGTTTATTATGCTTTAGCTGTTTTTTTTTTTCTTTAATTATGTTGTACACTGTTTCATACACCTTACTTCATTTCACTCCATCAATAAGCACCATTCATGCATTTGCATGTATGCAGATATGTACTACTGTGCAACTTAAGCATCCTGTCTGCAGTCCACTAGTAGACAGCAGTCAGTTCAAAAATCATATTTCACAACAACACAGAAAACCTAATGGCCACAGAGACGTCTTCCTGCATTGTTACCAATGCCAGTACTGCTGGGGTATTAATCTGAGATAGTATTCTCTCTCATCATTCTTTCTATTATATTTCTGTGCTATTCTCAAGCTCATGCCTGCAGCCTGAACATAGCACAAGAATGATGCAAACTCATATTAAAGCAATAGCATGAGATTACCAGCACAATTATTTTCAACTAGGGATGAGAATATTCCTTTTCTGCTATTAATATTTGGTTTAAAAACATCCAACCTTTGTCTCACTTCATAGTTTCACATATCTGAAATTAGTAGCACTAATCTATTCTTCTGCAATAGCAGATAGTGCGTGTAAAAAAATAAATAGTACTAGCTCTAACACCTTCCATTTTAGAATCAACATTCTAAGATAGATTTTCACATTGCTGCTTTGACACATTACTCTAGCAGGGCAGGTTTGTCAGTATAACAGCAAACATTCTTTTGTTCCTTTATTTGCTTTTGGTTCAGCTGAAGATCACAATATTTCTTCCCATAGCCTTCAGAAATTGTAAACATGGAAACTGGGGGATAAAAGGGAACCAGCCATTTTCTCTTTTCTAAAGAATGCATTAAAAGATTAGCTGTATACAAGAGGAAAGCAAAATGTTGTGTCCTGGACTTAAACACCAAATGGATTACTGCAAGATCACACTATTAGGTTAGCTTGCTTTTCTTTTCGAAGACACAGCTAACTAGTATTCCAATAAACTAGAACTGCAATTTTGTGCCTCCCATATTCTAAGATTCTGAACCTAACAAAGGTTTCTTATGAATTCTATTCCTTTTCCCCTTCAAATGAATTGTACTAAGCAAAAGGGAAGATGCAAGCAACAGCCTTCTCCATTAAAGCACTGCTCTTCCTATGATAGTAGTAGGTTGCCATCTACTGGTCTTTGGCCTTTACATAAAGTCAGGCAAAAGATATTTGGGACTGGATTTCCTTACATTTCTTCTTGTAATAGAAAATGGTGTATTTCGGTTTCTCTGTTCATGAAAGGCACATTTTAAAATGCTCATTAAATATCAGAGGGAATTAAAGCACAGTATACAGGCACAAAAGTACATCACTGGTCATTAGTTCCAGGCAGAGAGTCAATAAAGTTGTCACTATCTGATGACTATTTAGTAACCTCCATAAAATGAGCTGGTGGGCTCAGTCCTTCCCCTTAAAGGACCGGGCTGAGACACAATGGCTGAGAAATATTGGGAATTTGGCAGTTACTCTCTATACCATACTTGCTTTGCTGATAATTATACTTAGCTCCTATGAATGGAGAGGGTTTAAGTTGGGGGAGCTCATAAAGTGGGGACAGGGGGGACAAGGGCTCTGTGCATAACCTTGAGTTGCAGCATCTCTGTGCCAAGACACCAAGTTCATGAAAGCCTTCTCCCATTGCTGCTACTTTATCTCCTCAGTGTATCAGTGCGTTGATGTGTCAATGTCTTGGTGTAGACACACTCAGCTCTTATGGCATTGTTGCCTGGTGTGTTGAAGAGCCAGGCAGCAGTGCTATCTGTGCCAAAACATTGGTGCTTGCAGGACTCACCACTGCACTGCTGCTTTGGTAGGCTGGGAAGCTAGTGCAGCAATATTGGGAAACCCTTTCCATTGCTGAAGTCTTGTTTCAGAGTAATACCAGACCTCCTACACACAACAACAGCTCCTGGGGTGTGGAGCCCTGGAGAAGGGCTTGAGGGGGATTAAATGGCTACAGGAGGGATGTGGGGAGGGGGAATAGATGGGCCTATAGACAGTACAGGGTGGATGGAGGGGAGAGAGGGTTTTGGTTGGAAGAAACAGCATTAGGGACAGTGGGTATGTGAATGACCTTGAGTGGGTGAAGCCCACCATCTCTGTGCCAAGGCACCAGCACTTAAAAGGATCCCCAGCAATACTGCTTTCATTGGTCAGCACATTGTACAGCATCAATACATCAGCCCAGAAAAAGAAACACTTGTTTCTCAATGCAGTATGTTCCCATTCCCCCACTCCTGCCTTAGAGCCCACCTCTGTGTCCTCTGCTATTCAGCCTGCCATCCTGCTCTGTGAAGAATGGAGCAGGTGGGTCAGGGAGGCAGGATACAGAGCTAAAAAAACAGGAGAAAGCACTTGACTATTCTGTTAGGTTATCCTGGATAAGGGGGAAACTGTGTTTCATTTTAAAATGGGCATATGTCAAACTGTATATATGTATGTAGGTTGGTGTCTGAGGCCTATGGGTGTTTTTAGCTAGAGGAATCCAGGAAAGAAGAGAGCAAAATCTCTAATAGGGAGCATTTTAAATGCTGTTTGCAAAAGTTCAGGAGTGTTTTACTAATAAAATGACATGGAAAATTCAGTCATCCTCGACAGAATTATCATCCCAAATGTTCAATCATTAAAGCGTTACACTGAAGAACTTTAATCCTGTTTTAAGTGTAAATCTCAATCCAACCTTAACTATGGAGATGCTGTTAGCATCTCCATAATATATTGTTAAACAATACATTCTTATTGCTGCAGTGCACTGGATTCATGTTTTCAGTCATTTTTCTATAACTCTTCCATGTCTTTCCTAATCAGTATGCTACATGACTGCTTTATTTAGTATGTATTCCTTAGACTAGTTCCTTCCTCCCAGCTGAATTGTTTAACATTTCTCTACAGTGAACTGCATTTGCTATCTGGTAGTTCACTTACCTAAATGATCCAGAATGTTCTTGGATTTTCTCTTTTACTATTTTATGTCTTTAAGAAAAAAAATACAGCACAAGTATTACAACAATAAATATCAAAAATCCTAAACAAAAAATGGTTCCCAACTTAGACGCTGTCTATACTCTTCTGTGCAAGAAGATTACACTAGTTGTTTCCCTATCAAAAAATAAAATCCACACTTCCAACGAATTTGGTATGTAATAGTTCCAAAGACAAAGTCTGTAATAATTTAGTCAGCCATACATTAAAGTAGGTGGATGTGAATCTATTGGTTTTGTAAGCATGCATTTACAGTCTATAAATAAGGACAACAGGTCACAAAAGACTTATCTACATGCAAATGATTTATAGTTTCAAGCCTTGCAAGAACAGTGTAGAATTGATATAAAAATGTACATTCAACCCAAACACATATTGGACCAAAATACTTCTATAAATAAGTGCAGAAATTATTACTCTAAATGTCTGCCCTGTGCTTTTCCCATATAGTGGGGTGTTAAATTTGGAATTTTGTAAATAACCCTTCAGAGACATTTAGTCCTAGGAAATGGCAATATAAATTGCCTCCTATCATCTGATTAGAATGAGATTCTATTAACCCACCTAATACGCTGCTCCCATATCTGACATTCATTTGCAACAATTCAAGCCTTGTTCCCACTGTCCTCTCAGTTTGTCGCAGTGAGAAAGTTTTCTGTTATTCAGAACTTACAAACTAGCTGAAACATTCATCATTCAATCTCCCAACAAATGGAACAGTAAGTTATACTGTGAAGTATTTCTGGTTCCACCCACCAGAGATGAGATACAGGCCCAGATTATTAAATTGTTAGGGGTATGTCTACACTTGGAGTGGGGATGTGATTCCCAGCTCAAGGATACATATGTGCACTAGCTCTCATCGAACTAGCGTGCTAAAGAGAGAGTGTAGCTGCAGCAGCATGAGCTGCGGGACGGGCTAGCCACCCCCACATAGATGCCTAGGGTCTCTGACAGGCACATACATGGGGGAGCTAGCCCATCCTGCAGCTCATGCTATGTTCTATGGTTCGATGAAAACTAGTGCACATATGTCTTCTGGAGCTGGAATCACACCCCCAGCTCCCAGTGTAGACCTACCCTACATGCAAAGTTTGCCTGTCTATGTTGTTTATTCAGAATGAGTGATATTCATGCTTTTCAGAGTACTACCACATGACCAATGCATCATTGAAGCCACACGGAAAACTTTGACAGAAATGTCACGTGAAGGGCCAGCATAAGGCCTTCCTTCTCCCTCAAGGAAGCCTGGAGAGCATGTCTCTGGCTCAGTTCCCTCCAGACCTCCACTCTGCAAGAGCAGCCAGTTCTCTGAAACCTGCTGCCTCTTTTTCATTCCTTCCAGATAACAGAGAGCCTTCCCTACAGGGCTGACACCTCTGACAGGGCTTGCAGGATGGAGCTGACTGCAATTGTTTCCATTAACCTCTCTCTTCCCTGACTCAGTGTGGGGTTTGAATGCCTCATCACAGAAGTCTATCTTGCCTTCCTAGAGCTCTCAGGCATGCAGGATTAATGGCTGATGCTACATCCCTTAATATGATACAGTGTGCTCTCCCCCACTGTGTCTACCTAGCTCTTGACCAGTGTCAAAGGTAGGGACACTAGTCCCATACAATTCTTGTGTTCATTGCAATTGTGGCTGGCCCTTGCACAGGAACGCAACAGGTAAGGAAGGCTTCATATCTTACCACTTCAGCAGCTAAGCATAATTTGTTCAGAGTAAATTGGTTAGTTACATTCACTATAGTTAAACAAAAAGAACAGGAGTACTTATGGCACTTTAGAGACTAACAAATTTATTAGAGCATAAGCTTTCGTGGGCTACAGCCCACTTCTTTGGATGCATAGAATGGAACATATATTGAGGAGATATATATACACACATACAGAGAGCATGAACACACATGTATGTGTGTATATATATCTCCTCAATATATGTTCCATTCTATGCATCCGAAGAAGTGGGCTGTAGCCCACGAAAGCTTATGCTCTAATAAATTTGTTAGTCTCTAAGGTGCCACAAGTACTCCTGTTCTTTTTGCGGCTACAGACTAACATGGCTGCTACTCTGAAACATATAGTTAAACAGTGGAACTATGTGATACACTCTACAAGACCCTTGTCGGGCCTCATTTGGAATGTTATCTTGGGTACTTATGCAGCCCCCGTTACCATAGTATCTGAACCCCTTGTGGTGTTTAATATATTTATCCTCAGAACACTCAGGAGGTTGAGAAGTGCTATTATCTCCCCATTTTACAGGGGAAGAACTGAGGAGCTGAGAGACTAAGTGACTTGCCACTTATTGCACTGGTGTGAGAAGGAGGGTATGTATGTCTTATAGATAAGGGGACCGATCTTCTCCTGATATTAACTGGCCAGGCTCCACTGAGTTCAGTGAAGCTTAGGATCTAGTTCAAAGACTGAACATATCCAGCCAAATGAAAAGGAGGCTGCAAGGACACCAGTTTAGGGCTTGCAAATATTGAGTAGGATTCCCGCAAGGACCTTGGTGGCAGATCTGTTCATGTTATTCTACAAGGGCAAACATGGTGCCATAATCTGAGATTGACAAAGTTTGTTCAACCCAAGGATTTCTAACATATTGTATAAGATACCTAGCAACATAGATTAGGGCTTCCTAATGCTAATAAATTTAAATGTGGGCTACATACATTTCTACCTATGGTTCTTACCTTCCACATTACCTGATTGTGCTACAACTCAATAAAGACAGGATAATAAATGTTTGTGAGTCAGCAGCCACATCCAGTGTTCCCTCCATTTTTATTTATGTTTAGTACTTAAGTTCACTCCAAATTGCCCCTACTAAATTCTAAGTGCATAATTTCTCTTAGCACAATATCCTCTTGCCATTCTTCCAGCTCACCTCCTGCTCTGTTCTACCTAGGCAAATATCACTGGTTACTAAATGCAGCAGCAGGTTTTGCTGCTTGGTTGAAAGGGAATTAGGAGGAGAAACCTAACAAGAAATATTTTCCCTTTTTGCCTGACACTATAAAACTTGGGGCACTCTGTGTGAGGTTAATATTACAAAAAACAGCATATCACAGCAGTGCCTGTAAAATACTGTTTTCTGTCTGTGCACTGAGTGGGTAGGGAGTTTTTATTTCATACTTCATTTATACCTTGCTGAGTGATGCCATATAAATGGCAGTAGTTTCATCTCCTCCCACCCATGCAGCAATACAATATGTGTTGTATCACCTACACCACTCATCAGAAGCTGAGACCTGATGCTGATCACAGGGTTCATATCTATCTTTTCTTTCCAATATTCTAGGGGAATAGAGACATGTTTTCTTGTCTGTCTGATTAAAGCCAGTTCCAGTGCTCAGTGTTGACTGTAAAGCACCTCCCAAATTCTAATCACATGAGATCTTCATCAAACATTCTTTATAAGGGAAAGAACTGATTAAATATGGAGAACAAAATATAATTTTTGTTTGGGAAGATGCTGACATGCAAAAGACATTTCTTATAAAGTCAATGTGTTTGTATTCAAAAGCCTACACAAGGAGCAAGTATTAAAGCTGTGTATCATTGGCATAACAGTGATAGCTTATTGAAAATGTTACAAAATGACTACATATAGAAACTGAAAAACTGAAGGCCTCTTGCAGGACTCAGAAAAAAACTGAAACTAAACAAAGTCAAAGGAACATTAAGAACAACCTGCACTACTTATTTAAATCAAACATATAGGATACCAGACTAGAGCAGAGTCCAGGAGTCCTACAAAGAATTTAAGACCATCTGTTGGTCAACAATTTCAAAGGCAGCTGATAAATCAAACAGGACTAATGAAAGGTATACCACTTGCAGGCAGTACTGTTAGGTCTCAAGTCTTCACAAAGTGCCCAGATGACTCAGAGGATAAATAATAAGAGCTGAAGTATTGTGCCTTGAAGTACCCAGTTTGAAACTAGCCCAGGTTGATAGTGATGGGAAATTGTTACTGTCTGACAATTTAGCTGCCCTAGATTAAGAGCTGGTGATCCCAGAACAGTTCCCACTGCAGATTTGTACATTTCACACAAATGACAGAGTGCAAGTGCCATTAATTAGTATGCTTGTTGTCAAAGTAAAGACAAGGGCTAAATAAGCATATTAATTTAATTCTCTTCTCACTCTTATGTCCTATCTACACATATGACTTTTGCAAAATTTCACAATACTGCATTCTCTAGCATAAGCGAGCAACCATTTTAGCAACCTGAAGCCTGTGGACACTACAATGAAATGCTGTTAGTCACAGTGGGAATTTTTCCCTAGAGTAGACAGAGCCCAAGTGGCAATCCCTTCAAATCAGAGTTAAGGCACATTGGCAGGACAGTGTGGTAAATGTTTTTCCATAGAATATTAGGGTTGGAAGAGTCCTCAGGAGGTCATCTAGTCCAATCCCTTGCTCAAAGCAGGACCAACACCAACTAAATCATCCCAGACAGGGCTTCGTCAAGCCAGGCCCTAAAAACCTCTAAGGATGGAGATTCCACCACCTCCCTAGGTAACCCATTCCAGTGCTTCACCACCCTCCTAGTGAAATAGTGTTTCTTAACATCCAACCTAGATCTCCCCCACTGCAACTTGAGACCATTGCTTCTTGCTCTGTCATCTGCCACCACTGAGAACAGCCTAGCTCCATTCTTTTTGGAACCCCCCTTCAGGTAGTGGAAGGCTGCTATCAAATCCCCCCTCACTCTTCTCTTCTGCAGACTAAACAAGACCAGTTCCCTCAGCCACTCCTCGTAAGTCATGTGCCCCAGCCCCCTAATCATTGTCTTTGTCCTTCGCTGGACTCTCTCCAATTTGCCCACATCCCTTCTGTAGTGGAGGGACCAAAATTGGATTCAATACTCCAGGTGTGGCCTTACCAGTGCCGAATAGAGGGGAATAATCACTTCCCTCGATCTGCTGGCAATGCTCCTACTAATATATCCCAATATGCCATTGGCCTTCTTGGCAACAAGGGCACACTGCTGACTCATATCCAGCTTCTCATCCACTGTACTCCCCAGGTCCTTTTCTGCAAAACTGCTCCTTAGCCAGTCGGTCCCCAGCCTGTAGTGGTGCATGGGATTCTTCCTTCCTAAGTGCAGGACTCTGCACTTGTCCTTGTTGAACCTCATCAGATTTCTTTTGGCCCAATCCTCCAATTTGTCTAGGTCACTCAGGACCCGAACTTGCTGAGGGTGCAATTCATCCCATCATCTACATCATTAATAAAGATGTTGAACAAAACCGGCCCCAGGACCAACCCATGGGGCACTCTGCTTGATACCAGCTGCCAAAGCCGTTGATCACTACGTTTAGCCCAACAATCTAGCCAGCTTTCTATCCACGTTATAACCCATTCATCCAATCCATATTTCTTTAACTTGCTGGCAAGAATACTGTGGGAGACTGTATCAAAAGCTTTGCTAAAGTCAAGATATATCACATCCATTTACTTTTCTCATATCCACAGAGCCAGTTATCTCATCATAAAGGCAACCAGGTTGGTCAGGCATGACTTGCCCTTGGTGAATCCATGTTGACTATTCCTGATCACCTTCCTCTCCTCCAAGTGCTTCAAAATGGATTCCTTGAGGACCTGCTCCATAATTTTGCCGGGGACTGAAGTGAGTCTGACCAGTCTGTAGTTCCCCAGGTTCTCTTTCTTCCCTTTTTAAAATATGTGAACTATATTTGCCTTTTTCCAATCGTCCGGGATCGCCCCCGATAGCCATAAATTTTCAAAGATAATGACTAATGGCTCTGCAATCACATCAGCCAACTCCCTCAGTACCCTTGGATGCATTAGATCTGGACCCATGGACTTGTGCATGTCCAGTTTTTCTAAATAGTCCTTAACCTGTTCTTTCACCACTGAGGGCTGCTCACCTCCTCCCCATACTGTGTTGCCCAGTGCAGCAGTCTAGGAGCTGACCTCCTCTGTGAAGACCGAGGCAAAAAAAGCATTGAGTACTTCAGTTTTTTCCACATCATCTGTCACTATGTTACCTCCCCCATTCAGTAAGGGTCCCACACTTTCCCCAACTTTCTTCTTGTTGCTTACATACCTGTAGAAACCATTCTTGTGACCCTTCACATCCCTTGCTAACTGCAACTCCTATTGTGCCTTGGCCTTCCTGATTACACCCTGCATGCTCTAGTAATATTTTTATACTCCTCCCTAGTTATCTGTCCAAATTTCCACTTCTTGTAAGCTTCCTTTTTGTGTTTAAGCTCACCGAAGATTTCACTGTTAAGCCAAGCTGGTTGCCTGCCATATTTTCTATTCTTTCTGCACATCAGGATGGTTTATTCCTGCGCCCTCAATAAGGCTTCTTGCCATAAAATAATTAAGGGTGAATTGAGAACTTCAGTTTGCAGGATAGTCAATGCAGCAGCTTTCTTGAGCACTACATTTAGTTTTGTGAAGCTTTGTGTCTCTTAGAGTGGTATTATCACTCTACCCATATCAAAAATGTGCTCAGAGGATAATGTGTACTTAGGTGAGTCTGTAATTTCACTGTAACTTCTTGTTCCTAAATTTTGAAAAGGAAAGGAAGATTATATATTAGCAAAAATTGGGGGATCATCAGTTGTAAGTAAAAGGCCCTTAAACTGGATTGACTAGAGTTCTAAATTCTGACAGTAAGATCCCATTTGTTAAAGATTAGACCTGGGCAGACTATTCACAGTAAACAATTTATTCATTGAATTTTGCCCTGTTCCTGTTGGCAAATTATCCACCAACAAATCATGATTTACATGAATTTTTGTTAAAAGTTATTTAAGTAATGTTTTTTATGAACATATTTTAGCCTGTAGATTTCTGAAACTGTTTGATGTGAGCCTTATACAAGCTGATCTGTCACATAAGCATACTCTTCAGAAGCTTGGTATACCATCTGAGCTTAGGTTTTAAAATTTGAAATTCACTGTCTACAAACGTTCTGCAATATTCACTTAAAACTTGCTGTTTCAGTGAATGTTGCTTTCAGTAATCCCCAGTCTTATTTTCTAGAATGTTCAGGGAAAGGAAAACTGAACATAGTCAATTAGTTTACAAATTCAAATGAATGGTCTCCAGTTATTGCAGTATTTGCCCACTTCCAGATTACAAGCTCTTCATGGTAGGGAGTCAGTCTTCCTAGATGTGTGAAAAGTGTCTGGCATTTGATTGGCACTACTGTAAAACCAATGAAAATTATAAAAAATGCTTAACAATTGGCAAAATAAGGACTATTATGATAGTTCATCAAGACATTGCTAAAAAATGTTGCTGGACCTCAGTATGGTGTTAGAACCTTGAAAAATTAGAGCCCCCAAATTTTGCCTTTGTATTTTTGAAGATTAAAACTTGTAGATCTGGTTGGGGAGCAAAAGGAGTTTCCAGATCTGCATTTTGGCCTATCAGTGTTTAACTTAAACATAAGGTTTTGTATGGGCTTCTCCTTACACATTTCTGTTTCTTCATTCTGAGCTATTTAACTGGAGCAAAGATTGCCTGGTCATTTCTTTACAGCACATAATGGAAATGAGCCTGGTAAATCTGATTAGCATGTTTGAGAAATAAACATACTTCTGAGTCTGGATGTAGGATGGAGACAGAAGCAGCAGCAAAGGATGTTGTTCCCATTGCTAAGAATGGAAAAATCCTCCCAATGTACCTTTTTTGGACCCAGAATCAGAAGCTGCTGTTGAGCTGCAAGTGTCTTGGCCTCTAGAGCAGCTTGTGATGCCAATCGAGAAGAAACAAAACAAAGATGAGATGTCACTTCTTACATTCTTGTGACTCCATGCCACAAACACCTACCCATCACATGCTGCCTGCACAGCTAGACTGCGAGCATACAGAACATTTGACAATCAAAGAAATAAATGATTAGACAGGGTGACTGACAGATCATACTCCCCATGGTGGCGGGAACAGCAAAAGGAATTTCACAGAAACTCGCACGTTTGGAAGAACTCAAAGAAATCTCAGACCAGCAGGCTGCCAGAGATAACTACATTAGAATAAACTATGATAGACCAAAGCCACTAGTAACATGGTCTAGGTGAAATATAAAGAGTCTCTGGAAAGCCAAATAAGATCTGACAGTGATAGACTGGTGAAAAGAAACCCTGCTAAACTGCTAGTGGATCTTTTGTCTTCATGGAAACACTGATTACAAGCCTTTTGAAGCTGGGCATTAAAGATGACCATCTGCATGCAGAAAGAGTGCACAAAAGCCCTATAAAATAGAAGATTACACTCCCTGAGCCCAAATGCAAACATTCACTCACCTTTCAGGACCTGAGGGCACAGGACCAAATGCAGAGATTAATCTACAGGTGTCTATACTAGTGACTTTATACACCAAGGAGTTACAAGACAAGTAGACCCCTTAACCCTCCTCACACCCTCTTCCAGTTCCTCCAATTTAAAGAACCACTCATGTGCATGCTCAAACTCAGTTAGACTTTACATTCATTTACCAATGTATATCATACACAGCACTTCTACATTTGGCCTCTAGGCTATGTCATCGCAAAAATATTTGGAGAAAGAATCCATGGCTCATCCAAGCCCTGCCAGAGCCATGGCACTTCCTCCTTCACACAGGAGACAAAGCACTGAGGAGCAGGACTGCCTTAAAACACTTTCAGTAACTCTCTACACAGGCATCTTCTGATTAACTGATTTTTACAGCCCTGAATCTAGGCTATGCGATAGGCAGGGTGAAAGGAAAATACTTTGGTACACCACGGTAGAGTATGTTAGTTGGGTCAGTGGGCTAGGTTAGGAAGAAGGGGAGATGTTCTATTTTGGTGGTGTGGGAAGTAGCCACCCAGATGTGTGCTTAATATCACCTCAGACATTTTTCCTAGTTTGTTTTTTGTCTTGTCTATTTAGTTTATAAGCTCAATAGGTCAGGGACCGCATCTTCCTACATCAGTGAGCCCTGATCCAGACTGGGGTCTCTGGACACTACCACAATACAAACAACAAATAATACTCCTAATAGCAATAATTAGAACCATGGGGAAAACCTTCATGTGGAAATACCATCTTGTTCCTTCTGGATCTAGGCCAAGTGAGGTAGAAGAGGAAGAATTTTCTTAAAACATATTGTGGAAGGGCTCAAAGGAAGGATTTCTTTGATTAGCAAAATTGAAAGCAATATGCTGGATAACTCACCTCTTCTGGGACTGTGAAGGCACTCAAGCTTCCATTGGGGGGAAAAAGTAATATCAAGTCATCAGGAAACTAAGAAGGAAGAGGCCTGGATCAGTGGTTTTCAACCTGTGGTCCTCGGATCCCTGGGGGTCCATGGACTCTGTCTGTGAAAGACTTACATTGAAAACTGACTGAACAGAATTTAACTATACTGTATGTATATATATATATATATATATACACAATAGATTTCCAAAGGTATCCGCATCTCCATTTGAAAATTTTTAGGGGTCTACAAATGAAAAAAGGTTGAGAACCACTGCCCTGGATGATATAGTAGCCTTTAAGGATTTTGCAATGCATGAGCTCTGTGCACTGAAAAAAAGTTGCCAGCTTTAACAAAATTCTGTTCTAATATTTGTTTTTATCATGGAGAAATTTATGGCTGTGCTTGGGATGTTCTCATATCCTTTTCTTTATATAAGCATAAATATCATGGAAAGTAGTAGCCATAGACATCACTTTAATTGTAGAGCTGATTGAAACAGCTATTTTGATTTTTGTTGATGGAAAATTATTTTCACTGGAATTTTCCATGGAAATTTTGGGTGGGTTTTCACTGAAAAAATAAAACCCCTAAAACAAGCTCTTTTTTTGTTTGTTTTTGTTTTTTTCTTTGTTTGTTTTTTGTTGTTGTTTTTTTTTTTTTGGTTATTGAAAACAAACAAAAAATTATGTGGGTTTTCAACTTAAATTCTCATGAAAATTTCCATGTTGGGCGGGGTGGTGGTGGTAGGGAGGACTACTCACTGTACTTTCTATGCTGATATAATTGTATGGAATCTAATCAAGAGTTCTGAATTTAGAAATGTATAAATTGGAGAGGCAATAATTGTAAGTGACACATAGGCTTATAATTTCTTTGTAATATTTATTGTTTGTTAAAAAACAATTGATTTTGTTATTTAAAATGGGGTATGCATGCAGGGTGGATGTCAGAAATATAAATGATTCCTATTTCTTATCTGATTTATTCATATTGGAATCACAGAATATTGAAGCAATGCAATAGTCCTAACAAGTATATAGTGTAGTATATTTACTATGAAACAATGGTTCTCCAATTTTTGCAATCTGAGGACCATTTTGTAAGGAAAAGTCTTACAAGCCCAGATCCTCAAAGATACTTAGGTTCCTAACTTCCCTTGAAACCAATAGAAGTTAGGAGCCTAAATACCTTTGAAGATCTGGGCTTTAGACCATTTCTGCTCCCTATCTCCTAATCCTTCACAAGCCAAATAGCACAAGGGACTTGAAAGAATGATCATGGTCCATACACCACAGCCTGAGAACCACTACTATAAACAATTCCCATTCATTCATGTTCTCTAACAAATGAATTTCTGAAACATTTGTTTAAAATGAAGATGATGATTATGGAATATATTATATAAGAGTCTCTGTATGTATGAAGAAGTGTAATCTGTTTGTCACCATCTGGACACAGTCTTCCATGAAGTGTCACAAATCCGCATGACATCTCTGAATGCTAGATTTAGGCTTTGGATCTTTTATTTAGCTGGCAGATGTGTAAAAACTCATGCAGTCAGATAACTCCCTGTTAACTATATAGCTCTTCAGATGTTTATGCCAAAATTATTCCAGCAGAGGATGGGCAGCAATTTCTGCTCACTAAATTGCCTCCAGATCTGGATGTTTCAAGAGACAGCCTGGTGACTGGAAACAAATCCAACTTTTAATGCAGCCTTACTTCTTTTGGTTGATCCACAAACACAGATGTCCAAGAGGTGGAATTATGAAATGTAACTTCAGATGTTGGCAGCATCACCAAATTTGACAGTTTAGGTTTTCAGAGCTTTGTTTGTAAGGATCTGAGGGTAGAATTTGGCCCATTTGTGCTTTTGGCAATGATTGTTAAGATGGATAAATAGCAATTTTGCAGTAATAGTATCACAGCATAATGTTGTAAATGATACCATGCAACAACGATATAGAAGATTCAGATAGTGAGCAATGCCACTAAAATTGATACCTCCACCGTGTTTTTCTGTATTAGCAAACATAGATATATAGCCACAGCACAAGAACTTAAACATGCTGAAGACTACCCAGAACTTCTATCTGGCAGCTTATGGACAACATACCCCAACCCTGCTTGAAATTGCAAAAAAACACTATGGATCACATGCAACCACTTCATATCTTTGGATCTGGCAGGGAATAGCAGTGTCTGGACCGCATCCACCATTCCAAACAAGCACATTATCACTGACCCAACAAGCTGCCCTCCCAGTTTTGACCTGACAAGCAGTCTTTAGACCACACTGATCTGCATCCAAAGAAATCTTGGAAGATGCAGCTACTTGATGCACAAGTGGAAAATCAAAGACTCCTCTTTGTGCAACTGGAGTGAGAACATCCAAGCCGTCGAACACATCATAATGCAGTGCCCGAAATATTGATTCAAAGGTGAACTGGATGATATCCACATCACAGAGAAGGCCTTGAAATAGTTTATGGAGTGTAATAGGGTCCTTGGTGGGCTGGGTGGCCTAGTGGTTTATGCCCTCCCAGTAGTAGAGGCAATGGTAGGAGAATCTTGGCCTATCCACTCCACCAGGCTCCCATCCAGGGCCTTAGGAGATTTCAGCAGCCTTTGGCCTCCAAGGGGCCCTCTGAGTTCCCTTTGGAAAACAAAAAAGAAATCAAACCATCAACCCCAACCAGGCTCATCATATAGTCCTATACCTTCTGGGATGCTTCTCTGGCCCCTTTTATCAGGAGCCTTCAGGGTAGATCTGTCTTCCTCCCCAGCCTCCCCTTCTGAGCTGGGTTGCTCCCTTTTCAACCCTTTCTCCAGCTGAAGCATGCTCTGCAGGGCTGGAGTGGCAGAGCTACCTAGGAACAGCACTGTCCTTGAAACCTTTCAAGCTCAGTGTGGGGTTTGTATACCCCATCACATGGATCTACAATCACATCTATAGAATGTTGTTCTGCAGATGCCATACAAGCACGAGAGAGATTTAGTTTTATGACAATGGATTATAATAATTCAAAAGACTGAGAATTTTATTTTCCTTACTATCAGATTTCAGAAAACACAGGCTAGTGCAGAAGAGTGTTTATGCACGAAAGCAAATTTAGTAGAAGATTATGCTCACATCAAAAAATAATTAGCATCAAGCATTAACCTTGTCAGATATTGAAGCTAGGTAAAATAAGTAGGCAAAACCCCCTGATTTTTGTTAAAGCCAAAGATTATGTTAAGTCAAGGAAAATGTATTTACAATAGAAAACTAATTATAAAAAAAACTTTAAAAAGAAAAAAGTAGGAATTCAAGGGACTAATCATGTCATCATTGAGCATAATCAGTGGTATTAACAGATTAGTTCTTTTAAAGGCTGCTGAGGCTTTTTATTAAAAGACTACATTTTTCCAATATATTGTTGAAAAATATCATAGGCCAAGTCATTGTGTCTGGCTCAGATATACTCAGTGCCGTACCTAAAGAGTGAGAACAATGGTATTATGCTAGTTGACAGTCCCGTCTCCACCTACCTCAGACCTGGGGCCAGCTAGGGACCGGTTCAACTTGCAGTGCAACTTAGAGTACCCTCAGGACTGTTGGCTGTTAATGGTCCTCTAGGGAGCATTGTGCCAGCCCAGAAACGTTGGAGTGCAAGGCACTCCAGCCACATCTCGTCTCACCTCTAGAATGCCCTGCCAAGGGCAGGGGAGTACAAAGCCAGCTATGCTATCTTTATACCACCTTACACAAGGGGAAATCCCCAGCTTGTTGATAAAGCCAGTTTTTTCATTCCCTTTGCACCCTCAGAGCAGCATGAAGAACGTGGAATGGAAATGAGGACTTGGGCCAATGAAAACAGATGCTGGACAAAATTCTAAATCTGGATGAAAAGATGTTTCAGATTTAGTACATTCTTATGCCAAAGCATAAGCGCCTTGGATTGTCAGAAGTGCTGAGCAAACTCCATTGCCCCTGAAGGCAATGGGAGCTGAGAATGCTCAGCATCTCTGAAAAAAATAAATCAGGCAATAAGATTACTATTTAATAGTAAGTTTAGTATAGAAAAGAAATGGTATTTTCTTTGGTTTATCTATGAATGAGCAATTTGCTGTAGGAATGTGTAGTGTTTATTGATCACTATGCGTGCATAAATATTCAGATTGAGGGTCCATGGGGGTTGGATTTGGGGTTTGGTTTGAGCCTATCTCTAGCAATGATAAGACTCCACTTTCAAGCAAGCACGGCAATTGTTACAACCAGGGTAACTTGTAATAAAACAGGGTTTCTTTCATCTAGTGGGAATTGAAAAACAAGGTGCAATAACCTTCCAAAAACATTTTCCAAATTTGTCTTAGAAGCACAAGAACTCCACTCAACAGACACTTAGAACTACATTGTAGCTCTGTCACAAGCCCTGTGGGTGGGACAGCACAGAAATGGAATCATACCTCAGCAGCAAATTACTACCCATTTAGACAGCAAAATTACCACTACTCTCTGCTTCCCCTCTCTGTTTGCTCAGCTTGTTAGCTGGTTTATTGGGAGGGAGGATCCAAGGATCCATCCATTCCCTGTCCATCTGCTTGGTGGGGGTAGAAGCGGAGAACTTAGTACCTCCTAACTCCTGCACTCCTGGACCTGTGGCCTGGGAAGCCTGTACATGGTATAAAGAAGGACAGTTACTACTCTTATGACCCTCAACAGATGCATAGGCCAAGTCGGAATCTAGCTATAGTGTTTTGTGTGTATTGGTCTCAGGAAACCTACAGGTTTCCCAGGTTCAGCACTTACAGGGATTAATTGTAATACAGGATTAATTTTATATCTCCTTCCTGAGTCTATGGAGTTTCTTCTGTGGTCTGCTGCTCCAACCTCCCACCACTCAAACATGCACAAAATTGTATCCCCTAAAGCCTCCCAGTCCCTACTGGATTCTCCTGCTCTTGGTGATTAGTGGAGTATCCTGGAGCATCTGTCTGGTCTATAATAGGCCTGGAATAGAAATGAGCAACATTTATAAGCAGACACTTTAAATAAATGTTTTTACAGGAAAAACTCACACATGAGTTTTAAAATCATTTTTACCAACAGTGCATATTTTTTCCATAAAGCTCTATATGCAAATGACCATTTCTGTTCAGTCCTTTGTATATCATATCAAGCTGGACCCAGCTGGTTCATTTAACAGTCTATGGCTCCTACTCTGTGCTATTCAAGTTAATTCTTTAGCCCTTATTACTGGTTACATTGTACATGCTTTTGAATGGATGTACATCCAGGACAGGGCTATGCAAATACAGTAAATGAGGTGGCCCTAAAAGAAAGGAATTTGAGTAGTGGATGATCTCTAATAGTCCCTAGGCTATTTTTGGAGCTAGCCATGAGAGAAAGAACAGCAGGGATAATACTTGGGCAAAGAGAGTTTCTTCTTTTAAGCACCGTTTAAAACTGCTTAAAGCCTCTTAATTAGAAAATAACAAATATCAGTCAATTTTGACCCAAACAAACTTATTCAATTATCCTGACAAGACGGAGTGTTATCCTTGTTCTTGAATGAATTCCACACTCACCACCTCCCAGATCCCATAAACCTGGCAGGTGTGTCTCAGAAAACATAGCATCTTCCTCAGACAGCAGAGAGCTTAAAAAAGGTTCCCCCCCTTCCTTTTTTTAAAAAGTAACAGCTATATTAGTCCACATTCATCCTCTTTACTTCAGTGAGTTTACACTAGCAATACATTGTCACATAGGATCCAGAAGCAGAAAAATAATTATGCACCTGTACCATTTCCAGAGTACATGTAGAGATCTGATCTTGGTCACAGATCCAGCAGCTGTATAACAACTGAGATGATTTAATTGGTAGGGTTAACTTGCCCCTTTGTTGTCTCCAGTGCATATTGTGGCTTAATCTGCTAGGTACCATCTTTTCAGTAGCTCTATACTAGTGGTGCACAACCTGTGGCCCGCGGACCACACGCAGCCCATCAGAGTAATCCGCTGGCGGGCAGCGAGAGAGTGTTTACATTGACCGTCCGCAGGCACGGTCACCTGCAGCTCCCAATGTTTGCAGTTCGCCGTTCATGGCCACTGAGAGCTGCAGGAAGCTCCAGTCCATCTGCTTCTCTAACTTGAAGCACACATCTGACCAGTGGGCTCTAAGAAGATGATAAAATAGAGCTGAGAAAAATCTAGTGATTCCAATTCACAAATATCTTGCACCCTTTTAGTTAACTATTTGTACTGTAGTAGCATGCACAGGCCCCAACCAACATCAAACCCACTTTGTTAGGCATTGTGCAAACATATAGTAGAAGACAGTCTACTGCCCTGAAGAACTTAAATCTAACTAGACAAGGCAGGCAAAAGGTGGATGACAGGGATCTACAATATACAAGCAAAATATCAGACACTGAGGCAAGGAAATTAAGAACTTATCTATGCAAACATTTAGGCCATGTCTACACTAGCGAACTCACAGAGGCACAGCTGTACCGATGCAGCTGTGCTGCTGTAAGATCACCCATGTAGCCGCTCTATGACGACAAGAGAGAACTCTCCTGTGAACAGAATGAAACCACCTCCAACGAGCGGTGGTAGCTATGGTGGCAGGAGAGCATCTCCCACCAACCTCGCGCTGCCCACATTGGCACTTATGTCAGTGTAACTTATGTCACTCAGAGGGGAGTTTTTTCCACATTCTGTAGCAAGGTAAGTTATACTGACAAAAGTGCTAGTGTAGACACAGCCTTAGTTTGCAGCAAGCGGGCATGTGAACCTACCCCACACTAACCTGCTGCAGACTAAGGCAATGTCTACACTGAGCACCTTACAACGGCAGCTGTGCCACTACAGCCACACTATTGTAAGGTAAGCAGTCTAGCCATTCTTTGTCACTAGGAGAGAGCTCTCCTGACAAAATAAAACCACCCCCAATGAGGGTGGTAGCTTCATCACCAGGAGACCGTCTCCCACTGTCCACACTGGTGCTTTTCGTCACTAAAATGCTTGTCATTCGGGGGGTGTTTTGCACATCCCTGAGCAACAGAAGTTTTAATGACACAGGTGCTAGTGTAGACATAGTCCATGTGGAACCTGCTGATGTGCATTAACAGTTGTTAAAGCTCTTTGTTCTAGTCCACTTTTGTGCACTTTGATTAGTTCCCTTTCAAAGTGCATTAACAAGACGTGAGTGCATACCAGCAAGGTCCGCATGGACAGTCCACAGCAGGCTAGTGCAGAGTAGATTCACATCCCATGTTGCCATGAACTAATTGTTCATGTAGATAAGCCAAAAATGACTTGCTCAGGGAGCCTATGGTACAGCCAGGAATTACACCCAAATCTCCCACCTCTCTGTCCAGTGCTATAACAATAAGGCCATCCTTCAGCCCTTTGAATTGTGCTTTAAGATTCACTTTCATTAGGGCTCAGTATGTCAAAGGCACCAAACAAAACAAAACCCAGAGTTTCACTAACATCATAAGCATGTCCTGGTTTGCCAAGATAAAAGTTGTGTGCAGTCATTCCCCACCAGACACCCTACCATGGAGCTAAATTCGGGGGTGGGAGGGACACACATAAAATTCAGGACTTGAAAAATATATATGTAGCTAACGAAATCCAAGGATTTGATGGGAAGTGTCATGGGCCCAAAAATGTTTTGCACAAAAATTCATCTGGTTTAATTTTGTGTGGCAAAGTTTCATAGTTTGAGGGCTTGGTGTGAAAGTTTCATACAGCTCTAATTCTGACTGATGAGGCTACCACCATTCCCCCTTGCTTTCTGTCAAGCCATCTGTAGCTAATCCCCTCCCCAAGCTCTCCTTTCTGGCAAATACAAGATGAAACATCTGTGTGCCAAAATGGCATAACAGTACGTAGGCTGCTACTCTCTGTCTGCAGAACATGCCATCTGTTTTACTTACCTATGCAGAGGGTTGGGAATGACTGGAAGACCCGGGTGAGAGTTCACAACAGAAATAAATAGCATTTTTGTTTTTTTGTTGTCTTCCCTTCATGCATTCCCAGACGTCTGTCAAAAGTATCTGCATTTATGCTGATTAAATATTTGATCCAGCTAAAACCATTTTAATTTTTCTCAGCTACTGAACAGCCAGATTTTTGGAGGGTGCAGGGAGATCTGACTGGTCTAATTAGTTCATTTTCACTTGGTGTTTTATTAGTACCTTTCTTAATTTGGATGGGGGTTTGAGACTTCAGTCATGAATGATCTCAAATGCAATATGAAGTAAGATATCTCCACCTAGCGTCTGATTGGAAAATTACAAACACAATTTATTAGTCTCTAAGGTGCCACATAGACTCCTTGTTGCTTTTGCTGATACGGACTAACACAGCTGCCACTCTGAAACACAAATATGTATCTTAAAATTACAATACAAATGTGTGTCTTAAAAAACAATCAGAAAGTAAAATTCCAGTTACAAACCATGTTCTGTATCTGTATCCAAACTTAGTTTTGGATGTTCTTCCTATAGTAAAACCTCTTCATGGATTATTAATATTTCCTATCTCATATTTCTCAGCTCAATAATCTCATGGAACAATCACATAACTGGAGTGAACAAAATTCTAAAGCTTAATAAAATATTGTAAAATAATTCCCTTTACTTCATGCCTGTTATTTCCCCTTTTTCTTAAGCCTGAGCTATGTTGTCATTTTGTTGACTTTTTATCTTTGTGTTTCCATCCAAGCAGGTCTATTTTTTCTTCTAAATTAGATGTAAAATTAACATTCACTAGGTTGTAATATACACACAGAAAATAAAATCTGATTTGTGTTGTCAGTGAAGAAATCCCTGTCTTTGATCATGAGATTCTATTACTGTCAGTATCACCTGCTCACACTCAAAGTCCTTCTAAAGAAGACATATATGTGTGTCTATTCTATGGTGGGAGATAGGGGGTATCTGATATTGAAAAGTTGTTTGTAAATTTGATCTAGAAATGCATGTCTCAGCTGTAGAATTAAACCATCTTTAAGACCACTTATATAAAGTGGCTGTCTCCTGAGAAAGTTAAAATTAGTTTTATGAATTAGGACTGGTACTTAAAAACAGATTCTAACAGGATTAAGAGGTAGTAACCTCTAATTCTATAATACAATGGGTCAGCAAGACCATACCAGTATAAAACAAAAAATAAATATGGTTACTTTGAATACAAGACACTTGCTTAGGAGTGAGGACAATACAATGAGGCTAAAAATCTGTTCTGGGGTGGAAGATATGGTTTTGTGATAGTGTGGTATTGTGTAGTCAGTGCTAAATCTGTCAGCTCTGGTGCTTCTCTATAGTTTCTGGGTGCAGGCAACATCTTGTTCCTTGGTTAGGTATGCTTCCGAGTAGCTATCTCTGTGTGTATGTAGGTGCAGGGCTCCTTTTTTGTATTTCTAAAGCTCCACTTTGTTTTATCTGCTATATCACCTGGAGGAGTCTATGTCACAAACAATCCTCAACCTTTACTCAACTGAATAAGGAAAAACAGGAGGTGGCAATGGCACCAGCTGCTCTCAGTTTCTCCCTTCAGCCTATGGGCCTGCAACCAGCACAGCCCCCAAGGTAGATGGCATTGGATAGGAAGGGTGTACAGTCAAACTGACAAGGGGATGATACACCATGTCAGGATATTCTCCAAGCAGCTCCCATTAAGATTACATCTACACTTGGAGCTGGGAATGTGATTTCCAGCTCAAATACATGTACAAACACACACTGGAAGTGTGGCCACAGTAGCAGGGGTAGTAGTGAGTGGAAGCATGAGACTAGCATCCCTGAATATGTACCCACAGGGTACTATTGACACACATCTGCAAGACAAAGCAGTGGGAAGGGAGTACTACAGACACTATATGACTTCCCTGGGATGGGGAATGCCCTCCCTTCCAAATCTGCATCTGCTCTTGCTGGCACAAAACTTGCCCTTTGCCAGTGAGGGATGAAGCCCATAATATATTTCCAAGCATCCTGTAATCCTGCTTTTGTGGCTTTGAAGTAGAACATCATCCTTTTCTGTAGGAAATAATGTGAAACCATCTGCAAACTGAAAACAAGGAGAAAGATCATGATTCCTGCTTATCTGAACTAACAATGCATATCCAAAAGAATTCCCAACTCCTCAAGAGGTACCCAGTCTCCTAATGACCTACACAAAAACACACTCAATGGATTGCCAGGGAAATTCTTTCATTGTCAAACAGTAGTTTATTCAAGGGCAATCAGCAAAAAAAAAATTGGCTCTCTGAGAAAATGGTAAAATGTAAGTAACTGGATGGGTTGACAGAGCATTCTAGGTTGTAAGTTAGTTTGAAAAAAGTATGTTTAAAGACTTGATTCAACTTTTCTGCACATTCCCTATGTAAAGGAATTATTATACATTTGAAATGAATAATCACCACTCCACAAGCACCTACTATCTTAGGTATTTTTCTGATTAAGTCCACTGGCAGTGGGTATAGAGGTCTGTCTACCTGCTAGAGAAAAGAATACATTGGTATCGGGGGGGGGGGGGTGTATTTTTCCTTTGTTTCCCTTTGTCTACCCACATCCTCTTCATAATTATTGAAAAGGAAAGAAAAGGCCATTCTCTTGGAGATGATCAAGGTGTATCATTTGCATTATTCATTGGTATTTCTTTCTTTATTTCTTAAGATCAATAAATGTGCTTGCTGCTTCATGAGACTTGAAGACAGCCCTGCCCCAGACAGTTTACAGTCTAAAGGGCTGGTGAGGCTAAGTCAAGATGCACTGGGAGGCCCCGAGTGCAGTGTTCACTTAGGCATAGCTGGTAATGGTACAATCTGCCCTGACTAAGAGGTGGTGTGAGCTATGATGCGCCAGGAGCAGACCTGAAAACAAATGGTGGCTTTCTGAATCACAATTCCTTCCCTGCTTCCTACTAGTTCTGGTAACAGAGTGAGTTACTTCACACTTTTTCACAGAGCAGCTTGCTTCCTACTATGCACCCATCTAACACGTGGGAAGAGGGAGAGTAAGGGCTCTCCCCACTCTCTATCCCTTCTATCTCCTCCCCAACCAGTTGCCTGTATTGGGCAAAAAGTCCACATTTTCCCTCATGGCTAGGCAATCTGAGTATCCACAGCTCAGCCAAGCCTCCCCTCCGCCCCTGCCACTTACTCTCCTGCATTGTCAAGAACTGACAAGTTAGCCCTTAGAAATGTGTACTGTTTTATTCTCAAATAGAATGTTGGGTTGCAGGGGGTATTGGATTGACATGGGCTAATGTATGTGAGCCGTTTGGAGGGATTTGAGCACTGAAAGGATGGTGATTTGACCCAAAGAAATTGAGAGTTGTACCATGAGTAAGGGCAACATGAAAGAAGGCATAGAGATGGCACAGGAGAAGAAAATGAATAGGTTGATGAGGCAGGCTTCATTGTTGGTGCAGTAAAGGGGCAAGGAGAAACAGATAAAAAGGCAAGAACTGATCTGTGAGATGGGATGGCTTGTGCTCATAATTGCAAAGATGATAAGTTTAAACTTGACGCAGTGTGAAAAGGGATCCAGTTAGGAATCTGAAAGAAGGAGTGTCACGGACTGATTCATGGGAAAGAAGATAATATCAGGAAATGTACTTTGTCCCTGAAAACAAAACTCATCTTTTTTTAAAAAACAACATTTTTCTTCAGAAGTTTTGGGGATTTCATCAACCCCCCCAAGCTATATTTTCCTTCACTAGATTTTTGCCAGGCATACGTTTGGCCCAACTAAAATATTTTTAACCAAAAATGGGAATTTCCCATGGAAATTTCTATTTTCATGAAAAAAATGAGTGTAGACCACCTCTAAAAGATAATTTTAGTACCTGAGCTTTGAATTAGCATAAGGGAAAAACAGGCCTCCAGGAAGATCAAAAAATTATTATTATTGTTATTATAAGTTTAGGTAGTGGACCCAGGCAAGTTATTCGTAGTAAATTATGTATTGGATAAATTTAACCTTCTCCCCCACACTCATCCGATTTGTGAATTATCCATGAACAGGCTTTGACGTTTACAAATGTATTTATGTAAAATTACTCAAACACCTATGAACATATTTTAGCCTATGAATTGTGAACTGTTCACAGAGCATGTTTGTCTAGGAAGAAACTTCAGTAGACAAGTTATTCCATAAAAGTTGATAATGCTCACTAGCAGAAAGATCATTGACCTGATTCAGAATGATAATATCTACATTTCTAAGAATCATGGGTGACAGTCCACCAAACCCAGTGGGAGAACTAGAGTTGAAAACATGAGTTACTGTAAGTAGGCTGGAGGCTGTAAAATACCCACACAGCCTGTGGCTCGGGCACAAAGGGTGATATATAATGCTCACTGACCACTGTGTTTACATATACTACATTATTTAGGAGATAATTTTGAATTATAAATTTGAGAAAACACAAAAAATAGACAAAATTTGATTAAATTGCATGTATTTCTCACCTAGTCCTGTTAGTCATGTCCCTGTACGTGCTAGCTATACTCTGCAAGTCATACATATGTCAGCCACTTATGTTCTAGCTCATACATCTCAGCTGCACTCCTTTATATTACACCAATTAGTCCCTCCACCTTTCTAACTATGTAACAATATTATCTAGTGCTATTAGAGGAGAGTATGAGCAGCACTACATGCAGCTTGCACTTCTATCCTGAAGAGAGCCTCACAGGAAATTGCTTAAAACTGATTCTGTAGCCCTTCACTTCAATGGAACTACACATGAGCAGTTAAATAAATGCATGAGTGCTTCTCAGGATCAGAACAAATAAGCAACAGTAGTATGCAAGCACAAATGGCAAGCAGACCAGCAACTGAAAACTAAGGAGCCTTCCAAGCAATGATGTGACTCAGCCTGTCATGCATGGCCCTCCATCCAAGTTTTGTGTTCCCCTGTTCTTCTGTATGATTCCAGTGGTGACACTGGATGACTGTTCTATAGCTCACAATTAGCTGGAGCCTTGCAAAGAGAAACACAGAGAAGCTCTGCAAAGCCAATGACAGCCTGCAATGGGAAGTAGACTGGAGTGGAGAGGGTAAAAAAAAAAAAGGAGAGGAGGAGGAGGAGTATCTGCCAAAAACATATGATGCTTTAAAGGCCCATTTTCACTGCTTAATGTGCACCCTCCAATGTTTAAGTATGTTCATAATTCAGCCAAGCAATGTTCACCCACCTCTAATTGAATCAACTTCATGGTTGCAGCTGAGTCCTCTTAGTCTATGCTTCCCCACACATTAATCTCCAAAAGGTTATCCCACAGCTTTGTCAAGCTGTTAGCAGAAGAATGGTGCATGTGATTTGAAGCAAGCTGAGAGACATCATGTTCATAACACCACTGTTACTAGAACAAATCAGTGAATTTTGTGTCAGTAACAGCATACAGGACAAGGCCCCATGCTTAGCTGCCACATGTCATCAGGAAACATGGAGTTGTACCATTAGTGTTACCTGTAACCTCATTTTCTGCAGATTGGTTCCTCTCGATAATTTGGAACATTTGCTGTTCATTTTTTGAAAGGGAGGTAGCCTGTGTATACATTCTTACAAGAAATGAGTCTTGAAAACAAACTCAAGAAAAACGCACCCAAGAAGACAGATAAATCACTCTTACAAAGTCAAGCATTGGAACTGCTTTTAACATAAGGTACATCAGCAATCATTTATCTCCATTACTATTGCCTAATAGAGTTCCTCAAGTTAAAGTTTGTTGTATTTCATTACACACACACAGCCCAATTCCCATTTACACTAATCTCCCTTTACACTTCAAGAGTGGTATGAAAAATTCTTAAAGTATATGAGAACCTGACCCAATGTTTATTTTTATAGGGATCTTCTTCTGAGATTCGTTTTAAAAGTGTTGGATGGAGTTGAGTCCATTTCTGCTTTTTTTTATTTCCCATTTTTGCCTATTAAATAGACTGTCTCAAATAGTATACTTTCATTAATAAAATTGCGAAGTAAGCACGGAGTACAATTTGCTATGATTTATGAGGTCATATCTTTCACAAGTGTTCAGAAACCCACTGGTGAAAATTATCACATATCCTGAAAGTTTCCCAAAAGTTACCATGAATTATTGTTAATACCAAATGTGTTTTATTCATTATTTGGCTCTTTAAAACATTTGTCATCTAATCAGAGACCAGAAAACATACCATTTGATTTTGGTGACCAAACACACAACTACAGAGAATTGTCAAAGTGAACAATTTTCAAACAAAGCATGGTCTAAAAAGTATTCATCCAAACTATTTCACAAAAATGTTTGAGTACACTCAAAGAAAATTAAACAACTAAACAAGTATCTACATTTATAGTGCATATTATTCATAAAACATTTGAACATCTCTTCAACAAAATGTGGGTTTTTTTACCCAGACATGTACCCCAATTAATTGACTTTTGCATATTTTGTCTGCTGCATCTCAAATGTAATACACAGGAATTTAATGAAGCCTATTACCACTTATAGATAATATTGAGCAGAGGAACAAAAGGTGACAAGTTATCTTTATTGTACTGCTATGTTACTCACTCGTGCCAATTAGTCTTTACTAGATACATTCAGTACAGTAATATAAAGTGCATGGCAGAGAGCACGTGGAGCCTATCTTTCAGGCAGAGAGTTCAGGAAGTCATTATTTTCCTAATAACATTTCAGATTGTGTCATGAACATCATTATTAATAGAATCTCAGGAATGGAGCAGATAAATGATTTTGCGTTGAATCTTTTAGCTTATCATTATTCCTAAACTCCTTTTATTATTTTGAAGAAAAGGGGATTCAGAAAATAAGGAGGAACACTACATCATGTTGATTGCAAGTCAGTGTTCATGACTACCACCCATTGTGTCAAATGACTCACATATCTGTCAAGTGTGCTACGTTAGCCCACAGAAAGTCTTTAGTACATGTTGTGTCCCAGAAAAAATTTGCTTTGTCTCCTAGTGTCACTCACACTGATGGATGGGTTTAAGGTGTTAATGAGTAAGCGTCAAGCAATATTTATGCTCTGCCAAGTCTCTGCATCACTTCCGTAGGCACAAAGACTAGGCAGTTGGAAAAAGCAGAACACACTGAAAGGACAGCACTATTTCTGACTCATAATCATGTTTTCAAGCTCTTCTGTCGCAATTCTCTTATAGACCCTTGTAATGTTTTTATAAACATGATTTAACATCCTAATATCAGTTTACGTAAAACAAATTAACTCCAAATGATTTTGATGCTTCTGCATTTACTTTTGCCATTATATTTTGCTAAATGTAATGTCTAAAAATCGATGAGCTAATTATTGAGTTACTCCAGAATAACTTGTAGATGAACTGGAGCATATATTTTTAGAAAGACATCCAATCTTGATTTAAACATTGAGAATGATGAAGAACTTACCACGTCCCTTGGTAAGTTTTTAAAAATAGGCACTTTATTTCTAGCCTAAATTTGTCAAGCTTCAGCTTCCAGCCACTGGAGCTTGTTATACCTTTTTCTGCTAAATGAAAGGGCTCTCTACTATATTTTAGTGTATCTAAATACAAAAGCTGGTCAGAAACAGAGGGACCCCACTTGGGAAAAAGTTCCCTTTTTTCATTATAACCAAAAAAATGTCAATTGTTTGATCAGCTTACAGATGGTTGAAAAAAAAGAAACATCTTTTCATGAAAAAAGTATCTTTATGCAGAAACTGCAAAAAAAAATTCAACCAGCTCTACAAAATATTGGAAGTGAAAGCAGTGTTGCCAAATTTCTCACCAGCTTGCACAATATTAGGAAGTCAAAACTAATTGTACTGTTATGTTACTAAGGCTCCAATCCTGCAAAGACTTACACATGTGCTTAATTTTACACATATAAGAAGTCACGTTGACTTCATGGGTGTAAATCCTTGCAAGATTGGGGCTAACAGAGTAACCCCCAATGAACTGCATGTACCCCTGCACTGGCATGCTTACTCGTTCACAGTTACTGAGGCAATGTTGACTACAGCAACATTTATATAACTGCACATGTAAATCTTTACTTCATCAAAAAAGAATACTACCTCAGTTATAGATATTCTAAATCCACAGTACTTTGCAGGCTTGCAATCAAGTCTCAAGTTGGTGTAGTTACCCTGTTTCCTAAGGCATATTCTATTCAGAGAGCAAAAAAGTCATTAGTTCTAACTAGAATCATGTTGTGTGGGGTTACATTGGGTCATATAACATGTCACAACCACATAATATTGTTCAATACAAATGTAACCAAAGAGAACCATTTTTTCTAACATGCTTGGGGCAATTAAAAGAGGAAAGATTGTTTTTAATTGTTACAAATAAATAAATGTTTAAGATGTAACTTTGTGATCCTGTCATCTCTATCTTACTCATCTTCATCACCAAACTTCATGAATGTCTTTGTATAAGGTAAGGATATTCATGTTTTTGTAAGGCTATGTTTGAAGATGCAACATGAGTGCAATTCTGTGTCCTGTGTAGAAATCAGACTACATAATCATAATGACCCTTCTGGCCTTAAAATCTATAGAGCTGTGAACTAGAAACTAACACTTCCACGCAGACAAATTGAAGAGGTTGACTTCCCACCAACACCTCCTTGTGGCCAGGCATGTCATAGACGCTCTCTCCCCATCAGGTAACTTCTGCCAATGGTCGCTCCAGCACCGTAGTGGCCTGCCTTCTCCTGTGACTTGGCCCTCTGGCCAGGTCACTCTAATGTCTCTTCCCTTCTGAGACAATCAATGAACAGAAACAAGGGGAATTAACACAAGTGAATTGTCCCAAAGTTGGGTGAAGGCCGTCTTTCTTCAGATTGCACTCACTGGGCTGCAGCCTTATACTGAGTTCACAATAATAGAAGGGAATGGTTTCCTCTCAAGGTTATCAGCATGTGGCTCACTCTCCCTCCCCTCAGAGAGGGGCCATTGGGCAGGAGTCGTTTGAGGAGCTCCTGCCTTCAGTAAATCCTCTCTCCAGCACCTGAAGACTTAAGGTCTTTTCTTCATCCTGATCTGCTATCAATTGAGATGGGTTTCTCCCTCTTAAGTTCCTTCTTTCAATCCTGACCTCTCTTACAGATGCAACAGGGCGGGGCCACCTGAGCCCACATTAGCTCATTAACCCTGTATTGCCCAGTGTGGGGTTTGTGTACCACATAACAATAAAGTTTTACTGAAAAAATTCCGACTACCTCTACTATGAACCTCAAAAACAAGAGTAGGTATAGAGTAATAGGTGAATGTTTTAACATGTTACCAAATGGAGTGGGTTAACTTTCTTTGAAAACTAAACCCTGGCCAGAGTTTCTGGTGACTGACTGCAACTATGATCTAAAGCTATCACTCAAAACACTTTGCTGGACTTGCATCTAGTACATTCCTCTAAGAAATCAAATCAAAGCATAAGCCATGCATCAGCACCAGCAAGACTGAAGGAAAGATCAAAAATGTCTTGGATAGATCCTCAGCTGGTGAAATTTGGTATAGCTCCATTAACTTCCTGTTTACCTTCTGTCTTTTCCTTCAACCTTGCTTGTGTAACATGTAGGCTGAGCCTTTGCTTGGAGGCCTCTGAAGAACATGCTTAAAGAGAGTGCAGCAAAAATAGCATGGGTGGAAAGTTTTGAGCAGTCCACAAAATGGTGAGCTAATTTTAAAATAGTAGTAAATAATGTTGCCAGCACCATGTTGTCACCTGGTGTGTGGAGCTATGCTGATTTACACCATCTTAAGTTCTAGTCTATTGATTTCAATGGAGCTTTACTAGCCGAGGATCTTGTTCATTTCATTAAATTAATTAAAAGTAAGTCAGAGTATATGTGAATATATTTTTTTTTGGAGAGAGGAGGAGAGAAATCTCTCAGAAGGAGTATGCCAAGCTCAAGGGGCCTGATTCTCCTCACAGTTACACTGGTGTGAATCAAGAGTAACTCAAATGAAGTGAATGGAGTTACATCAGTGTAAACCTGGTGTGAGTGAGAGGAGTATCAGGCCCAAGAGAACTGGGAACTACTGCCTTAAGTGAAAAGATTGTAACCAATCCACCTTCTATGTCCAATATAATTGGGTTTTTCAGTGCAGTCTCCCTGGATACATGTAACTTTTGGATGTAGTCAAAAACTGAAATGCCTCCTGTTGCTATAGAGAAAAAATGATACATTTTTTAAGTCAATTCATCACTGTGGCTGAAGTGCCACAAAATTTGCTGACATTTACAGCTCTACAACCTTGCTCTAGGAAATGGCCTTTTCTGCTTGGTCAATAACAGCTATATGCTAATAGGGTTGTGAACTCATTTCCTCCTATGGTAATTTGAATTCTAATTCAACATCTACCTTTAGTATAGATGGTTTTGTATAATCTGAGCCTTCAGGTAAGTATGATGTGTAAGACAATTAAGCAGGCTAGTGGAGCACTAAATCTGAACTAATACATCTCTGCCATTACAATATTTACATTTGCTTTGTTCTGAGCCTGGAAGTAAATCTAGGTCTTGCAAATGCTTGTTCTTACAAGTTTATTTGATAATTTAAAAGTGTCACCTGAAATGCAAGCCAAACGTAGCATTGATAGGCATAGCCAATGGGGAAGAGGAGGGGTGTATCTTCTAAAAACTAATGATGTGTCATTTTAAATAACAGTCTCTACAATTTTTAAATAACAAAAATAAAGGGGAAGAGAAAAGGACAATCTTAAACAAGAAACCATATAGTGGTCATACTAAAAACACTGTTGTAAAAGAAAGAATGCCATTGCCCTTTGAAAGTGACAAGGTAGGTGCTGAGGTGGATGTCAAGGGTCAATAAATTCCACAGTGTAGTTCGCATGATAGCAAAAGGCATGGTCACCTGCCACCCTAAAAGTCAGTGGTGGCATCATGGAATGGCTTATGGTATCTGATTGCAGAAGCCATTAGGACAAGACTTAAGAAAATGGTCTGGAATGTAGCCACGCCTTACACAGTTAAGAGATTTAAAATTTCAAGGGCCAAATTAAAATGGAGGCAGCCAATTTAAAAAAAAACAAAAACAAAGAGCAGATGAAATATGACCCCAGTTGCTCGAACCAGTGAGTAAATGTGTTGCTGCATTCTGAATCTGCACGTGACAGATTCCAGCTATATTTCTTGTTAAGTGGGCATTACAGTATGCATGGCCTGCAAGACAGTGCTGGTCCAGGATGTATGGATTGTTTAAAGCATCCTGGCCTCTTCGGTAAATGGCACATGATTAATCATTTTATTGTCTTGTGACGAGTGACATTTTTCAGATTTGGCATCTTGTGAAGTCCTGCACTGGAGAGCTGGGAATCTGGGTTTCCCAATTATATATTTCAAGTTTTTCTAGTTTGGGTGGCCCCTGTGATATCAGACCTTATCAATTACACCATTTAGTGGGCACGCTGGCCTGTGACTTAGCCAGTCTGCTCTTGAAAGAGAAATAAGTTGCCATTGCAGCTATGAACTTTAACTGCAAATCATTAAAATTAAAAAGTCACCTGTCACAATGAATGTTAGAAGTACAATGTCCATTATGTGAGGAAGTCTTCTTGATTTTTTAAAATCATATTTGTTCACTCAACAATTCATAAATTCCAATAATCTGTAATGGAATCCCCTAATTTAGCAGGTTATAATGTATTGTATTATAAAACAACTGGCCAATTCATAGAAGAAATGGGAACTAGAGGTAATAAATGGTAAAGAAAAGAAGTCAGCAACAGAAACCTCAACCCATTGCAGGGCAAAGGTTACTTCCCTCTGGAGTCCACTCTTCCTGCTCTACAGCAAAGCTCCTCTTATGTGTGCCTGCAGAAACTAAAGGAAAGAAAAATATTGTTAATGAAACATCCATGAGAGAACTATATTTATAGGTATTAAGAGATCAGCCAGCAGAGAAGAAAAGCATGAAGTGATTCCAAACAAGTGTAGGCAGAGCTGTGTTCAGTATTACTTCACTACCTCCTCCAAAGAAGACAGAAGCAACCTTGGAGCAAACACAGCTTTTGTAAGTTGTCAAGACGTACATGAAGGGGATTGACTGGAATAGTGTGTTGGGATCATGAGAGAAAAGGCAGAGGGTCAGGGCTACATTCTGCATCACCCCAGGAGTAGCCCATGCTGGCCTAATAGACACACCTGAGTCACTATTCCTCCTTGCTCTGGGGCAGAGGGAATTTGCTTCTAGCCTATACCAGCAGCAAATTACAATCTTTCCTTCCTCCACTACCAACTAAGCTGTGCTGAACAGTGAGTAAAGGGGTGAGCCCATGACTCCTCAATTTCCCCTCCCTGCCTCACCACTTCCCGCCTATCCATTTCAGGGTGGGAGTGTGCTGTATTGAATTGCATGTATACTACAATATAGACAAATTTCTAAGGACAAAACTAGAATCCTCTAAATTATGTATGTGAAAATGAATGACTGAATTGGAGTAATATCACTAGATAATAGAACTGCTGATCTGTACTCCTTGACAGTGCCTTCCAAAATATATAGAACTGTTAGGCCCTGGTGAGCACATTTTGTATTATTAAAAGATGCCCTGTCAGAGCCAGTTTTAGAATTGAGAGCAACTAGCAAGATATTCTTGAGTCCCTGTAAAGCTAGTCTTGAAAAGATGTTATATCACCCTCTTTCCTCCAGGACCCCATATCTGTGTACCCACCTGCATAGGTCTCACACATCTGTCTCTAGCTCCTCCATTCCCATGGTCCTCCCATATCTTTCTCATCCACGTTCTCTCTCAGTTCTCTGATTTCTCTCTGTCTCTCTCATTCACTTGGTCCCCTCATCTTTCTTTCTTTCCTTCCTTCCTCCCTACACTCACCAGGATTCCCTCATGCCCTCACTTTCCCTCCCCTATGCTCACAGTTGTTGGGTGAGAAGGAACCTTTGGGGCCCACTGGCCTAAGATGCTGACCAGATGGAGCATGGGGTGGCCTATTGTCCCAAACTACATAGATTAGTGCTGCTGCTGCTGCCTCAGGAATACGGAGGATCTTCATCCTGCTATCAGCCATTCCTGGAAAAGGAGGCTCTCAGGATCCAGGAAGATTCACTTGGTTCCCCTCTATCCCACATAACTCAGCTGGGTTCTTTATACCAGTTCTTTCTGGTGGGAGGATGAATTGTCATCTCAGTTAGGCACCCAGCTTCTGAAAAGAACTCAGTGCCGCTCCAGTTCCATTGGTTCCTCCACCCACATAAAACAGTGAATCAATTTGGTTCCCTTCTCTTGTCAGCCTAGCATCTAATAATCCCATTCTTCTAGGAAAAGTTTAAATGGACAGTATCAGCTAGAAAACCCAGCATCTACATCAGCTCTGAAGAGGAAGGATGATCCAGTGGTTAGGGCACGAGCCCAGGAGTTGGAAGGCCTGCATTCAATTCCCTGCTTCACCACAGACTTCCTGTCTGCCCGTGAGTAAGTCACTTAGTTTCTCCATGTCTCAGTTTCCCACATTGCACAGCTCGGAATGCTAATACTGCACTATCTCACAGGGGTGGTGTGAAGATAAATACATTAAAAATTGTAGGGCACTCAGATGGTATGGTGATGGGGCCCACACAAGTGCCTAAGATAAACAAATATATGTACATCCACTAGGAAATGTCCAATGGATTCTAAATATTTGGGAGATGCAGTATTTTTACTAAAAAAACCAAAATGTTGTTGGGAATTTTTTAAGTCCCTGTTATTGTAGAATATATGTAGTTTGTAGTTAGAAATGGTTGTTTCAAGCTCACAGACCTCTGAAAGCATATTCTCTCTCCCTCCTCCCCTTCCCCATTCTGATTCTCTCATAGAGCAAAATCACATGGTAAATATTCATAATCAGATTACATGGCCCAGTGGTTCTGAATATTACCTGATTATTTCACTTCCCAGACTCAGGGTACACAATGGCATTCTTCAAAAATTAATTGAGAAGTAGAGCTAGACAGGCAGTGAATGAGCCACCTGTTTACCCTTCTCATTGAAAAAATCCTATTAAACTTTGTTTTCCTGTAGTTATGTCAGGGAACCAAGGCTGCCATCTCAATTATATCACTTCAGGCACTACCATTCAGAAAAAAACTACATTAAGGAATCATGTCACAGAGTTGACCAGTCACCAGGGTTTGATGCTGTGATAGTGCCCCACAAAGTTCAATTCTAGTATGTTCTGAGAGGGATGCTATGGAAAATAGCTCTATTAACTGGTTCCAACAGCTCAAGAGTCTTTTAACAGCCCTGTTTGGAATGATATCATATGGGAACTTTTAGGGATGAAGGTAGGCTCAGAGAAGGTGTTTTTGTGATTAAGGCACTGGACTGAGATACAAAAAAACTGAGTTCTGTTCGTAGCTCTACCACAGCTTTCATGCAGTGCTTTGGACAAGTCTTTTGGGGGGGCTGATCCTACACCACTGAAGGGTATGAGAGGTGGTTGGATACTATAGTGAAGCCTTGATAAACTAAGTCTCAACAGGGTCAAGAACTTTCTAGTGAGCTGAGAGAGATTTGTACCTTAGAGAGAGAAATCTGGGGAGAGGGGAACAAACTTACATCACAGTTGTTAGTCTGTGGCTTTTTCTAGTTTGTACTTAGGAAATGCCTCAAAAGGAACTTTGATAGTGTACAATACACTAATATAATCTATCTATATCTAAATAGTTCTTAACTCTTAGATGAACTATCAAAAGTAATAAATTTTCCATGTGTGTTTGGGGGGGAATTGCTGAATAATTTCAGCCATTTTGATTAGAATCCATGGTTTTAAGAGCAAAGCTACGAGACAGATCAAATATTTATAAATAAATTAACATCAACATATTGGGCCAAATTCAGGCCTGGTGTAAGCAGATGCAATTCCATTTGTGCCAATGAAATGGTTTGAAATTAGCACAGCATTATTTCGATATTTTGTATTAAATCAAAGCCATTGTCAAATGCATTAAGTTAAGTGGTAAGGAAGCTTCTAACAAAATGTTCTGTGCTGACATCTCTAGTGGAACACGGAGTGTGCAGCTCCCACTGTTAATGTATTTATGATGGGAGTTACTTTGAGAATATACCGTAGTTCTCAAATTATTATCAATTATGGTTGCCAAATTAAGTAATGAAAATTAATGGACAAGAAAAAGGTGTAGGAGTCCAGGAGATGTAGTTACTGCTAAAAATAAAAAGCAAAATGACAAAGTACCTAATTTGCTCGTTATTCAGCATCTATTAAACTATCAGTGTTTTAACAACTTACACTCTTTTCTGAGAATAATGATGAAATAAAGTATTTCTCTACTGGACACAACACAGAGTGACTTGCTACAGTGCTCACTTTTGACAATGATAGTGTTAAAGCATCGTATAAATATTCATCTCACACTAGTATGGGAAGGGAACATACCATCAGCCTAAACACAGTAATCAGGAAAGCTCTTCATTTATAATCCTCTTGAAGAATTGAACCTAACATTCCTCAGCAGGGTCAGTTCTGTCATTTGTTGACCAACTTCTTGAGCAAGATTCATCATGTACTTCTTAATAGCACATACATTTAGGCTATATTTACACTACAGCCTATGTTGGCAAAACTTATGTCACTCAGGGATGTGAACATTCCACCCCTATGAACGTCACAAGTTACAGTGACATAAGCATTCAAGTGCACAGCTCTATGTCAGCAGGAGACCTTCTCCCACCAACATAGCTTATGCTGCTCACAGAGGTGGGTTTTTTTATGCCGATGGGAGAGCTCTCTCCCGTCGGCATAGAGCGTCTTCACCAGATGCACCACAGCAGCACAGCTGTATCGGTACAGCTGCGCCACTGCAGCGCTGTATGTATAGACATACTCTTATTAGACTCTTTTGAAAGTTTTTACCATTTCAGGCTATCCCTATGGTGAATTCTCTTGAAAAAGCAGAATCTTTCAAAAATTGTTCTGCTTTTTAAAGGTCTTTGCTTTCCTAAAAGAAACTTTTGCTGAGTCATTTAAGATTCAGGCCCTACCTACAAGAACTTTACTTATGTAGGTGAGTCAAGTAGGTGCATGAATCTTCGCAATGTCAGGGCCTAAAAATGTAAATCTTTGGGGCAGGTGCTGTCTTTTTGTTATATCCATGTTCAGTCTCTAGCACAACAGGGCCCTGAATTCTGATGGGGACCTCTAAGTGCTGCCATAATACAAACAATAAATGATAATAATAATAATAATGACTGTCCATTAACTTAATAAGCAGTTTTAGGAATAGTGAGTTATCCAAGGAACTAATAATTCCTCCAATAAGCAATTCAGTCATTTATCCTCATCTCTGATATTGTACATCTTGCTTCTACTGTGCCTTTTGCAGAATTTCTGTAGATGTGCTGTGTCTTCTTATGAGTAAATTGGATAATGAAATGGAGCAATTTTTCTCAGTCTTAGGATTTCTTCTTTATTAAGGGCCAAATTGCCCTTAATGTTCAGTTACCCATGTAAGGGGCTGTGCGTAGCTGCACCACCCCAGGAGCAGTCCAGGGAAGGAATTGTGACTCGGAAAACTCCCCTTGCTCCAGGAAAGAAGCCCCTTTACCTGGAGCAAAGTACTTTCCCCTCCCTGTGCCAGCTCAGCTCTTTTGGCAGGAATATTGAGGGGAGCATAATCAAAACTCCATTCACTCCCTGGCCATCTGTGCAGGAAGCAAAGGAAGGAATAGCAGGTGGAGAGACCCTGTTTTTCACCCCACACCAGTCCTAAGGTCCAGCAAGGCTATGCAGGTATGAGTTGGCAGGGTTTCTGCTTTATGTTCCTGTAAAGCCACATAACTGGGCAATATTTTGACCCTAAATTCTGAATTAGCAGCATATAGTTATGAACAAAATAAAGAAAGAATAGCAAAGTGAAATCCTCACTGTATCAGAAAATAGCCCTACTGGCTTTTAAAGTTTCCCTTTGATCTGAGACAAAGTAGTTCTTGTGACCTTCCCCCATTACATACATACAGGAGAAGAGCTTGTGCTTTAAACATACATGTCTTTGGCATGTTTCAGTGACAACAATCTGGTGAAGGGCCACTTCATAGTCTCCTCTTTCAGACATTTTAAAGTTGCCAGTAGCAACTGAAGTGTCCCTTTGATTATCCTTATTTCTTATATAAATTCATATTAATAAGTAAATGAAATAACCAGATGACTCAAAGGAATCTCCTCCAATTTTGGATTGAAGACATGTTTAACAATAACCGCAGTTTTCCTGCATCCATACCACACAATTTTTTGTACTCATCATCAATCATACACATTATGATTAATTTGAGTCATTATGAGTAATGTCTGTCACTGCAGTCCTGGCATGAATCGTTATGGTTTCTGCATCCTGCTGAGATAACTCATTTGTGTAGAAACTATAACCACTGTGTTAGCCTGTTCCCATCCACTTTTTGTTCAGTGCTAGCCAGTTCTAAGAGCCTCACCAGAACAGTGATTGTGGATGATTTGCCCAACCTTGTGGAACCTGTGACAGGGCCATGTTCTGCTCCCATCCTCTGATGTCCTAGAAACTGCTCAGACCCACTTTCTTCTTGCATGCAGGCTTTATTTTATTCTAAACCTGTCCACCAACACCAGTACACTGCACATCAGTTTTAGCCACTACTTCTTTCAGTCTTTCTTTGCTAGGTCCCTCAGAGGAAAGACAGTCTCCCTCTCTCTAGGGAGTGCCTTCATTCCAGATTCAGCTAGCCCTTTCCTCCTCACCCATAACACTTCCTTCCTGGCCCTTTTTCAGGCTAGTCAGCTCAGGGCTACTTCCTTACCTCCCCAGCTTCTCCTTCTGATTAGCTAATTATTTAATCAGCCATTACTGGGAGAACTACTTGAGTAGCCTAATTGAGGCTACTGTGATCAGAATGCTGGCCCACCTATCAGGCCGCACTCTGTCATAGAACCCCTGGAGTATTTCTGGTCCTTTGATTTGTTTTTGTTTGTTTGTTTTTGTTTTGTTTTTTAAACTTGGCATAGATTTCATTGCACTGCAAAGAAATGAGCTGTCCTGAGCACATGAAAGTATATTACAGAAATCTGTGTATTCTGCAATTCTTGAGCCATGGAATTTTCCAGGAAATCCACCACTCACTGCAGAATTATGCTTATTTAAAAGTAAAAATTATTGTCCTGATTTTCAAATGTACTGAGCTCCTGCAGCTCCCTGGTGACTTCTGAAAAAAAAATCAGACCATCAGTTTGTGTTCATGGTTGTGAAGGTAACAAATAATAATAAAGTAATAGTAATAGTGAAGGGGTTTATGCACCTAAAGCCATAGATAGGCATCTTCTTCACAGTTTTAAGTCTTAATAAAATAAAATTAAAATTAAATAAAAAAGCCAGGATTTTCAAATGAGCAAACTGAATTAGTCTTAACCTAGTCAATATACTGTTGGAAGTTATGTTTCTCTTTAACTATGGAAACTGTCTTCCTTGATCACTTTTTACACATGTCAGATGATTTAAGGTTTCTTTTGTTCCTTATTTTTTTATTTAAATATATATAATATTTTTTATTTAAATATATATGATAAATTTATTTATTAACTTCAGCCTTTGGACTGAAACTTTTCAACAATATCTCTTTTTTATATTCGTTCCCTTTGCTGAGTATGGGAATTGTTATGGAACAGTTAATAAAATATTAAATTCAAGTTTTAGAAATATGAAAAGCAAATAGCTTTCAATTCCCAAAATGAATATCAACATAATAGCTTGTTACACAGTGTCAAGTTTTGAGTTCGGAAAGGAGACAAAGATTCCCATTCTATGAATAAATTAATATTTGGAATTGAAAAAAAACAGATAAATGATTATAAGGTTAGCAGTTCGCTGTTCCCATGACACACCCAATGTGTTTGAATTCAGAAGGCAGAGGTGACATCTTTGAATCAGCTACACAGTTTTGCTGCCCAAGCTCAGTAAATCACCAATTATTAAAACAATTAAAATTAGGTATAGTAATTTAAGTTTAGAACCAAACTGTTAAGACCATAAAATCTGTCTTGGTAGACTTTATCCTGTAATCTTAGGCCTGGTCCACACTAACCCGCAACTTCGAACTAAGATACGCAGTTATTCACGTAGCTGAAGTCGAAGTATCTTAGTTTGAACTTACCGCGGGTCCACACGCGGCAGGCAGGCTCCCCCGTCGACTCCGCATACGCCTCTCGCGGAGCAGGAGTACCGGTGTTGACGGCGAGCACTTCCGGGATCGATCCAGGATCGATTTATCGCATCCAGACAAGACACGATAAATCCATCCCAGAAGATCAATTGCTTACCGCCGGACCCGGAGGTAAGTATAGACGTACCCTTAAAGTCTTAGGTAACCTTCAAATCTATCTAGCTAATCTATCTATCTATACACACATATACAGTAAAATCTGCTAAGAATGATTACTCATGGAAGTTAGCAAAAGAGGTCACTTGTAAGAGGTGGTCTTTCTTCAAAGGTTTACACACCAAAGAGTGGCGGCTGCTCTCTGGCTGCCCAGTTCTGAAGGCAGCGCCACCATCCACAGTAGGGTTACCATATTTTGAGTGTCCAAAAAGAGGACGCTCCATGGGGCCCCAGGCCCGCCCATGCCCCCGCCCCAACTCCACCCCTTCCCCAAAGTCCCCTCCCCAACTCCGCCCCCTCCCCTGCTTCCCGCAAACATTTGATTTCTGGGAAGCCTGAAACAGGTGGCAGGTAAGCTGGGGGGTGGGAGGAGAAGGCGCGGCCCAGTCTGGCCCCCGCAACCAAGTGGCTCCCTCCGGCGGCCGGCCCCAGCGTCTCCAGCCTGGCTCGACTCCTGGGGTGCCGACCCCCGGCCGAGCACCCCCAGCCCAGCACCACCGGCCCCCGGCCCAGCACTGTCGGCCCTGCACCGCCGGGCCCGGCCCGGCTCCCAGCCGAGCACCGCCGACCCCGGCCCGGCCCCCGGCCCGGGCCCCGGCCCGGCGCCCGGCCCTGCACCCCCGGGC